>NC_140245.1:6847114-7004614 GCF_949987555.1 Borostomias antarcticus
TACCTTACTATACAGTATAAGATGGGTTATGTATGCGCTACATGATATGAATAAAGATGTGTTATGTATGCGCTACATGATATGAGTAAAGATGGGTTATGTATGTGCTATAGGATATGAATAAAGATGGGTTATGTATGTGCTATAGGATATGAATAAAGATGGGTTATGTATGTGCTATAGGATATGAATAAAGATGGGTTATGTATGTGCTATAGGATATGAGTAAAGATGGGTTATGTATGTGCTATAGGATATGAATAAAGATGGGTTATGTATGTGCTATAGGATATGAGTAAAGATGTGTTATGTATGTGCTATAGGATATGAGTAAAGATGTGTTATGTATGTGCTATAGGATATGAATAAAGATGGGTTATGTATGTGCTATAGGATATGAATAAAGATGGGTTATGTATGTGCTATAGGATATGAATAAATAATAATCAGTAACCATGGGGAGGGTTATCAACATGCTATAGCTATAAAAAAAAAAATCCCCCAGGGGGTGTGAGATTGCGTTGTAAGTGGTTGTGTTATGAACACGTGTGTGTTGTGTGTTATGCTTCTCTCTCAGTTGGTCCTATTCTGGTGGTGGAGCCCAGGCCCGAGACGGTGGACCTGGACTCTGACGTCACCCTCAACTGCAAGTGGTCCGGCAACCCCCCCCTGACCCTCACCTGGACCAAGAAGGGCTCCAGCATGGTGAGAGCTCGGACCAGAACCGAACCGCCAGCCGCCCAACCTCCCTCTCTCGTGAATCCCCAGGGATCTTTGAACTCTAAAAATCATAATAATAATAATAATAATAATCCTGAGCTTTTGTGCATGTTCATCATGCACCGTGAGCCGTGAATCTTGACTTCCAAATCCCGAGCTTTGAATCGTGAATCGTGATCCGTCAATCTTCGATTCCTGAACAGTGAACCTTTGAACCATAAACCGCTTCGCTGTGAACCGTGCAGCTTTCATCCTGCATCTTGAGTCCCAAACCATGAACCCTGAATTCAAGTTTTGAAACCTCAACCTCGAACCGTGAATTCCCATTCTGTAAACCCAATTTTTAAACCCAATCGGTACAAAAAACACCCCCAGATACCAGCCTGATCTAGCGTTTCATCCGCAGATCCGTCTGGCCCTCCCGCTATCCCAAACGATTATTGTGTTATTGTGGGGCGGGTGTACTTGCCGTGACAGACTCCTTCAGATGATCAGCATAACGAAACATTTGGCAGATCCGGTCGGAAGAGCGGCAAAAACGTCTTATCCTCTGAGAAACTCTATTCCTACTGTACTCTTGTTCTTGTTCAATTCAATGAAGTATATTCTATTCTATTCTATTCTATTCTAATTGTTGTGTGAGTCTATCTCTGCAATACTCCACGTATGGCTGTTTATTAACGTCACCGCTCGTTGCTTCGGGAGACTGTTTTGCCACGGGAACCCTTCAGGGGCAACGTTCTACTGGGGGGCAGAACAGCAGTCAGTACATAGTCCCTGACTGGCCCGGTCAAAACGTAATCGGAGAATAATCGTGGGAGATACGGGGGAGTCCAGACTGATCTGTGGAGGTAAACAGAGTGAGCTGGCGAGATCAGGATGGTCTCACAGAATGACCCCCGAACCTTTCATCCCTCAGCTCTATGAATGTTTACGCACACTTTTAAGGTGAACACCGCCAACATCTCCACACCCTGAATCTTTAAAACGCCGAACGAGGGAAGAAAAGCTGCAGGAAATCTAATGGAGCCTGCAGAGAAAATCAACATGTTTTATGAATTAAATATCTCCTTACACTCTACTCTCACTCTTCTTTCTACCATATCATCCTCCCTCCCTCCCATTCTCCATCTCTCTCCCCCCCCTTCCTCTCTCTCTCTCTCCCCCTCTCTCTCTCTCTCTCCCCCTCTCTCTCTCCCCCCTCCTCTCTCTCTCTCTCTCTCTCTCTCTCTCCTCTCTCTCCCCCTCTCTCTCTCCCCCCCTTCCTCTCTCTCTCTCCCCCCCCTGCCTCTCTCTCTCCCCCTCTCTCTCTCTCTATCTCTCTCTCTCTCCCCTCTCTCTCTCTCCCCTCTCTCTCTCTCCCCCCCCCTCCTCTCTCTCTCTCTCTCCCCCTCTCTCTTTCCCCCCCCCCCCTCCTCTCTCTCTCTCTCTCTCTCTCTCTCTCTCTGTGTGCAGGTCCTCAGCAACAACAACCAGCTGTATCTGAAGTCTGTGAGTCAGGCGGATGCGGGCCAGTATGTGTGTAAGGCCATCGTTCCCAGGATAGGAGTGGGCGAGACTGAGGTCACTCTCACTGTCAATGGTCAGTTACCATCAAGATACAATACAATACAATACAATACAATACAATACAATACAATACAATACAATACAATACAATATAATAAAACGCAATACAATAAAACAAAGCACAATACAATAAAACACAATACAATACAAAACAATACAATGCAATTCAATACAATACAATGAAACAGCTTGTCTCCAGTCAATATGACTATTTTTAGTCATGAAACTGTATCAGTCTGTATTAATAAATGCTCTCTCCCTCTCTCTCTCTCTCTCTCTCTCTCCCTCTCTCTCTCTCCCTCTCTCTCTCTCTCTCTCTCCCTCCCTCCCTCCCTCCCTCCCTCCATCAGGTCCTCCCATCATCTCCAGTGACCCGGTCCAGTACGCAGTGAGGGGGGAGAAAGGAGAGGTCAAGTGTTACATCGCCAGCACGCCGCCGCCAGATAAGATTGTGAGCGAGCTCTCCGCCCCGCGCTCCGCACGCCTCACAGTCCTCGCGCCGTCCGGGGCGTTGTCTATATTCTAAACCAGTTCAGGCCCCGCGCAGAACCTCCGTGTTCTCAACCTATCTGTCCGTTCCGCTTCGACGCTCCCCACTCATATTCCGACGGGCTCGGATCAAAGACGGCCGGACCGCTGCAGGGTGGCTAGTCAGAGAGAGGACCTGACATTTAAGAGAGATAGAGAGCCTCGCACGGCCAGACCTATCACACTTCCTTCACGCTGCGCCGGAGAAAGGTCTGGCCGCCTGGCGCGATAGGGGGGGGCGCCGCGTTTGTTTAAACCGATCTCGCCGGAGGAACGGGACGACTGGAGGCGCAGAGGGAGGGGGGGGGGGGGGGCGTCTTGGAGAGAACCTCAGTTGTCTAGGGCAGAGCAGGTGTTGTTGTTTCACGTGGTCGAGACTGAATCTGTTTGGGCGGACAACAGATTTCAACAGAATTTCAACAGATTTCAACAGATTTCAACAGATTTTTCACAGCAGGATGAAGTGAAAGTGAGAAAGAGGGTGAGAGTAGAATTTAGTACTGTACCTTTCAATGATGCGGTTTTGCCAGGGAGACACACACAGTGACACACCTCCCTCGGCCTGGAGAACAGGCTCCGCCCCCCTCTGAGAGGGATCAGAGCGCATAATGTGATACAACGTTTTAGTTTCAGCTTAATGCAGGAGACAGAGGACTTATGAAAAATGAAGCATGACCCAGCCTGTGTGTGTGTGTGTGTGTGCTTAGGTGTGTGTGTGTATGTGCGTGTGCATGTGTGTGTGTGTACGCACGCATGTGTGTGTGTGTGTGTGTGTGCGCGCATGTGTGTGTATGTGTGCTTATAGACGTGTGTGTGTGCGTGTGTGTGTGTGTGACAGGGCGTGGGGAGATTATTTGAAACCCCCCTCCAGCCTCCTGGTTAAAAGGTATATTAGCCCAACATGAGGCCCTATGCATATTTGATGTGTCCGTTTTTCATATTTAATAGTAATAGTACTTTTGTAACTAGAAAAACCCGCCAGATTTTTTATTGTTCATGTACTGGACGCCTACCTCAATGGATGTGTCCTTGGTGTGTGTGTGTGTGTGTGTGTGTGTGTGTCTGTGTGCGTGCGTGCGTGCGTGTGTATTTTGCATTGCAGTGCATAACAGGATTTAAATACCTCCACCTTCTCACTCGTTTCTTGTGTGTGTGTATGTGTGTGTTTGCGTGTGTGTGTGTGTGTGTGTGTGTGTGTGTGTGTGTGTGTGTGAGTGTATTTTGCATTGCCAATTTGCCATGCATAACATCATTTAAATACCTCCACCTTCTCACTCTCGTTTCTTGTGTGTGTGTGTGTGTGTGTGTGCGTGTGTGTGTGTGTTCCTCAGGTGTGGGCGTGGAAGGAGAACGTGTGGGAGAAGGAGAGGGGCACGCTGCTGGAGAGGTACACGGTGGAGCAGAGCAAGCCGTACGCCCAGGGGGGCGCCGTTCTCTCCACACTCACCATCAACAACGTCATGGAGTCCGACTTTCACTCGCCGTACAACTGCACCGCCTGGAACGCCTTCGGGCCCGGGACCATGATCATCACCCTGGAGGAGACCGGTACACACACACACACACACACACACACTCACAATGTTTATCCCAAATTAAAGGTTGAGAGCTTGGATACTGGTATGAAACAGTATAGAGTGATAGTGTGCGATGAATCTCCTCCATCTTCCCACTGTCTTTGCTTGTGTGTTTGTGTGTGTATCATGCATGCCATGAATAAAATAACTGTTTCTGACTCTCTGTCTGTGTGTGTGTGTGTGTGTGTGTGTGTGTGTGTGTGTGTGTGTGTGTGTGTGTGGTGTGTACGTGTGTGTGTGTGTGTTGAGCAGAGATCGTACCAGTAGGGATTATAGCTGGTGGGACCGTTGGATCATCCATCCTGCTGCTGCTCTTCCTGCTGGCTCTGGCCCTCTTCCTCTACCGACAACGCAAAGGCAGTCAGTACTAACTATGCCTCTCTCTCTCTCTCTCTCACTCTCTCTCTCCTTTCTTTCTCTCCTCTCTCTATCTCTTTCTCTCTCCTTGTCCTTATCTCTCTCTCCTCTCTCCCAGCCTCACACACATTCTCTCTCCTCTCTCTCTCTCCTCTCTCTCCCCTTATCTCTCTCTCTCTCCTCTCTCTCTCTCCTCTCTCTCTCCTCTCTCTCCCCTTATCTCTCTCTCCTCTCTCCTCTCTCTCACACACATTCGCTCTCTGTCTCTCTCTCTCCTCTCTCTCCCCTTATCTCTCTCTCTCTCTCCTCTCTCTCACACACATTCTCTCTCTATCTCTCTCCTCTCTCTCCCCTTATCTCTCTCTCCTCTCTCTCACACACATTCTCTCTCTGTCTCTCTCTCTCCTCTCTCCCTTTATCTCCCTCTCCTCTCTCTCACACACACATTCTTTCTCTGTTTCTCTCTCTCTCTCCCTCTCTCTCCCCCTCTCTCTCTCTCTCCTCTCTCTATCTCTCTTTCTGTCTCCTTGTCCTTATCTCCTCTCTCCTCTCTCTCACACACATTCTCTCTCCTCTCTCTCACACACATTCTCTCTCTCCTCTCTCTCCCCTTAACTCCCTCTCCTCTCTCTCACACACACAGTCTTTCTCTCTGTCTCTCTCTCTCCCTGTCTTTGATCTCTCCAAATATCTATATTATCTTCTGTTTAAGTTACAGTACTTCACCGTGAGCCGTCCGTCCATTTCTGAAACGGTTCGCTTGCCGCTCTGCTTCCAGGTCGTCGCGCGGTCACGCTGGGCAAACCCGACATCAAGGTGGAGACGGTCAACAAGGAGACGCACAGTCTGGAGGAGGAGTCGGGCGGCGTCTCCACGGCGACGCGCATGGTCAAGGCCATGTACTCCGTGAGTTCCCGACAGGGATACGATCTGAGACTCGGTCAACCGAAGACCTCTCTCTCTCTCTCTCTCTCTCTCTCTCTCTGCGTTGAAATTGGGGCCGTTTGGTCCCCATGGCAACCTGATTAAGCTGCTGCATTACTGCGCTGTTATCATATATGATCAAAGGTCAAAGACATATTCTCGATTTTGAAAAAGTTTCGGAGCCTCCGATCGCCGATACTTTGAGGAGAAGCTCAATAACTGCGGACGACAGATCGCCCATCCGCTACTCTGAGACAAGTCCTTGTCCGACAACGAGCTAGCCTTTGTTTCTGCTTTCTTCCGATTAGCAAAAAAAGCTGAAACTGTTCTCCCTCTTCCTCCCCTCTCTCCCCCTCTCTCTCCCTCCCTCCCTCTCTCCGTTTGTGTTTTTTGTCGTTTGACGGTTTAGTTTCTGCCCTCTGTCTCCCTCTCTCCCTCCACTCAGCCTTTCAAGGACGACGTGGACCTCAAGCAGGACCTGCGCGGCGACGCCTTGGACACCCGCGAGGAGTACGAGCCCAAGGTGAGCCGCTCCCCCAAGGCCTCGGGCGGCGCGAGAGGCGCGCTTCACCGCGCGGCGTCCCTACGCCCGTAGAGAGACGGCCGCGCGAAAATAAGCTAGACGAAATTGCTGAGTCGTACGCCGCGTGCTTTACATACAGTAGCGCAGAGTAGCTTGCGCTGCTTTATGCACGGTAACGTGGCAACGGCACACCTCACAACATGGCGTCCTCTCTCCCCCAGGACCCCACCAACGGCTACTACAACGTGCGCGCCACCACCCACGACGAGGCCCGCACCCAGGCGCGCGCCGTCCACTACCAGGGGGAGTTCCGCTCACCCAACCCCGGCGGTGGCGGCGGCGGAGGAGGAGGAGGAGGACCGGCCGGCGCCACCTCCGGCGGACCCTCGGGCGGCGCCAGCGGGGCGGTGCCCCCCAGCGGGGTGCCGGGCTCACGGGCGGGCTGCTACGACCCGCGCCCCCCCTCCCGGATGTCCCACGCCAGCTACGCCCAGTTCAACACCTTCACCAGGGCGGGGCAGAGCCAGCAGGGCCCGCCCAACCCGCCGCCGCAGCCCGGAGACTTCCCCGGAGACTGCGGCCTGCTGGACGCCGGCGCTCAGCTGGCCTACGACAACTACGGCTACCCCGCCCAGTACCCCGCCTACCGCATGGGCTTCGCCCCGCCCCTGGAAGGAGGGCCGGCCTATGAGATGTACCCGACGGGACAAGGGGTGGGGCCGGGACCGGGACCAGGACCGGGCCCGGGGGCGGGGCCGGGGGCGGAACCCGGGCTGGGGAAGTACGGAAGCTCCACCCGCTTTTCGTACTCCTCCCCTCCCTCTGACTACTCCCACAGACACATCCAGAGGATGCAGACGCATGTGTGAGAGGCACGCAGACACACACACACACACTTCCATACTGGAGAAAAATAGACATACAGTATGCTTTCTTACATTCACGTATGTACTCGTATACGCGCTGTTCCCCAATCTCATATACCCAAACACACACACACACACACACAGAACTACTGTAGTCTCCCTCAAAGTTGGTGTTGTGTGAAGTGTAACGTTCCTAAGAGCAGAGGAATCGCTCGCCACAATCAAGAGAGGAACGAGATGACGAGCAAAGGAGAGGCAGTGTGTTTTAGACAAGAAGAGGAGGAGGGGCCTGGAGTAATGCTCCGTTTTCATTCGCTGATTCCTCCTCTCGCTATGACTCTCCCCCCATCTTTCTTCTCTCATGCGTTCCATTCTTGTAAATAAGCCCAGCTGAAGATTTAAGCTTTCTAAAAGTTAGTACTACCTTGTATAGATATAGAAATTCTCCCAATTTTATGCGCACTCTTGGCACTCTTTCGCACTCTTTCGCACTGACTCAGTGACACACACACACGCTCACACAGACACTCCTGCAGTCCTGCAGTATCAAAGCATGGCGACAGCTCATACTTGGAACGCGGGGTACTTTTTTTCACACACCCCGCCACCCTCCCCCGTCCTCCCCATGCCACCACAGACTGGCACGGCAGCTGGCACGGCAGAAGAGGACCGCCCTGAAGCAGAGAGACACGGTCGGCCAGGTGGCACAGCCTTCACACCACCATCACCACCACCACCAGACCAGGACCAGACCGGCGCCATGTGGCAACTAAGTACCAGGCGCCAAACACACAAGGCGCAGCGAGTGTGTCGGCTTCAACGCCCGGAGGGGAGGAACGGACTACATATTATGAGATTTTTTTTTTTTGTATAAGCTACTTGTACACAAGATGGAAGGAACGGAGCTGTAGCAAGCTTCTTCGAATACTCCTTCCTCAGACATTTTTATACGTCATGAAAATACAATTTCGATACATACATTTCACCCACGGTCGACGCTGTATGTTGAAGTCGGGTGAGGCGGACTGATTTTGCATTCAACAGATTTTTGCAATTTGTTTGAACATCCTCCCAGCCCTAAAATATTACCATATTTTTCTCTCACTTGCACAGTAGAATAGGACTTTTTCCATATTTATACCTTAACTGGAAAAAATGGCATTTAGAAACATTTTATAGTATTTTTATATAAGGAGTTGTGGACCAAAGGTTTGGAAACATTTTTGGGTGACATTCACTTTTACAAGTCAACGTCGAGAGGCTTGTGTTCGTGTTGATGTTGTGTTGAGTTTGTAATGCGGTTGGTCAGTGTTGTTGACTCCTGGTGAGCGCTTGGCTTGGCTGGTCAGCCCTCTCTGATTGGGCAACCTCATCTGCTGAGTCAACCACTTAGATAGAATGCAAGCTCAGAAAATGGCTGCTCACTTGTATCACGGTTGTTACCTCTATTAAAAGGAGTGGAATGAGCTTCACTCTGAAACGGCAATGAAATGAAAGAGTTCTTTGCAAATGAGGATTTTACCCAGAAAGGATAGCGGTCTCGCCATTTTTCACTCTTAGTAGAATGAAGAACGGGCTATTGTCTTAGAGAGGTACAATTTGATAAAACAATACCAAGGATGGTACTGATCACACTATGATTCGCTCCATTGTAAAGCCTGCTTCTGACCAACAGTCTATTGTTAGGCGCCCTGTTGATATGGTAGTTACTGGTCATTTTGGGAATGGTACGGTCTAATTGCTGGTACTTGCTGTGGGGCCTGTTCATAGACACAGAATCTAAAGGCCAGGTACTAGGGTGCCCCACACACACAGTGCCCTGTGAGTGAGAGCGAGAGTGAATTCTGATCATGCCATCTATTTATCTGTTATCCATCTCTGTTCATGGTTAGGCCACCTATAGGACGCTGACAATCATCGGTTGATTTGACTTCACGCCGTCCAATCACTGCTCTGCAGAGAGGATTGTGATTGGTCCCAGAGGGAGGATGGTCAGAGAGGAACAGATATTTGGTAGGAGGAAGCAGAGAAGCCGAACGATTGAGTTTGTGTTCCGAATGCTTCACGATATGAATCAGTTGAGATGAGCCAAGTCCCAAATTCACCCCGATGCACTATTAAGACAGGGTGTAAGAATTATGGCACGGTATTCACCATCCCTGTCTGATTTTCAGAATATTGCCAACACCTGATTATGTCTTCAATCTCCATAAGAGCGTAGCGCATGGGTCAAGTGGTCTGTTGGGGACTGAGCCATATCTACTGACGGGGACAGGAAGTGGTCACACCAGATAACGGCGTGCTCTCGGAGATCCCACTTCACGCCCGCCTTCCTCCCACGCCGCACGCCAGCTTTTCTCCCGGGCTTCGCCATTTCTCTTCCAGTGAAAACATACCCAGTGTAGGAGTAGATTAGCTAGCTAGCTGTATATAAATGTGCGTGTGTGTGTGTGTGTGTTTAAGTGGGCGGGGAGGGGTGGGGGGGAGGGGCGTCCTCAGTTTATAAAAGATTACGGTTTTGAAACCTCAACATTCCTCATTCCTGTTTTTTTTATGATCATAAATGCCTTCCCTATATGGAAATCAGTATTATAATCGTCTGTTCTGTTTTCGATACGACGTCATGTTATTGCATCACTGATGAAGGGGTGACTTGCGATGAAAGAATATGTGAAAACTTTACACACAAATACTTAACTTTCTTTTGTTCTAAATTTATGACATGGGGATGTTATTGAAAATGCAGAGAAAGGGCGCGAGGGGAAAGATGGCTGAAATGACTGCATAACCAAGGTCACAGGTGGGCTTCTATCTCTGTCCTACACGGGTCTTAAACCCAGGCCAGACCCAGGCCAAGCCCGGGTGATAAGGGACTGCACTGAGGTGCTCCTCATCGTTCTGTGCTCTACTATCCTTGACCAGGACCAACAGATGCAGTTTGTTGTCCGTTCTTGTGTGCTTGGAATCTCCTGTGGGTGCCAAAAGACTGTGCAAAAAATGTACTTAGCAGACAAACAAATACAGCAGACATTTGTGTGTACATTTTGTGTGTGTGTGTGTTTGTCCACTTGCCCATGCATGCATGCCTTCGTGTTGGTGTGTGTGTGTGTGTTTGTATATGCGTGTGTGTGTGTGTGTGTATGCGTGCGCGCGTGTGTGTGTGTGTGTGTGTATGCGTGCGTGTGTGTGTGTAAATGGGGAATGATGGGGCTGTATAAATCAGAGACAGGGACAGATGGAGAGACTGAGTGATGGAGACATCATGTGGCCTTAGGACTTGAACTCCTGCTTCATGCAGCGGTTAGGTGTGTGATGCTTACTAACTGAGAGCTCCAAGAACGTCCTTAAATCTCTCATTTGTTTTTGCTCATTGACAATTATGATCTACAGTAAGAAGGATTCCATATCATCTTAGCACTTAGAAAGAGAATGTGTGTTTGTGTGTGTATGTGTGTGTGTGTGTGCGTGCGTGCATATTTCTTCCATTTCATTACTATCACAATCTTATTTTATATTCTATAATTTGTTCAAATAGGACTATATCCTTTATTATTGTCATTATTGGTTTAACGTTTGGTATTTGTTTCTCTGTATAACTGAGAAAAATGTTCAAAAACAAACAAGATATTGAAATTTTACTTTTACTGTTATTTCTTGGTTTATTTTATTCAGTATTTTTTCAAATTGTATGTAATTATTTTTCCACAGTATAACAGAAAATAAAAAAATGACACAGCTTTCATATGAACAATGATATTGACTCCTTTGTTTGTCTGTAAGGGCCAGATCACAGGAAATAGATGCAACCTAGTCTAGAAATAAGATGCCTTTTCAGTAGAGGAACTTCACTGACATGGCTTCATCATGTGTGTAAGATACTAGCCCATGAACCCAATGAGTCAGCAGATTGTTTTTAAAATAACTAAATTCTGAATATTAAATCCATATGGAGTCATTGAGCCATCTCAACACCAGGAGCATAAACACCTAGAAGATAAGTGTTAGCAGTGGTGATGGAAGAAGAGATTTATTTCACTTTTTAGCTCACTAACGTGTACAACAGGTCAGTCAGGAGGGCCTATCTCTTGGAATGTGAGAGTTTGACAGAGGAGCACCACTTGTGAACGGTGAACACAGACATCCCTGCAAAAAAGCCAGTGCTCTCTTCAACAGAGACAGGTGAGAGGGGTACTAGAGAGATGGGAGTGAAAATGAATGTCTGAATAAAGGAGAAATTAGACAAAATAGACAGAGTGAGGAACAGGAAGAGAAGGAAACAGAGAGAGAGAGAGAGAAACAAACAGGAAGAGAGAAATAGAGAGAGGAGGAGGAGGGAGGTCGTCTGCCTCATGGCGGGCGAGTCATTATGCCGTCGCCCTCCTCTCATCCATCCTCTCATCCATCCCCCTCGTCCATCCTGTCATCCCGCTCCGGAGAGGAACGGCGTCAGGAATGACCTTCGGCGCGCCTCTCGCATTCAGACGATCCCCACAGTCCTCTTCTGAGAGCCCATTGTCAAACATCTGGATTATGGGCCGTATGGGGACTCTGTTGCTCTCGTCTCGTCTGTAATATTATGACCGTGATGCAGTGCTGGAATGATGTCATGCGTCCCGAGACGTTCGTCCTTCAGGCGCACCCTCTGTCCCTCCGCAGATGATGTCACTGTCTTTGTCTCCAGGAGGCTGATAGGGTGTGGGGGGGGGGGGGGGGGGCGGGTGAGGGGGGGTGAGAAGGACTGAGGAGGGCTGGCCAGGGGCGGAAGCTGCAGCACGCTTCCGCCATCTAGTGGTGGATATACTGTAGGAGCAAAAGAAGATGGAGAACGATAGATAGACAGATAGATAGGTACTGTAGATAGACAGACAGACAGACAGACTGATACATACATACATACATTCATACATACATACATACATACATACATACATACATACATACATACATACATACATACATACATACATACATACGGTAGGGATACTTCTGACTAGGGTGACTACATCTGCAAAGGAGAGATAGAATCAGAATGATTCAGGTACAGTATTTCAACTTGGTGAGTGTGCAAGCCAGGTGTTTTACTGCGGGTGAAAACACCTTTATGTTCATGAGAGTTTCTTTGGCCAGCACTCTTCGCGTTGTTGTACCCCCCTACTGTACCCATATCAGACTGGCCCAAACTAGTTCACGCCTCCTTCCCGTTCAGTCGACTCAGGGATGACTGACGGGTCACGGCCGCACTGTCGCGGCATCTCACTGAGCGTCGGTTCTGTCGCCGCCGCGGGCCCTTTCCACCTCCACGCCGTTTGGCTGAGAAGGCGCAGCCAATCCCATCAGCCCACGGCTCGAGAGCACACGCATCTGGATATGAACCCCCAAGGTCCACGGGAGCCGTGATCTCACGCCTCTGATCTCATGTCTCTCCATCCTCCTGTCTTCCTACAAAGAGGAAGGAACTAAGGCGTTGGGCCACACTGACCAAAGGAGAAGTTGGACAGGGAATAAATCGCTTGGATCGGTCCCCGGGCGCAGCTGAAGAACGCGGTCTTGTCTGCTCCCGGCTGCCCTTGAGGGAAGGATGACTGCTCCCGGCTGCCCTTGAGGGAAGGATGACTGCTCCCGGCTGCCCTTGAGGGAAGGATGACGGGATGGGATGAGCGCATAGAACATTTCATCGGCGGCAGCCTACTGCATGTGTGTGTGTGTGTGTGTGTGTGTGTGTGTGTGTTCATGTCACCCATTGCATGCGTGTTGGAGTGTCAAGTCGTATGACAAATAAAGCCTTCTTCTTCTTCTTGTTCTTCTGGTTTTCAGTGCCTCTCTTTCTTTCAGTCTTTCCCCCCCTCTCTCATACCCTCCTCTCTTTCTCACTCTCTCTTTCTCAGCCTCCCTCTCTTTCTCTGAGATCTTTATCTCCCTCTCTCTCTCTCTCTCTCCTCTCCTACTCTGATCATGCACTGGGCCTCAGCTTACAGGAAGAGGAAGTGCCGGTGAGAATAAACACGCCCTCTCTTCATCAGGAGAGGACAGGGCACACCTGGCACACCTTCTGCTTGTGAGTAATTAGATTCTGTCTTGTTTTTACCTGTACAGTGTATATGTGTGTGTTTGTGTGCGTGTGTGTGTGTGCGTGCATGCGTGTTTGTGTAACAGAGAAAGTGAGGTAAACAAAAAGAGAGAATATTAATAGATACAGTATGTCAAGCCTTCGGAGCTCACAGTATAAATAATGTGAAAGTGAAGTCCACAGCTGATCCATGAGTAACTGATGTAGTGTGGTGTGTGTTTGTAGTCCTCGGATGCTATGTAACTGTGATTAGTGTGGTGTTTATTTGTAGTCCTCGGATGCTATGTAACTGTGATTAGTGTGGTGTGTATTTGTAGTCCTCGGATGCTACAGTAACTGGGATTAGTGTGGTGTGTGTAAGTAACACATATTGCTTTATAAATGTTCTTAGCCTGTAGACAAACATACTCCTGGAGTTTGCTCGAATGCCTTGTTGAGAGGGGTCAGGGAAGAATTTTTACAGCTCACTTATCTGGCCCCCGGGTGATTACTGTTTTTTTGCTTCCCTCTGGAATATGTAGAGAGTGGGTCGTATGCCCACCTCCCTTGTTCTCTGTAAAGCGCATTGTGTTGCCTCTGGTATACAAATAAAGCTTTGATTGATTGATTGATTGATTGATTGATTGATTGATTGATTGATTGATTGATTGATTGATTGATAGTATGATGACTGACTGTGTCATGTACTCATTTATTAATCCACTGGTCATTGATGACAGAGAGTTATATCAATACAGTATCTCTTGATTTTTGGGCCTATTCATACTGTATGGTTCTCTCTGTCGTCGTTTTAGTGAATAGTGTTCAGCTCTACAGCAGACAGACTGGTCAAGACATGAATGCCTGAATGATGAATGGATCTACCGATGTCAGGGGTCAGCACTGGATGCTGTGCGACTGTGATTGAGTCTGGAACAGGAGGACAGCCACACACCGGCTTATTCGAGTGTCTGAGCCCTTGGAGTGGGTACTGTATTGTAGCTATGCAATTATTTTGAGCTCAGCATGGGTGCGTTTAGAGGACCCAGTGGTGAAACAGGTGCCATATTAATGATCATATATGTAGGCCTATTGATGATACAATAACACACACTATCAGGTGTGTGTTTGAATAAATAAGTCCTCTAAAGGGTCATTTGTCTGTCTGGTTTTTGGCCCATCTGGGCTCCTTGTCGTTGTTGTCGGGAGTTGAGTCATTCAGTTATCAGGCTGTTCGGTACCGATCTGTTGTTGACAAGCACAAGCTAAGGTTTCTGCTGTGGCCAACAGAACATGAGAGAGAGGCTCATTCGCTGTCAGGCAGCCAGGCGATGACACAGCGTCATACTTTTCCAAATCTTCAATCAATTGAGCCCCAAAACACATTCTGCAAATGTAGCCTACCTCTACGACCTTAGCGGTGACCCATTTCCTCCAACACTGTCTTCTGTGTGGGAAAACCGCTCCATAATATGTCGTCCTCAATGCCGCCGCTCTGCGTGTCTTCGTCGCTATAAGCGGGCCTGTTGGTCGGTACTAGCGTACAGGGCAATGAAAGGAACAGCTCCATCCTATATCCAGGCCATGGTCAGGCCCCACACCCCCTCCTGACCACTAGGCTCTGCTTCCTCTGGGGGGACTGGTTGCTCTGTCACTCCGAGGCCCCTGCGGTCGATTGACGCGTCACGGCTCTTTTCTGTCCTGGCCTTGCAGTGGTGGAATGAACTGCCCATTGGCATCAGGACAGAGTCACTGCCCATCTTTCACCGCAGGCTCAAAACTCACCTTTTCAATAAATACTACCTGGATCCTCCTTCTTAACCCTTTGAATACGACCGTCAAGCCGGCAATTTTTTTAAATATATTTCCAAAAATATTTTATTTTTTTATTTTTTATAAAAAAATCAAACAAATTCCAACACTTCCTGAAAGCTGAGAAACTGGGCTTTCTAGTGATACAGGGAAAACCATTGTATTTTTAGTTTGCTACTCTTGCCTTTAGCACTAAATTATACTCTTAGTCACTTGTTTATGAAGGAGATACACTTGTGAGTTCTAGTGAGTAGTAGTACACTGACGTCCTACATCAAATGGAATTCTTGTCACTTTGGTCTGCTAAATGACTGTAATGTAATGTACTGTTGATGTTTGTGTAAGAGTCTTCATTGGGGTTTAAGATGTTCTTGTCATATCAGGATCATTAGCATCTATCTGGTGATTGGATGAATGACTTCTCTGTTCATGACATCGTTTGAAATCGTCTTTGTGCAGAGCAGCTTCCAACCAACCGCAACTCCGTCCCACGTCGCTGCAACATGAAATAATATGTATGCTTTCATGTCGTGATACTTACCTGCTTACCTGGTAATTGTAAAAAACCTATAGGTAATTATTACCTGGTAATTACATATAGGCCTGGTAATTACATATAGGCCTATCTGTGAAAACCAAAGCTTAATTAAAAAGAGATTTATAGGCTATATATTATGGGTTCATTGATATTGTAGAAATGGCTTCCCTTGATGTATTTTTGTACTGAAATTGAAATAGATTGAAACGGTTGTCTAATGCCAACATGAATGAATCTTCTCAGCTGCTTTTCCAAAATGATTGGTGCTTTGAAATGCATTTTTTCAACGATTTTGCCTTTTGCAAGTTAGCCTAATGGCATGGTGCAATGCTGCATAACAACCACCAGATAGAGTAAGAGACCTAAAGCTTTAGATTTTTATTCATTGTTGTGCATTGTAGGCTACACGCAGATAATGTTCCCGCTCTAGTAAGATTGCCACGTTTATGTATTTCTTGCGGGATGTCTGGGACTACACAAGGCCACTATTTAGACATTAGTGACCTGCACACTCCATAACATTTCATACTTGTAGCCTAAGGGTCAGTGTAGCCTACAAAGTTTATTTGTCTGACCCCTACTATTTATTGAATACCATCAACTTTGTTGAGTGTATTGTGAGATTCGTGAAAGATAGGCATGGGACAGATCTTCCCAATTGGGGTCAACTGCACGCACATACAGCATGACACACAAACCCCTCTCAGGGAATGACACATGAGGGAAAGGGAAGAGACAGAGAGACAGAGAGAGAGAGAGAGAGAGAGAGAGGGAGAGAGAGAGAGAGAAAGAGAGAGGCAGAGAACGAAACGCAAGAGGTTCGAGTTATGTGGGAGCCAATGGGAGCTGAGCTCCCATAAGGAGGGGTGTGAGGTGTGTTGGGCTCCCATGAAAGCAGTAAACTCATCTGTGGGGGTCACTAACAACCATTATTTTAATCACAAATAAATATTTTTTCAATGTAATGCATATTATGTGCATTAACAAGATAAAATAGGCTACTGTAGCTAAAATAGGCTACTCCTATTAGAAACATGTTTTCCAAAAGAGCTATACGCACCATATTCTCACATGAAGGACAGTATGGCTGCACTTCACCACCAAACCACAATGGGGCGCAGTTGAACAAAAGATGAACAAGCAAACCAACGTATGCTTCTTGAGAGCGCGCGAACGCGCACACTCATTTGGAAGAAGCCACTATAATCTTTAGCTAACTCTAGGCTAATATATGATTAGAAAGTAGACTAGCATGCAGCCGAAAAAAAGGCCGCTGCTGTCGGCAGGCTCTACAAACCTGTAAAGTTTTTAATGAAGGAATAACTACCGTCAACTTTCCTGCTATAGAGGATGCTAACAGCTCTGCTAAAGTTATGCTGATGCTGCTGAAAACCGACAATTTTGGTCTATTTTGTCTGCGAAAAGGTAAGAGGGCTTTTACTTTTTACTAGGCTATTGTATGTATGTAACTTAGGCCTGCATTTTTGCCCCCTCTGTTTAAGCTTTATGTAAAGTTAATGGAAAATAGTAAAAACAGCACTGCTGTTGTTTCAGAACCATGGACGGTCACAGCGCTGTTTATTACTGTAGCCTACCTCTGCCACAGCTACAGCGCAGAGTGAGAGATAGCCTAAAGTTTTTGGTGGCGTGTGTTTGTTTGTTTGTTTGTTCATCTATTAGCAGGATTATGCAAAAACTACTTGACCGATTTCACGAAACTCAGTGTAGCATGGTCCAATTTAGTAGGGCGCGTTCACACCAACCCTGTTTAGTCCGTTTGAGCTGAACCGAACCCCATGTTGCGGTTCGTTTCGCCCAACCAAGATTTAAACAGCAGAGAGAGTCAAACAAACCCATGCCTTTCCGACCGAGGTGCCAGTACGTGATACATACTGTACGCGATGGGTCTACAAAAGGCTGGAATCAGGGCCAGTTCTCCTAAAAGGCGTCCACTCCACGTCCACTAGGGCAGAGCAGGGCACCCCCTTCACTGAGACAGCGACGCAGCCAGAGTCCCCAACACCGGCGCGCCATCTCCCAACAGCCTCTCTCTCTCAACCTCGGTCTCCAAAGCGAACCCGCGGGAAGAAAGCCCGCCTCGCGCCCGCTCCCCGACGGCCATTTTCACCGCAACCTCCCACGGGCGGCCGCTCGCCTCACGTGAAACCCCCTCCAGCTCCATTGCGACGTCCTTCCGCCATCTGCCTGACCGGTCTTCCTTGACCGTCTCTCACCTCCTCCTTCCTTACTCTCACCATTCCACTGAAGCGGTCAGTTTCACGAAGTTAGCTAGCCGGCTAACTCAGGACGGCGTGACGATTCCTCGTCTTTCCGTCATCTAGACAATTCCTTTTGACTTCTGACACCAGTGCGACGTTAGCAAAAGACAGGAGGCTGTTCTTCCCAACTGGGGTTTATTGCACTCACATACAACATGAAACACAAACTCGGAAACGAAACATGAGGGAAAAGGCACAACAGACAGAGAGAATGAAACAGACGTATAGGCCTATTAACCAGACACACCAGATGGTTGGAGAGAAACAGATTGTGAGCTTGCAAGATCAGGATGGTCTCACAAGGCTATGAAAAAAAACATTGTGCATTGTAGGCTATGGCTTTTATGTCCCAAAAGAGGGCCACGCCCCTGGCTGTACGACCAATAGGAACCCTTGTCCTTGCCAGGTCACTACAGTATTTTTACAGGGACAGTGCACATTAATCATTTTCATTAATGTACTGTAGCCTATTGATTTAGCTAGCCGGCACATTTTCAGCCTTGGACTTTATAATGTGCTAGGCTGTTAGGGTCCTTACTTCGTTTTGGGCTTGAGTTTGTTCAACCTGAGTGTGAAAGATATATAAGGTATATTGCCTTACTTTATATACCAGGGTTTCCCACAGATTTAGCGCAGGAATTAGGTACAGTACTCACTCCCATGTCCCAACACTTTCCTTTTACCTCAAGTGTGTGCAGTGTTTCATACTGTAAGCTACACTGCTGTATGTCCACTGTTAAGCTCCATATTCATTGAAATCCTACACTTTTACATCTGGGCTAACAGGGTACACTGGAGAATTGGGAGGGGTCAATTGGGTACCACAGTGTCCCAATTCACCAATGCACTCAGTTATAGGATAACCCAGATTAGAAGTAGGCTATTGTGAAAGTACCCATCTTGGTCAAATTTTTATTTTGTTACTATTTTATTTTTGAACAAACTTTTTGAACTGCTTTCAACAAGCAGATATTTACTTGACTTACTGGTATTTTTTATCTGTTCTAGTTGGGGTGCTTGTTGTAAGCAAGAACATTATTGCAATCTTGCATGCTTATTAGTGTGCTAGGAAGTAGTCGAGTACATTGAAAACAATTATTGTCGGTAAATAGCAATATTGATAACACTGGACATTGTGGACAACAACCGCAGCATCAACAATACAAACTGTTACCTTCAGTAGACCAGTACTCAAAGCATTACCCCCAAATGCACCATTACAAGGCTGCTTGACATCAGTCCTCCACAGAAATGTTCTCGCTAGAGCCAAGGTCAGCTTCAGATGGGACAAAATTAGTGATGGGTGGATGAAGCTTCATGAAACATTGACGCTTTTCATCAAATTGGCTCACTCAAGGGCAAAGCTTCTTAAAGCAATACATAGGGTTTTCTCCGGTTTTCTCAGAACTCCACCCCCACAGGCTCTGCGAGTAAGTGCACTGTCGTACTGTCGTAACGTTATCAGATTGTCTTTTTCTTTTTCTGGCTTCCTCCGTGATGTTTCGCTTCGGTTTTCTCACCTCCGCCATGATATCATTGAGCTAAAAAAACACATGATATCCATAGACGCCGGAATAGTTAGCTACTACTGTGTTGTTTAAGCACAACGTTGCGCATGCGCACTTCGACTGAATGCTGCGTCCCGGGGGCACGAGTTTTAAAAGGTAATAAATGTCAATGTATTATCTTTCTGAGTAGACTGTTTGGACGATTCAGCTTACTTTTAGTAAATCTAATTGGAGAATTAGCACCAGACATGTTTGTAAAGGTCCAAATATCGCGATGTATTGCTTTAAGGCTTCATTTGCTCTAGGCAAGGCAAGGCAAGGCAAGTTTATTTATATAGCACATTTCAGCCACAGGGCAATTCAAGGTGCTTTACATGAGACATTAAAAGCATTAGCATTAAAAGCTCTACTAAGCCTTCTACTGGACAAATAGTGCATTACAGGCAAAATAGCAGTTGACATCAGTTTGAAGTGTGAGGTATTTTGCAAAAAGCCTGTGAATAAAACTGTCAGCAATGTCAAGAAATATGCAATGCACATAATATAACATATTGTCTATTTTGCTGAGCAGTGGGCTATATCATAATTTGAAATATAAAACTTTGGCAGTATGGAAAATGGAAATCAAAAACCTGGGTGAGGGCAGTGAATATGCTTGTGTAACTTTGGGCAGTGTATGTGCTTGAGGTGAGACTTTATTGGTTTTTATTGTTTTTTGTTTAAAAACAACAGTCTCTCCACAGTATAAGGCCTCAGACGACTTCTCTTTTTTTTTGGTCAATATTTTCCCTGTTTTTGAAAAGACTCACAGAGCACAGATGAGGCAGGAGTGCTCAGGAATGCCATCGCCAGCTTGTGTAGATTGGGGTGGACACATTTTGGTGTCCCAGTATTTGAGGGGGTCCTTCAGCCTTCCAGTGTTTGGCTCCATCATGTACTGCTGGACCTCAACGCTTGCATCAGCAGTCCCGTTCTGTCTTGTGACTGCATTACAGTGTCATCCAGGTGACGCCACCGTTTGGCTCACCTGGTCTTGGTCCACCTTCATTGTTGTCCTTATTCTCATGACCTTTTTTGTCTTTCTTTCACTTTGTCTTGATGCTTTTAATGTCTCATGTAAAGCACTTTGAATTGCCTTGTTGCTGAAATGTGCTGAAATAAACTTGCCTTTCCTTGCCTTGCCTTCTCATGCAAAGCCCGGTAATGCCTTAGCATGCTAGAAGTGTTGTTGTGGTCTCCCAACTCCTTGGCACACAACAGACACTTCACCTTCAAAACAAAAGAGAGCAAAAGATAATTGCATTGCACAATCAATATGTGAAAAACGCTTCCGCAGTACTATGTACATATCTTGTTGGAGAAATAAGATCAAAATGTTCCCACACTGGGGAAATCCTTCTCTTTCTCACCGGCTCCATCTCAAACAAGCAAAGGTTGTTAATAGTCAACGCACACTGTAAATCACAATCAGTCAGAATCCACAGAATGTGAGGGATCTCCATAGCGTTTTCCAGTCCTGTTTATTTCGAATCGCGTGCCAAATCGCGAACCACTTCCTGAACCGGTCAGGGGGGCGTGGCCGGCCGGCAAGGCCTCGAACGTCAACGCATAACGTCATCGATACAAGCCTCGATACACGCTTCACACGTACTTCCTGGATTACACGACGAAGCCTCACCACGGAACGTCACATCACCAGAGAGAACCATTTCAAAGTTGCTCTGGACAGACAGATAGAGAAATACTCTATTAATCCCGAAGGAAATTTAAGAGCACATCGTACCCGTGTGTACCCCTCTCGGATCGGTCAGGTTAGGCTGCTCTCCCAGGTACAGGATGCGGCGTTCCAGGCGTTCTCTTTGTTTAAGGGGAGAGACGGGGAACAAGGTTCATCTGTGCACTGCCTGGGAAGGCCAGCGTCCTTCTGTCAGGTCAGATTGTGGCCTGTGTGGTCTTCGCGCCTTATGTTCCAGAACGTACAGGCACGCTACAACCTGCCCTTACAGGCACGCTACAACCTGCCCTTACAGGCACGCTACATCCTGCCCGTCTGGCTTCGAGGACCCCGCCTGGTGCCGAAGCAGTCATCGCCTTCTCCCTGTTTCTTACTTGGAGCTTCTCTCTCCTTCCTCTGTAGAGCCATGATCTCAATGGGTCAAATTCCCTCCCATTGAGAGGGTCCATAGATGCTCCAACATGCAGCAAATTGTTTCAGTTTGTGGTGAAAAAAGCCATACAGTACAATTCTGAAATGATCATACAGCACAAAGACTTTAGCCCTCGGGGTCAAAAATGAACCATGCTGGTATCTTTAGGGTTAAGGCTGCTGATTGTCTCTGTACCCATTAACTTACTCACCTTCTCTTTTTCTCATACTCCATCCATCCATCCATCCATCCATCCATCCATCCATCCATCCATCCATCCATCCATCCATCCACCTACCTACCTACCTACCTACCTACCTACCTACCTACCTACCTACCTACCTACCTACCTACCTACCTACCTACCTACCTACCTACCTACCTACCTACCTACCTACCCACCCACCCACCCACCCACCCACCCACCCACCCATCCATCCATCCATCCATCCATCCATCCATCCATCCATCCATCCATCCATCACTATCCATCCATCTTTCACTAGGATGTAGCTCTAAAGCTGTTGTCACAACTAGGCATGCATACATTATGTCTTCTTTCTGTGTACTTTTTCTAGTGGACATTGAGCAGTAATCCCGTTTCCACCAGAACTTCCCTCAGTTTCCCTCAGCAAAGACACCAAATGATTCCCTGATGTCGGCCATACTGAATCTCCCACTGCTGCGCTGATGACCCTCATCAACCTCCTTCACCTCCTCTTCTCTTCCCACGTGAACTTCTCTTTTTCTTTCTTTGGTTTCATCCAGGAGAGGAGAGGCAATGAGAGGGGCGTGGCCAGGAGAGAGAGAGAGACCTCTGTTTATCTTTCTGAACACACAGCCTCAGTACAGTACATAGAGACAAGGTAAGGATATAGGCGGGTGGTAGATGCTCTTTTTTTCACTTCATTGGAATGGGCCTGGCTGCGCGTGGACCACTCTGCTCCCTGCGTCTGCTGCTGGCCTCATGAATGCAGGAGTGAGGGGGAGCGCAGATAGTGGCTGGGCGAGCCGTTCTGTCCCACTGGCGTCCAGGTTAATAGAGTCATCATCATTGGAAGCAGCTCTGCAAATATCCCCCCGTCTGTTTGAATGAGAAACTAGATTGACCAGCACAGACGGAGCAAAGTGGAAAGGTGTGTGTGCGCGCGCGTGCGTGTCAGTGTGTGTGTGTGTGTGTGTGTGTGTGTGTGTGTGCGTGCGTGTGTGAGGGAAAGAGAGAGAGACATCAACCGCGGCTGGTCTCTAGGTGAAGAGAGACTTGATGACATATCTTATTTGAGGGTTTCTCAATGGCTGAGAGGACCGTGACGTTTGTGGGGCAATGGAGTGTGTCTGCCTGTCTGTGTGTGTACCTTATGTCACTGTCTATGTCAAGGACAGGCAAAGAGCATTATGGGGACGGGGGACAGCAACTCATTTTTCTCTCTATGTGGACTGACAGGACTGCCAGAATAAACCAGGTCAAGCACAGCCAGGACGAACAGTCATTGCATATCCCGGACTGCCATTGTTGGTTTGATATTGCTCTATCAGGGTTTTTCCCGGCTCAGAATGGGTCTTTGGGGGGTGATGCGCACACAATTTTGGTGGGAAACCTCCATTTTATTCCGAGTAGCCTACCAGCATATACAGGCCTATATTCTTCGCTGATATCGATTACTAGTGGTCCAAACTACGGACAATGCAAGAAAGAGGGATGGGCTGCAACTTGAAACAAGCGATCAATCACATTTGGAGAGGATTTGAATTGCTATTTTTATTCTAAATTTTTTGCATTTTGACACTGGTGATTTTTCTTTGGCTCTGGCTAAAATCTCTTTGGGAGGCTATTACTGTACATTCCCAAATGTGTGTTTGGAAATGTGCAACTAATATTTAACCTACAGTCCAATGGATAAGATCTTTTGTTTACTGTCGAGTAGAGACTCAAACATTGGCAAGCGTGCCATTTTTTTATGCTGGAAAAAAGAATGTTGTATTGTAATGTTGTCTGATTTTTGTATTTACTTTTGGAAGCATGTAGCGCCCTTTGTTTAGTTGGCAAAGTGTGAAAGCTGTAAAAAAAAAAAAAGCCAGCTGACAACGGAGACTTTGGAATAGTGAGGTGAAGTCGGCATTCTGCCAAGACTGTGAATGAGGATTTGAGGAAATTGAAAGCTCTGCAGTTTAAAGCAGTAAAAGCAGAAGTGATCCCCTGTCATGTCTTTTTCAGCAAGAAAAATACACTTCAAGTCTTTACTCAATATAGGGACCAACCTGGGATTGTTTGTAGCTTGTCTGCTGGACTTAAATAAGAAGTAGAGCTAGAGCAACACGGAATGAAATACATGTTCTGCACCGTGGTTCATTAAATGAACATTTATTTCATTCCGTGTTGCTCCAGTTCTTTTTCTCTTGATTGATCACAGTCCATTTCTGAGAAGCACCGGACAAATCCTGGTTAGCGCGTGAACCTGCCCAAGTAAGAAGTAGAGCTATTTTCTATAGCCACCAATTGACACACACACACACACACACACGTATGTGTGTCTCAGTCTGTTCTAAGCCTTCTCTCTTTACTATCCACCCGCCACAACGTTTTTATTCAAGTGATCATGACGGTTACCCACAAACACCGCTGTTTTTCCTCCACCTCCTCCCAGTAGTCGCCCTCTCTGTCTCTTTGAGATAATGAAAGAATGAGAGAGAGAGAGAGAGAGAGAGAGAGAGAGAGCGGTGTGTGTGTGTGGGGATGGGGGTGGGGGGGGCGGGTCCCTAGGCCCCACCTGGTGTGATTCCCTGTATCTGACTGATGCTGGTGTTTCCAGGTAGGCTGATTGGCGCAGAGTTGTTTTTAAGACAGGCTGAGACGGTGGCTTGGGTGCCGGCTAATCTCTCCTCTAACTCTGCGCTAATTAGGATCAAAGCCAGGGGCCACTTTCACCTGATTATTGACCATGGGCCCAGCCTGTCTTGCAGCATGGGGAGGTGAAATGTGGATGTTTTGTTTTGTACATGCATCTGTCTACCCTAAAGATTTCAGATAGAACCTTTTATAGGTCAGAAAGATCCATTTAGGGTTCTAAACAGCACTTACAGAGCTGAAAAAAGGGATTTATCTGGAAGGGTAAGGATCTAACTGGAACCCTTTTTCCGAGGTTTCTTATACTGTTGCAAAATCGATCCATATAGTGTCTATCTTAGAGTCTACGGCCCAGTCCCAATGTCCACCCTTGCAGACTCGCAGACTTAAGAGCGCGCTCCCGCGAAGTCCGCGAGGGCTTAGGGGTGTCCCAATGTCAACTCGGCAAGTGCGTGAGGGCTCTCCGGCAGCCATTTTGAGCCCTTTATGGCCCCTTCCCGTAAGTCTGCATTTCTGCAGACTTAGCCCAAGGGAATTACCCACAGTTCATAGCGTCGTGACGTGAAACACGGGGTTACCTGAAGAACAGCCAATAAACAAGCACGGACAGATCAACCAACCGTAACATTCACGTTACAGAACTAAATATGTTTTCATGTTTTCAGCTGGACTTGCTTATCTGCACAAGTAGCCTTATAATTAATTTGGTTTCATTATTTTTAAGTATGGGTTATTAACCCCATGGGTTTGTATAATGTGATTTGTTTAAAAATATGTAGGCTATGGTTATAATTTACATCGATTTCTGTTGCTCTAAATCATATGATTGCCCAGTTAAAAGCAGTATGACATTAATTACCCATTTCGGTGCAGTGTTCTTTGAATTGAGATTTCCAACATGAATATGGAAAGAGTTGTGAGGTGCAGGAATGTGTATACATAATATATTATCATTCTTAAGTTAATACTTTTGGATTCATCACAAACAAGAATCACAGGCAGTAATGTAGGATCGATGCGATCCTACTAACAAATACTGGGTTGGGTTGATATTTGATCGCAGATGCGATCGCATATGACCACAAAATGAAATGATTTCAAGTTGAACAAATGTTTTGAGGGTAACACAGAGAGTTCTGATAATGTAAAGGGGATTTGACTCAGCCAAAATTAATTTACACGAAGGCCTACAAGAAAAACATGTACAATTTACAAATTGATTTAAAAAAAAGCCCCACGCCCACAATAGTAAGAAATATGTTTTCACGTCAACGTAATGTGATGTCACAAGTGCTGTCCCATTCCTTGTTATACCAATTCGAGCCCTTGCAGCCTCTCACACTCGATCACTTCACCAGGTGACGTCAATAAGTCTGAGGGCTCAGGGCTTGAGGGTTTAGGGGGGACATTGGGACTGGGCCTACCTAGTTTCACCGAACCTCACATTTGTGTACAAGCCCGCCTGACAGCGTTTTGAGTGTTGACCAAACCCCATCCATCCATAAAGTCAAGGTGCTTTTATGACTACACTATAAATAAACTAACTTCCTGTCTGACAGGAAACAGCATGTGAAGCTGGCCAAAAAACATCTGCAACTCCAGGTCCATCAGCACCGGCTTCCCCCAGGGCTGCGTCCTTCCCTTACTCTTCTCCCTGTACATGAACAGCTGCACCTCCAGCCACCAGTCTGTCAAGCTCCTGAAGTTTGTGGACGACACCACCCTTGTCGGACTCATCTCGACCAGCTGACTACAGATATCGACCAGCTGCTGTCCTGCCGCAGCCAAAACAACCTTGAGCTCAACGCTCTCAACACAGTTTGGATGACTGTAGAAAGAATCCAGCCCCCCCCCCCCCCATCACACTGAATGACACCCCTGTGACCACTGACGACTCCTTCCGCTTCCTGGGCACCACCATCTCCCAGGACCTTGAATGGGAACCGAACACCAGCAGCATGTTGTCTCAATGTTATGCACCACAACCAAAAGCAAATTCCTAGCACGTTGAAAAACTGTATGGCAATAAACAAATTCTGATTCTGAAACCAGACCTGGGCTAGCCCTCAAGATGCCACCACTGTATGTCTCTGCATCTCTCTTTCTCTCTCTCTGTCTCTCTCTCTCTCTCTCTCTCTCTCTCTCTCTCTCAGCGTTTGAAGGTCTGCATGTATGTGTTGAAGGTAAACCATGTCTCCACACTCTGATTACAGTTACAGTTAAGTACAATTAAGAAAATGTCCTTAAGGCTACATTTCTCTTCCTCGTTGACCTTGACTATTGTTACAGTATACTATAGTACTTATACATACTGTATACCCTTAATTTTGAATTGACATATTGCCTAATGTTAGCCTTGAATCTGATTCTGATCCTGCAGATGAATAACCACATCTGAGCTTGAGAAAATGTTTTCAGTGTGCAGATATTACCGGGTATTACAGGGTACACTCCTTTGGGCTGAATTACAGGTCATTCCCTGACTACAGTATCGCCAATCCATTCTCTGTCTCAGGTTTGATTTGGTCATTATGTGTGCGTTATGTGTGCACTTGACAAATGAGGTTTGCAGTCCTCAGCCTGAGGCCTGATTTTTGGGGCGCTGGGGACTTATTATGTCTCGTCTGAGGAATGGCTGCCTGCTGGTTTTGCTACTGTAGATTGACATATTATTCTTCGTATTGTAAGTAAGATGTAATTTAGCCAAAATGGCAAGCATCTGTTTGGCAGGAAACTTTTTATTATGACACATAAACCTAATGAACTTTTCTAAAATTCTCAGTCCTCCCTTAACACAAATCATGTTGTTTGAATGGGTTCTTCCCAAAACATGTTGGCCATGTTGTTTGGGACTTGATCTGACACCAAGGTCACAGTTAAGGAGGAAAATAAAAAGTTTGAATGCAGTACCTTGAGGCTGACAGACCATATGCTATCAGGGCTTAATTAAGTTTGGACTGAGCCAACCTCTCTGCATTAACACCAGCGGGGCTTCTACCTCGTTTGGACACCATTGGGATTAACAGGGCCCCTGGGTGCCTTCCCTGATCATCACTTGACGACAGCTAGCATAGACACTTATTCATCCTCAGGCAAGGCAATAGTCTGCCGCTCTGTTCTGATCCTGTGTCTTAGATTATCGCCGCCATCTTTGCCGTTTCCACCCATTCGAGGTGGTCCAGCGGTCGGTTGAGCTTTCCAGGGAACGGAATGTTTTCAGACTCCGGTGTCTTTGGCCGGCAGACAGACAGAGCTTCTCAGTGCCGGAGTGAGAGGCCTGCCTCCCAGATGTCCAGCCCTAGAGAGACGGCACGCCGTACGAAGACACAGATGTGGGTGCTCTGTTGATGGCTGTATTAGAAAGTAGATCTGTATGCATCTGTCTACACTAAAGCTTTCAGATAGAACCTTCTTTAGGTCAGAAAGAACCATTAGGGTTCTAAACAGCACCTTAAAGCAATACATAGCGTTTTCTCGGAACTGCGCCCCCACAGGCTCTGCGAGTAAGTGCACTGTCGTACTGTCATAACGTTATCAGATTGTCTTTTTCTGGCTTCCTCCGTGATTTTTCGCTTTGGTTTTCTCACCTCCGCCATGATATCATTGAGCGAAAAAACTTTAGGTTACTTGCGTAACCCCGGTTCTCTGATAACATGAGTGAAATATTTCACCTATGGGATGCACTTGCGCAGACCCTATGACGGAAGCTTTTATACAATGTCTGTCCTGATTGGAGAGACTGGCAAAGCGTGACAGGAGGCCCCGCCCTCCCAGGTTATATACCTGCGTCACCGCGCCAAACGTCATTCTCGATCAACCTTTCTGAACCCGTGCATGTTCAATTCGGGTAAGACGGTGAAACATTTCACTCATGTTATCAGAGAACCGGGGTTACGCAAGTAACCTAAAGTTCTCTTTCAAACATTCGTTTCAATGTTTCACCTATGGGATGGATATAAACCAGTCCCGTATTGCAGAAAAGTTATTGAACCGAGTTTGAGGGCGGAGCGGCTGAAAATCAGCAGCCGCTACCCTAGGACAATCCGACAATCAGATCTGCATGAGCCACAGATGGCGCAGTCACATCCAGTCGGTAAAATCTGGCAAACGTGTGGGGAGTAGACCAACTCGCCGCTGCGCAGATTTCTTGCACTGACAAGCCCCTGAACAGTGCCCAAGAGGCAGCCATCCCCCGAGTAGAATGCGCCCTGAGGCCAACTGGGGGATGCACCCCTTTACACCCATAAGCCATAGAAATGGCGTCCACAATCCAGTGCGATAGCCTCTGGCTAGAAATGGGCTTTCCCACCCGGGGAGGAGCCCACGAGACAAAAAGCTGGGAGCTCTGTCTAATGGTACTGGTCCTATCCACATACTAGCGCAACGTGTGTACAGGACATAAACAGTGGAGCCTCCAGTTCTCAGGTGAGGAGAAAGGAGGGGGGTGGAAAGTCAATAGCTCCACGGTCGTAGCATTAGGAGCAGATACGACCTTGGGCAAGAACGCAGGGTTTAGACGCAGGGAGACCCTGGACAATCCTGCGCCAAAGTCCATGCACATGGGGCTGACAGCACGTGCAGCTCGCTCACGTGTTTAGCTGAGGACAGAGCCAACAGCAGTGTTGTTTTAAAAGATAAAACCTTCAGGTCAATGCTCTCCAAAGGCTCAAAAGGCTGTGCTGAGAGTGCATCCAACACAATGGCGAGGTCCCAGGATGGGGTCATGGGCTTGGACACAGGGCGTGAACGTAGCGCGCCCTTCATGAACCAATGCACCAGTGGGTCTTCACCTACGGTGGAAGAACCAAAACCCATGTGATGGGCAGAGATGGCCGCCAAGTAAACCTTAACGGTACTGGCGGACAGGCCCTTGTCCAGTAGAGATTGCAGAGAGCACAAAACCTTCGCAGCGGAACACGGGAAAGAAATAATGTGCTGTTCGGCGCACCACCTCTCAAACACACACCACTTAATGGAGTATTGTGCCCGCGTAGCCGGCGCCCTGGCATTGAGCATGGTATCAATCACACCCGGAGTGAGTTCACTCACGTCCACATCCAATCTCCGACAGGCAAGGCCCACGGGGCCGAATGGATCAGTTGGGGAGCGGACATCCCCTCGCGCGCTCGGAACCAATGGTCCACGCACAGGGGAATGGGCCGGAACGGCGATTCCACATACCGTTTCGAGTAGGAGTGATCCGTACTCGTAATCACCCCCAGACAGGCCAAGCCCACAGGGCCAGGCGGTCCGGATGAGGATGAAACACTTGCCCGTACGCCTGGGACACAAGATCCCTGCGTAACGGGAGTCGTCTGAGTAGTTGACTGATCTCTGCCAGCCACGGTCTGCCTGACCAGCGTGGCGCAATCAAAATCAGCGACGTGCCCTGCTCCCGAACCCTGGCTAGAACATGTGGGATCAGGGCGATCGGGGAGAAAGAGTATAGCAGTACGCTTGGCCATGGATGGGCTAGCGCATCTATCCCGAGGGGCACGTTGATGCCCAAGGAAAAGTACAGGGGACACAGCGCGTTTGCGCTTGACCCGAAGAGATCCATGGCTGCTCTGCCGAATCTCTCCCACAATTGGTGGGCCACTTGAGGGTGAAGAGCCCAGTGCCCGGTACTGGGGATGACCCCTGGAGAGCAGATCTGGTCCCCAGTTCAGCTCGCCCAGGACAATCACTAGGCGAGGCAGATGACGGTGAGGACAGAGGTGCAGCCCCTTGACCCACTGTTGAAAATCAGTGCAGACCCAACGGGACCACTGAGATAGTAGATGCCATGATACCTAGGAGACGTAGACACACCCTGAACTGAACCCAAGCCCCCAGACAGAAGCGGGCCAGACGCTGTCTGAATGAGACCACTCGTCCCTCTGACAGGGTAGCTCGCAACGTAATAGAATTGAGCCTGATACCCAGGTATTCTATTGACTGAGCCGGCACCAGCGAGCTCTTGGCCAGGTTTATTTTGAACCCGAGCGCAGTCAGGTGTGTCAAACAGGGTGTTTGTGTCCCTGACCGCCTGCTCCCGTGACGGGGCACTGTTTAGACGATTCAGCTTACTTTTAGTAAATCTAATTGGAGAATTAGCAACAGACATGTTTGTAAAGGTCCAAATATCGCAATGTATTGCTTTAAAGAGCTGAAAAAAGGGATTTATCTGGAACCGTTAGGTTATAAGTCTAACTGGAGCCCTTTTTCAGAGGTTTCTTCTACTGTAGCAAAATGGGTCCATATAGTATCTATATTTTCTTAGAGTCTATCTGGCTGATCTAATCTGTGTCTCTCTATGCTCTTATCTAGTCTCACCAAACCTCATGTTTGTGTACAAGCCCGCGTGACAGCTTTATGAGCGTTGACTGAACCCTATCCATTCGCAGGGCTCATAACTTCCAGGTCAGTTTCTGCCCGGTCTTCCCAGTCAAGGTCCTTTTATGTCTACACTATAAATAAACCAGACCTGAGCTAGCCCTCAAGATTCCACTACTGTACAGTATATCTCTGCATCTCTCTCTCTCTCTCTCTCTCTCTCCCTCTCTCTCTCTCAGCGTTTGAAGGTCTGCATCTATGTGTTGAAGGTAAACCCTGTCTGCACACTCTGATTACAGTTACACAATTAAGTACAATTAGGAAAATGTCTATAACGGCAACATTTCTCTTCCTCGTTGACCTTGAATATTTTTTACATTATACTATGGTACTAGTACTGTACTTATATGTGCGTTATGTGTGCACTTGACAAATGAGGTTTGCAGTCCTCAGCCAGAGGCCTGATTTTTGGGGCACTGGGGACTTATTATGTCTCGTCTGAGGAATGGCTGCCTGCTGGCTTTGCTACTGTAGATTGACACATTATTCTTCGTATTGTAAGTAAGAGGTAATTTAGCCAAAATGGCAAGCATCTGTTTGGCAGGAAACTTTTTATTATGACACATAAACCTAATGAACCTTTCTAAAATTCTCAGTCCTCCCTTAACACAAATCATGTTGTTTGAATGGGTTCTTCCCAAAACACAGTGTTGGCCATGTTGTTTAGGACTTGATCTGAAAAAAAAGAACAAGAAAAAAAAAAGTTTGAATGCAATACCTTGAGGCTGACAGACCATATGCTATCAGGGCTTAATTAAGTTTGGACTGAGCCAACCTCTCTGCATGAGCACCAGCGTGGCTTCTACCCCGGACACCATTGGGATTAACAGGGTCCTGGGGTGCCTTCCCTGATCATCACTTGACGACAGCTAGCATAGACACCTATTCATCCTCAGGCAAGGCAATAGTCTGCCGCTCTTTTCCGATCCTGTGTCTGAGATTATCGCCGCCATCTTTGGCGTTTCCACCCATTCGAGGTGGTCCAGCGGTCGGTTGAGCTTTCCAGGGCACGGAATGTTTTCAGACTCCGGTGTCTTTGGCCGGCAGACGGAGTTTCTCATGTGTGCCGGCGTGAGAGGCCTGCCTCCCAGATGTCGTCTCCCCATAACCGGTGACAGGGGCAGACAGGTGAGACGCTTTCAGTGAATGCACCACATCACGCAGCTTTGGCAGCATCAATAACGATCAATTGGCAGCCGCAATAATGGTCTATTAGGCTGATTGGTGAGCCACAGCTTGACCCAGCGTCCCCGTACAGCGGATAACTGGCTCGATTTTAAACGGAGAGTCCCACCCTCTGCACAGCGTATTCCAGCTTTCCTTCTGGACAAAGGTTTATAGTTCCAGAGCACAGAACTAAACATGAAATTAGCTTTGTCCCAGCAGCCATCACTCAGTTTAACAAGTCGTAGCAACATTGCACAGATAATGATTTCATTCTCTTGTATTATCTTTTGGTTTTAGGAGTTTTAGTGATGCTTTTACTTCTACTTTTTTTCATTTCTATTATGTTTGTCTACTGTCTGTGTTGTTGTATGGATGACTCTACGGCAAACCCAATCTACCCACGGGTACTAATAAAGTAAAATTGAACTGAACTGCGTCTGTTCTGTAAGAGGCCTCAAAAGCAATTCAAAACCCCTGAGCTATTATCCAATGCAGACATAGACATTGTCAGTGCAACACAGAACAGTAATCTGTATACTGAGATAGTCACGGTTTGAGGGTAAACACTGCCCTAAACAGTGTTTCTATACCTGACCAATTCTTCACAGACAGACCGTTTTCTGTTTTGATGGGTGTGAGACAGAAAGAGAAACCACAAATAGCCCGAGTTGTTTCCTGACTGCAGAGGACTAGAGAGAGAGAGAGAGCAACAGACTGCTCTCTCCTAAAGTCAGATGCCCTTGGAACGTGTCCCGGTGCCGCAAACTCCCATCAGACCTCTCTTTGTTCTCTGCAGATGAGGGCCGGCAGAGTGCAGCCGTCCGCGGACTGCCGAAGCCATCAAAAGCGGAGGGGGGAGGGGAGGGGAGGGGATAACACTTTACACCGCACAGCACCACGGCTTTCATGCCCGCTGCCCTTTGTCACAAGCCGGCCCAGAGGTCCACTAGGAATACTTCCCACCATCTACGCACTATCTATTGGAGGAACTGTCGGTCAGCGGCACTCGCAAACCCACAGGGGCAGACTTTTGTATGCCGAATCTCAAGGCTTGAGCTGGTTTGATTTTCTTGTGGATGACGGCCATAAAACAGGACAGTGGTTTAGTGTCCCTGTGGTGAACCAGCATAAGCGTGTACCAATGGAAGTCACCAATAAGCAAAATTATATTTCTCATTGTTCCTAACGTTTCTGATTTAGTGGTAAGTATTAGTGACAATATTAACACTGAAACGGTGGCTTGAAAAATATGTATCACATAGTATTATTTTTACATGGTCTGTAGGTAATACAGGCACTGGTTTGGCCCCACGTGGTGTGACCCCCATCTTGGCCTCAGGGGGACAGGTGTGGAGAGGCCACGGATGAGCAGCTCTGGACCCTGGGGATGTCCACTGTTGGAACAGACTGAGCCCTGGCCTGAGCCACTGAACCCTGGCCTGAGCATCATCAACCATCAACAGTGACATTGAGTATGAACGCACACTCTGTATAAAAGGCCGTTGATCAATAGTTATGGGACACCAATAGCAAACAACCAATTAGCCTAGAATAATTACACCTCTCCCACACTGGCTTTAGAGCTCCACTTTAGTGTTACCTCATTTTCTGACCCTCATATGCTTAAGCGTTCAAATCATCAGAATTGATTCCGGTGTGAGTAGTGAGTTCCCCCTCTGATACAGCCAACGAGGCTGTTCACGAGTTCAACAAGTGCCCGGGTTGAGGAGCTGAGCGCCGGGCTTCGGCCATCCATCCATCAGCTGTCTCTCACTCTCCGCCGCCCGGCGCTGTCGGGTAATGGCGGCGCCGGCGGGTGTCATTTTGCTGCTGACGGATGACTAATCTCCCCCCCCCGTAATGAACGAGGTGCCACCACCTGAATGCCAAGTGTCTGGAGAGGGTATCAGGGCCACCGCGAGAGGCGGGCGAGTCACGTCCCCCCATCCGTCCCCCACCCGGCAGATGCCGTCCCCGCCGCGCGATCGCATATGAGCTCTCACGTTCCAGCGCCTCTGGCGGGGCGTGATGCACGCCGCGGCCGAGATGTTTTCCCATGATTCCCCCCAGGGCGGTGACCGGATATGATGATGGTATCACGTTTGAATTCATTACACCGGGGTTTGTATCCTCACACGCAGAGGGCGCAACATGTCCACTCAGAGATCTGAAAGCTGTGAGAGCATTTCTCAGATCACCTCCATGTTTGCCTGCCTTATCCCACGGCATCGTCAGGCAAGGGGGAATGTTTATCCCTGTACAGCTCAGATGTACTAGCCTTTATGTTTTTCGGGACTAAACAATGGTCTATGGTATCTCACTCACTGGTCAGCTATTGATCTGCCAGACTGTCCTGTTTTCTGCTATCCGTTCAAGTATTGGTTAAGAGAGATTTACATATTTATGTTTGGGTTGGGTGATTTACATATTCATGTTTGGGTTGTGTCTTGCATAGGACAAAAGGCTGCTTTGTACGTACTGATTAGGTTTTCAGCGGAACCTTTGAAGTGACTAATAGTCATGAATGGAAAACTTCCCTCCCTGCAGGGTAACTATGAATAAAACACGTTTATGTGAATGTAGGAACAAGGCTATTCTTCTTTTAGAGATTATTAGACATAATTTTACGATAGGGCTGAGTCCAATAGCCTATAAATTGTCTATGTGGATGCACATTCACCCTAACTAATGGATTCTGTCTCCCATTATACATGAAGATCATGCAAAACATCTGAGTATGAGAGAATACTAGAAAAAAAAAACAGTTTGGTTTCCATTTTGTAGACGTGAACAGAGTCTCTGTGGCTCCATCTCTCTATTTCACGCACGCGCGCGCACACACACACACGCGCACGCACACACACACACACGCTTGAAGACTTATTGTGATTACCTTAGGTATCCCACACCTTTTTAAGGTGGCATTGCTGTCTAATTAAAAAGAGGCAGGAGTCCTCCATCCTCGCGAATTGCTATTTTAGGAGTTGACTGATTAACACATTGCTAACACAATCATACAGTAGCTTTAGAAAGAGTCTAATTAGGAACTATATTAATGGATCATTGAACCCTATGCCAAAAGAGGGTTTGATGCAGTTACCATTAAATAATAGGCCACACATGAGGAAACAACAGGATCAAAATGAAGAACTTCCTTTGGCTAGATTTCCCAATGCCTCTTTTAGAAACGCTCGTGGCTATGGCGGTTTTCCATTAAACCATGTGGGCTACCTATGACTTAGTTTGAATGTCTAGGCTAAACTCGTACATAACATGTTGTCTATATGCCTACGTAGTACATGTTCAGCCTGCATACCATCTTGAAGTCTCAGTTTCGTCCTGTGGAGTCGTTCAGACGTGTCTTATCTCTCTGCGTCGTAATGCGCAGGCGTGATCCAATCTGAGCCCTGCAAACGGCGGATCGATTTGGAACTCGACGTCGTGGGCGCGTGCTTCTGTTATGCACATCTTTGCTTAAGCGGGTAAAAAATACAAAGACAGTGACAGACTACTTTTTGGAATTTCCCTCGAACGAAGCACGTTTCATTGGTGTTACTGATCTCGACGAACAGTATTTCAACCTGTGGATAGTGCGCGGCGCGCGTCTGGAGATTAGGCAACACTCGGATCCGTGTCTCCGGTATCTTATTTGGGACGCTTGGACTGCAGCCGGCTGCGCGCGGGGTCCGCTGTCTCGTAGACCTAGGCTGTGCGAACTGATTTTCGGTTTATGAATGGCCCTGACATGGAGGAAATTCCGTTTCAGAAAGTCAAAACCCGGCGGAAGAGAAGCCACTGTCCACCGGGTGTCCCTCTGACTGCCATCGTCTGTGAGGATGAGTTCGACTGCAAGGAGCTGGAGTCCCTGTTCCAGAATTACAACCTGAAGCTGGAGCAGACGTCCACTCTCAAAGCCCTGGCGGTGCTTATCATCATGGCATCGACCCTGTCCGTGGTGGAGTTGCTGTCCGGACCCAGTTTAACTATCTCAAAGGGGTCCCATCCGATCCACTGTATCATCTTCGTGTCCCTGTTCATAGTCACCAACGTGAAGTACCTACAGGTCACCCAACTGCAACAGATCGTTAACCTGACGCTTCTCTTCGGCTTCACCTTCGCCTTCCTCTGCTGCCCATTCCCCCTCGGCGCGGTGGGCCTGGAGACCCCTACGTCCCCGGAGCAGGGCATGTGGCAGCTCATGCTGGTCACATTCGTCGCCTATGCCCTCCTGCCCGTGCGGACGCTCTTGGCTGTGGTGTTTGGAATAATGGTCTCCATCTCTCACATTATTGTGACAGCCACGTCGGTCACCCTCAAGACACAGAAATTGTGGAGAACGGTAAGTAGGCTATCCTCCAAGGCATAGTGGTGACTACAGTATGTAGCCTACCAGTTTGTGTAGCCTATTGATTTGTTTGGGCCATTTAGGCCCGTTTGTTATATATTTGATATAATAGTAATGCCGGGTATAAGCGAGCTCAGTGAGCGAGGCAATAAGAAAGTTCAGCACCGGTGAGTGGACAGCGACCTACACGCTCACACGGTGCACGTGCCAGAAGCGGCAGCCTGACAGAATGGCGCGCGGAGGTCTCTTCGGAAGCTCCGTCTAAACTCGGACTTCTTATGACGTAGCCTAGGCGGATTTTAACCAGAGTAGGTCACTCATAGTATCGTAGCCATGGTCCCTTTAACAGCTCTCTCCTTTCCTTACAAACATCATTTGATATATGAGAGATTACTGAAAAGTTAAAGTCCAAAATTGGACTGGCTTAACTCACTGAAATATTTGATTATGGCCAATGCCCCTAGACAAATTGAAAGCTTCATTCAGGTCTTAATATGCTCTGTTGTACTGAGTCCTCGCTGTGTAGCCCACTTGTATGCTACACTTGTCCATCTCACTGCGGTCCCACGTTTTAAGTAGGCCAATATCACCTGAATTTGGAATAGGCTACCTCCATTGGATTCCCTTTATAAAGTAAGTTCCTTGTAATAGTGTCAGAAACATATTGCATCACCTGGCAACAGCTTTGGCATGATAGGCTAGCTGTGAGGACTGGGGAGGACATTGACCTCATATTCTTTATTGTTTGTTACAGTTTGGACTGGCTACATAGGCTATATGCCCAAACTCGAATATATAAATAGAAATATCTGTGGTTTCAATAATGAGAATGCTGCATATCTGAGCCAAAGAGCTTGTTATACAACGCGTAGTTCCGACCTCGCAATCTGATTGGTTAAGAGCCGTTGTATATTCACGATATACCACTGGCAAAGCCTCTTTACCTTTCTATGTGAAATATTACTGCGCCAATTATCGCTGCCTGTCAAAATGGTACAGGTAGTTCCATTGCAGTTTCTCCTCAAGACAAATGGAAACGTTCAATGTCAATTTTGAGTTGTTCTATCCACCCTATAGCCTAGCAGATACACAAATTAAAATTATAACAGAACTTGGCCATACTTGGAGTGGCCATTTCTTTCACTCCATCTTTACGCCTCCTGCCTGGATCGCCATATAGGCCTACTGCCGGTGGCCGAGTGGATAAGACACCGTTCTAATAGTCCTGAGTTCTAATCAGTTCAGCTTTACATTAGGCTACATTACATTACAGTCATATAACTGACGCTTTTATCCAAAGCGACTTACAATAAACCACTACTTGCCAGAACTCACCAGTGACTAAGAGCATCTAGTGCTTCGTCTTCTTCTTCGTATGGGTTTGGTGTAGTTGTCCTCTCCTCCCAGGCTCGGGGCCGAGTGGTTATCCTTTTACCACCCCCAGCCTGGATAAGAGGGTCACCCGGGCTATATATCCGGGCACACATTGGGTGTTCAATATATGGGACAGTCCTGGATGACGTGGTCTGCGGTTTGTTCCTCGGCGCCACACTCGCACGCCGCACAGGATGCCAAGCCCCATCTGCGCTTTGATGAGCAGACGCCGGTCTGGATACGATTTAGCGCCTCACCCACGCCGGTTTGGGTAAGTCCATCCAGGGAGGGGAAGGACCGTCTACTTTAGATAGATATCAACTTTATTTATTTGCTGTTTTCACAAACAATATTATCTTATTCTCTATACGTGTAAAACAAAATATGATCTGTTTCATGAGAAACAAATCAGGTAAACACTGACTGTAGGCTATTAGGAAAAATTACATTTTCTGAGCCTGGATCCTGTAATATTACCTACACATAAATCATATGCTACCCAAATCACTGGGCAGATACACAAATCAGATGGAAGCCATGTATATGATTCATGAGAAACAAATCAAATAAACCTGGTATTAGGGTCAAATTACATTTTCTTAGCCTGGATCCTGTGGTAAGCTATTACATACAGTATAAACGTAGGCATGACCTCAACCATTTCAACTCGGTTACACCCACAAAATGCATTCATGTGCAGAGGCCTGTGCTCTTTGAGTGTTTTGCAAAGTGAAAGAAAACCTATTCTACAGCATCCGGTGGGCGCTCAACAACACGGCCGTGACCACCAGAGAAGAGTGGATGGGGCTCACATGCCTCTGCTTAGCTGGGAGTAGTCACTCCTGTTAGGCCCAGCAAGACCTTGATTCAGACGCAAAGCGAAGGCCCCCCAGTACTAAAAGTAGGGCAAGTCCAAGGGCCCACACGCCACAGGCCCCCCCCGCACACTGTACCTCGGATGTAAAAAGAGGACAGGGACAGAGAAGTCGTATTCAGAGAGCCGAAACAGGAAGTGACACGGCGGCCTCTGTCCAGTCACACCGCTCTTTTCGTCTTCCCTCTAATTCTCTCCGTCTGCCTCGTCTTTCACCGCCAGGTGTTAAAGAGATATGACCCAGCGTGTGTCACATGACCCAGCGTGTGTCACATCTGTCATGTTACCCTGTAGAACAGGGGCATTCACAAAGCGCCGGACACGGGAGATATTCCGAGGAGAGATCGAGTGTCCCGGTGTCACACTGGATCTTGCTCTCCCGCCTGGCTTAAGGGCAACGCGCTTGTCTGCCAGGTAGCTTGTGTCCTTCGGCTAGACAACTTGACTACTCTACCCCCCCCCCCCCCCCCCCTCCCAAGCAGACTGACAGGACTTGTGTGAAGGGCGACGCTGGGCTAGCTGATGCGTACTGCCTAGGATCTAGGATAGCTAATCCAATAAGCCTGGAGATGAGCTCCATAGAATGACCCTGACATAGCCACGGCTTGAACCAACCCAAGCCAGCCCTCACCCATAGGGTTTCTTCTAGGGACGGAAGCCTGTGTGACCCAAAATACGGTGCTGAAAAGTACTGTCAAGTATATCCAGAGAACTGACAATGGCTGTTGAGCAATATGCATTTGTAATATCACATCTTTATCAGCTGTCACTGTCTGACACATTTGATGAAGTACTATACAATAAACACAGTAATCAATATTTTAAGGAACTTGGCAACATTTTTTTCGATTTGACTAATGTGCTCATATCTTCGTGTTGTCTTGTTTTCTGAACAGCTCTTTAGTCGTCTCTAGTAATCACATCGGCTTTGTAAACAGGTGTGATGAATTACCCATCACATCCTGGGAAGGAATGAAGCTGTGCTACAGTAGGTTTCGCTCCAGGTAAAAGCTCTGGCACCAGACTTGTGTTTTAATAGACCCGGTGAACACAGGACAGGGTCTTGTTTTGTTTCGTAAAGGTCACACTCAGCCAAGCTCAGTCAAGCTCAGCCAAATGGAAAACACACACATGGCCCCGTCCTCTTCGCTACCTGCACACGGCTGGTCTGTTTATCCACCGTGACCCCCCCGCCACGCCCCCACCCACCCTGCCTCGCACACACACACACACACACACACACACACACACACACACACACACACACACACACACACACACACAATTACAGTACCATACTTACTAGGGCTGCACAATTAATTATGAATTAATCGAAATCGCGATTGTGACCTCCACGATTAACTAATCGCAAAAGGCCGCAATTAATGTGATTAATAATTTGGCTTTGAATTGAGTGTGCTAGGACTACACCAATCACATGCGTTCCCGCTGAGTGCGCTTTGCGCAGTAATTTCACTGAGAAGACAGATAGCAGTAGTTCAAGACAAGTGTCACAAGAGTAGTAAGTGAGTAGTGAAAAAATGAGCGAAAACGAGGTCAGTGAGTTAGTAGCAAGAAAGGGATCAACGTCCGTGATTTGAGAGCAATTTTGGTTATTATATATTAATATTATATATTAAATATTAGTTCACAATTATGAATCGCAATTAGCATTTTGAAGCAATTATTATCTTTTGTCATAATCGTGCAGCCCTAATACTTACCCACACACACACGTACACACTCACACACACACACACACACACACACACACACACACACACACACACACACACTTACAGTACAGTATCATACACACACATGCATGCACACACACACACACACACACACACACACACACACTTACAGAACCATACTCACACACACACACAAAGACGGGGAAAGAGAATGACACACAGTAACACACACACACATACGGAAGGATGTATCGATCTTTCTTTCTTTTTTTTTCAGTAAAGTTACGCTTTTTTCCCTGGACGTCGGGCGTGCCAGCTCGTTAGTATGCGCTCCTCTCACCTAGCCACCCGCCACAGTCCACCGGTGTCTGCACCGCGCCCCTCTCCCGGCCAGATGGTTCAGAACGACGCCGCTGTCTCAGATGTGCCCCCCAGCTTCACCACGCACGATGAATACAAACCAACGGCATAGAACGCCGTATCAATACAGGCCTCTGTCATCAGAGGATACCCATCCTACTGAAGTAGCATAGTTTCATCACCCTTCACTAAGACAGAGGCTACACCAACGTCACACTGTAGTAAGTAAGTCAGTTAAAGTCGCACTGAAACGGACGTTTGAGATCATCTAACTTCCGTAGTTTTACGTATTTCCGACGCAAACAAGCTATGAGGGTGGGACATATGTTTAGAGGAATTTGATTGGAACATTGACAAGTGGACAGGTTTTAAGAACTTTAGACGATAGAAGGATAGCGTTGATTGAAGGGTGGATGTCGTGAGATTATTGGCCTAAAATTTAAGGTACCTGTTGTCGTCATTGCACGTGACCTACCGTTTTCTAGGAAGTAAGAAATTATATACTTTGATATAAGATTACAACAAAAGTAGAATTTTGTAATTTTTTTGGCATACATCGTTGAATAGGTGAACACTATGAACAATTATGTGAACCAAAATGAGACAGAATGCTTTTTTCATTTCAGTGCGACTTTAAGTTTTATAAAGCGCCTTTTAAAACCAGTTATAAGGCGCCGTACAATGGAGAGATAAAAACGGATTGGTCTAGAATCACAGAGTGCAGGTACTGCGCAGGTATGGTACTTCACTGTACAGTACGTTACCTGAAAATAATTTCCGCGATATCTTCCGGCGACCCGCGGCGTTGAGCACGTCTGCGTTTTCTCCTCAGCTGGTGGCCAACACGGTGCTCTTCGCCAGCGTGAACCTGTCGGGGCTGTTCGTCCGCGTGCTGACCGAGCGAGCCCAGAGGAAGGCCTTCCTCCTGGCACGCAACTGCATCGAGGAGAGGCTCCGCATGGAGGACGAGAACGAGAAACAGGTACGGCCCGGGGCGGGGGGACGGCGGGAGAGGGGGGGGGGGGGGGGGCGGTGGGGGGGGGGGGGTCATGGCCCAGTGAGTAGAGCGGCCCGTCCGACGACCGCGGGGTCGGAGGTTCGAATCCCGGCTCCTCCCCCCACTGACGACACGTGGAAGTGTCCTCGGGGAGGACACCGAAAACCCAAAACGCTCCCAGTGAGCAGGCCGGCACCTTGAATGGCAGCTGCCGCCATTGGTGTGTGTGTGTGTGTGAATGGGTGAATGAGAGGCTTTCATTGTAAAGCGCTTTGGATAAAAGCGCTATTTAAATGCTGTCCATTTAACATTATCCATTACGACGAAGGGTGAAAGTTGTGGTGGTGGTGGGGTGGGGGGGGGGGTCTCACTTGTAAGTATTTGTCTCCCTTTTTCTTGCTCTGTGACTCACGCTTTGTCGCCTCTGTTTGATTTCAAGCCTCTTTTTCCCCTCACACCTCTGTAATTGCTACTGCCACATTCTCTCCGCATTGTCGTCTTTACTTGGCACCTCTGTTGGATATAACTCACTCTCTGACCCCCCCCCCCCACACACACACACACACACACACACACACACACACATCTAGGAGCGCCTGCTGATGAGTCTGCTGCCCAGGAACGTGGCTATGGAGATGAAGGAGGACTTCCTGAAACCCCCCGAGAGAATCTTCCACAAGATCTACATCCAGCGTCACGACAACGTCAGGTAGGATCCCCCCCGAACCTCAAGTAAACGCGCCAAACGTGACTCCCAGCAACCTCGTCGGCTTTTCCCAGTCCGGATAATAATTTGACACGAATTCAGATTCGGCTACACTTTTTTTAACCCATGCTTGACAGCAGTGGGCGGCCGGGGATGTGTTCTTCCTCAGGCCATGTTCAGCTGAAACCGAGAAATATACTCCGTCTCCGTTATGAGAGAAATGAACAGAGGGACTTTGCGTACCCAGCGGGTGTGAACCTGGAGACGTCGTCGCAGTGTGTGAACATCCCAGCAAGAGCCCGAAGACGCCGACGCCCCGGGCGCCGGCCAAATTGAATCATTCAATCATTAACGCGGAATTCCGATCTCCCCTCGTGTTCGTTCACTCGGCGCAGGCGCACGGCGCCCGAGGGGCTCTGAGAAACGCGCCGTCGCTCATGAGCCATCCTTTCGCCGTGACGAAGTAACGATGTGAGCCGCGGCGATCGTTTCCCAATGCAGACTCGTGCTGAGGTCAAGACGCCGTTCTGTCCGGGGGCATCGCGCCAAAGGGGGAGAGGAAGGCAACTTTTTTGGGGGGGGTGGGGGGTGGGGGCGGGGGGGCCCTCGGGAGACAAGCAGGGGCAGGGAGATTAAGCAACGCTTCAGCGAGCGGGAGAATCCTCCGGCGCTTACGCAACATCCTACCCGGGGTGCCAAGCTCCCTTCTGGCCGAGCTCGTCTGCTCACTCTCAGTCTCTGTTGTGCTCCACAGTATAGCGCTTTACAACTACCGGTCAACGTCCATACGACCTCCTGCCAACGACCAGGGCCGAGTCCAGAGGGTCCACAGAAATTTAAGCGAGTCGTTCTGCGGCGAGTGGCGGCATTATCAGTGTTGCGGTTATCACTGAGATGAGCTTGCGTCGAGTCTCAGCGGTAAGGACTCCGGCCAGATGGCGGTAGCTAGCCCGCGCAGAATGCTAGCGTCACTCTGTGGGTGGTCTGGCAGGGGACCACAGGTTTGTTGTGGGTTGAGTGCCTGCTGAACAAACTCCAGCATCCAACCTCCCTCTCCCTCCCACCTCCTCGTTTTGGGCTCTCCTCCCTGCTACTGTTCTTGTACACAAACCGGTCTGTTACTGTACATAAAGCAGTCTGTTACTGTACACAAACTGGTCTGTTACTGTACATAACCCGGTCTGTTACTGTACATAAAGCAGTCTGTTACTGTACACAAACCAGTCTGTTACTGTACACAAACCAGTCTGTTACTGTACACAAACCAGTCTGTTACTGTACACAAAGCGGCCTCCGAATAATCTGAGCCAGCTTTGTGGGAGGACCGGCGCATAATAATCCCTTTGATGTGGAATGTGCTCGTCTCTCCGTCTACGGCCCCCCTGCTGGGGCTCGTCTCTCCGTCTACCGCCCCCCTGATGGGGCTCGTCTCTCCGTCTACCGCCCCCCTGATGGGGCTCGTCTCTCCGTCTACCGCCCCCCTGCTGGGGCTCGTCTCTCCGTCTACCGCCCCCCTGCTGGGGCTCATCTTCATACTGTAGATCAGCTCCCCTCAAACGCCCCCTCTCTCCTCTCTCTTCTCCTAATTATGTCACCTGCCTATTAAAATTCCCTTTTCCCTCCTTCTCGTCCTCCAATTATCCTCTCCCGTGTTCTCTCTTCCTCCTCTCTCTCTTCCTCTCTCGTCTGGTTGTCAGACTCTTGATCGCCCCCCCCCCCCCCGCGCTTACGTCGCCATTTGACTTCCTCTTCTGTGACTCCCTCCTCCTCCTCCTCATTTCTCTTTTCATCTTCTCTCTCCCACCTCTAACAGCCCCCCTTCTCCCTCTCTCTCTCTCTCCCCCCTCCGTCTCTCTCTCCCCTTCCGTCTCTCTCCCCCTCTCCCCCTCTCTCTCTCTCCCTCTCTCTCTCTCCCTGTCTCTCTCTCCCTGTCTCTCTCCTCTCTCTCTCTCTCTCTCTCTCTCTCTCTCCTTCTCTCTCTGTCTCTCTCCCCTCTCTCTCTCTCTCTCCCTGTCTCTCTCCCCCTCCCTCTCTCTCTCTGTCTCTCCTCTCTCTCTCTCTCTCTCTCTCTCTCTCTATATATATATATATATTGTCCCAGGACCAGGAGTTGGCTCGGCCTGCTGCTGGGGATTACATGCAATGGAGACTAAACTGGATTGCGTAACGCCATGTTTGTGGCAGTTAAATATGGACCCGTTTCAGCGGAACGCCACTGATTGCTTTTGTGGCTCTCGTTCCTTTGAGGGCTCCGGGGCCATGTTCGCTAGCTGTTAGCACTGAATAACTCTCCATTCAAAGTGATTAGAGCCCATTGTGGAGGTGATTCGTGTGATTTGGTTGGGCTACAATTAGAAAGTAAACAGTGTGCCATATGATTTACACAATATTTCATTTTGCCCTGTGACTGTGGGCGACCTTTGATTAGATCAAGATCTGTATGACCGTGGGGTCTTGAATTTTGTTTTGTGCTGGCTTACCACTACAAATCTAAATGAGACTATTGGATTATGTCTATAAATACACTATAAAAGCATTAAGCACTGCCAAAGAAAGGGCACAATATGTTCGGAAGCAAAAATATACCAGACCCAAATGCCAGCAACAGACATGTAATTCCCCATGATAAGGGCATCTGCTTCCCAAAACCGATGCTATACTGCATAATGTAATCTAATAAATCTATTTTTTTTCCCCCTCTCAACTCATTAACCCTTACAACACTAATCTGGGTGGATGTTTTTGCTGAGGCCGCTAAGACCGCTATGAAGACAGCGTGTACCGTATATTCCCCATATATAGGTCATGTGCTGCACGTCACGAATACTTGTGCATGCGTACAGTAGCATGTCATGATTCGTATTCAGCACGTGGATGAATCCAAACCCCCCCTCCCCCCCTCCCCTCCTCCCCTCCTCCCCGGGAGCAAAAACACCGCACTATTATTCAGAGAAAAACCCTGCAAACACATATCCCAGAGGCGGCGATTAGGACTCGGACCGAACACGTCTGCAAAGGATGCCATCTGCCGAACCGCACCGGCTGGCCCGACCCAGGCGTGCCTGCAATCCAACCCCAAACAGTCTTTGTTGTCCCGTCCTGCCGTTGCCAATTCCGGTGGCGGGTCTGCCATTGTTCCTGCGTGAGGCCTCCGTCACACGCCGTGGCTCAGAATCCCACCAGACACATTCTGGTCTCGGCTGGCAGGTGGGAGAGCTGGTCCTCGGGGAGGGGGGAGGGGCTTTACTCCAGCTGACAACGCGTCCCCGCGTCCCAGGTAGCGCACGCGCACGCAAGCGCTCAGGCACGCGCACATGCACACCAATCGATCCCCCGGGCGTCGACTCGGGGAACGACCGACCCCCCTCGGCTCCCCGGGCGATATCTGTCGCGTGCTCGGCAGACGCCGCCTCGTCAAAACGGGCTCTCTCCCGCCGCCGCTGCGGCTTGGCCAGATGTCCGCGCGACGGCCGCCTCGCCGCCCGCGCCGCGCGGGGACACCTGCCATCACCGCCCCCCCCCTCCCCCCCCGGGCGCCAGCCTCTACAGCTCCCATTCATTAGAAGGGGGGGGACAAAACAGCACTCGAAGCTGAAGCTGAAAATAACCATTTTATGCGAAGGAGATGCGTGCCAGATATCTTTAAGATAGATGGTGTAATTATTCTCCTACTGTACATTTACCGTATATACTATGCTACTATTCGATCCAAAGCCCTGGCTGTCCCTTTGATCTTGCAGGCGCCGTGCGAAGGCATTGGAATAACAGGCGCTAGGAAAACTGCCCTCAGGCCTTGCTGCTGAGGGCATGGAGGCATCAGCATCTTTTTGGAGGAGACGTTCCCTTGTGAACGTGATCATACATCCTTTGGTGGGGGGTGGATGAGAATATGGAGGTCAAATATGGACCTTTGATGTTGAAGAACTTAATCAGTGGCTCAGAGGTGTTTTGGGGGCTGAGATTGAGTGGCGGGGGCTACGGGTTGAGGATGAGTTTGGGGCGAGGGTGAGGCATCACCATCGTCACCTCAGGGCTCGCCAGCATCGGGCACGCCCTCTCCGCCCGCGCCGGGTCTCGTGTCCTCCGTCTCGCCAGCCGCCTCTCACCAACGCCGCGTTAAGTCGGCCACGGCAGCGAAAAAGCTAGCGATTGGACGGCGCGGGTGGGCGGTGTTTCTACTGCGGAGCGAGTTCAACTGGCTTCCAGAAGCATGGCTGGGCATTGAGCCGGCGTTGAGGTTCTGGTTCCAGGAGCTCTACACTGTTCAGCGCACCAAGAAAAGGACTTCAAAGAAACACTTTCAACTCTTAACTTGGACACTTGAACACAAGTCCTCCCGCTCCCCAAATGTTCGCCTGTCGCAGACGGCCCAATCAAATTATTCCCCGCAAACGGAATCCATTGCATCTAATTACGCTGACATCTGTGGGATGACAAAAAGGCATTTAGCATCTCCGCCACAGTAGCAGTGTTCCGCTACGCTGTCAAAAAGCCCAGCCTACACGAAGGCAGCGGGGGGGGCGTCGCAAACCCGCAAGCCGCAGACACGTGAGTCATTAAGGTCAATCAAGTCCGAATGACTAACAAACACTCTAGGTCCTCCATCATCACACCGGGCGCGATAATCCGTCCGTCCGTCTCTCGGACCGGGCTGTCGGGTCGGATCCGACCGCAGACGCGGGGTCATTCTCAGCGGCGCGTTCGCGCACGACAGACGTTTAACCGTCATTCTTTCCGCCCGCCCTTCTCAGCCAGAGAGAGACATTGCCAGAGTAGTACCACTTATTGAGCTGCTCGAAGCGGCACACGAACAGCGCCGGTTCAAGGGGGCTGAATTGTTATCAGTCTCCCAGCAGGGCCTTGGCTCGGATCCCTGGGAGAACGCTCGGCACTGCTGTTTGGACGCCCTGTCAGCCGGTCTAGTCCAGTCCAGACCCGGAACGGGGGGGAGGGGGGGTCACTTTGCCGTCGCGGGTCATTGATTCGAACGTTTGATAGATCTGAAAGGTAAACACGTTCCAGCGAAAGGGAGAGTGTTAACGTTTGACTCTGGCTGCGCTCGGCGAATGTCATTAAACAAACAAATCCCGCCAGGGCGATCTGAAGCGGCGCGCGATGATCTTGTCTTCTCTCCTCTGACACAGGGTAACATTGAAGATTCTAGATAACTGCTATAAATACCCCTTCTCTGTCTGTCTGTCTGTCTGTCTGTCTCTCTCTCTCTCTCTCTCTGTCTCTCTCTCTATCTCTCTCTGTTTCTCTCTCTCTCTCTCTCTCTGTTTCTCTCTCTCTCTATGTCTCTCTCTCTCTGTCTCTCTCTGTCTGTCTCTCTCTCTGTCCCTCTCTCTGTCTCTCTCCGTCTCTCTCTGTGTGTCTCTCTGTCTCTGTCTCTTGTCTCTTTCAGCATCCTGTTCGCGGACATAGTTGGCTTCACCTGCCTGGCCTCGCAGTGCACGGCGCAGGAGCTGGTCAAGCTGCTCAACGAGCTCTTCGGGAAGTTTGACGAACTGGCCACGGTGAGTCTCCCCCTGTCCTCCGCCTCCCCCCCGCCTCCACATGTCCTCCCGCACGTGACCGGGCCAACACCGGCTCCACGTCCCCCGAACGAGCTCCGGACGGCGGCCCGACGAGACGCGCCTCACCTTCGCGTCTCTGTTTAAGGGCGTCAGACAAAGGGCGACGAAGTCGCGCAGAACATCAGGGCTGCATATGATGCTTAACGTGATTACTAACCCCACTGGCCCCGGCGTACAAAGAGACGACAGGAAACGCTAATCCGGCCCAGATTTACCGCCCGCTAAACCTCTCCTCCACCCTTGTCGGTCTGAACGGACGAGGGAGACTTTTATCCGTCCAGAACTCTCAGTATTCCCCCGGGAGAGAAGTGAGAGGGGGAAAAAAAGAGAAAGATCTGAGCCCCCCAGCTGTCGATGCGCCATTCTTAGCCTCTCGTTTTTTTATTTTTTTTTCTCGACGTGAGCCCGTTCAATCTTTTTCGTCCCCCACCTTGTCTTGTCCCCGGGCGCCGCCGCTACGCCGGTGTCACCGTCAGCGCGGCTGTCAGGCCGAGAAAATAAACATATTCATTTGTCCCCCGAGACTCCATATGGATGCAGATGGTAGCATTTTCCATGGCGGCGCACCGGAGATGAACTGCTCTCTCAACGGGACCTGAACACCCCCCCCCCTCCCCCTCCAGTCTGTCTGCCGCCAGCCTCCATGCACGCCTTTCTGTGACACGTACCCTGGAGCCGTTCGAGGGTTGAGACCCCCTCAGCCCACCCCCCCAACCCCAGATCATCCCCTCACTGCGTTATCTACATGTAATCTGGCCTCTATTACTTACACTGAGCACATGTGCCCGTGAGATCTCTTAATCCGGGGGATTACGCACAAACCCGTTTTTTTTTTTTTTTTTGCCTCGAACATTTTCTTGGCCTTATCGGCAGTTCTATTTTCAGCCTGTTTGTTTACACGGGGGGCAAAATTAGAACCGATCATGGCGAGCTGTGTACTTCTGATGTTTGGGGAGACTCGTTTGTGCACTCGTTTGTGTTTGCAGTGATTCCATTTGGGATTGAGAGACTGAGAAAGTAAATTGGTCTTACATTGAAGTCGGTCAATAGCCGATATTACCATGGCATAACCAGCTGTGTTGTTTATGGTCCAAATTCCTCTCCAGTCACGACAGACATCGCGGACATCATAACAATCTCAGTCAGATATCTAAGCGTACAGTATGTCTTGTACGGCGGCGTACTGCTGTAGGCGCTGAGGGTTGTGGCGTCTCAGGAGCTTGAATATGATTATGAGTTGTCACCGTCACCTTTTGTCACGCCTCCACCGCTCCACCGGAGGTGTCGAAACTGGTTCTGATAGAACAGATAGAACAGACATCACCTGACAGTGGTTTTATGGAAATGAACCCAACCCCAAGTACAGTAACAGTAAGATGGAGACGGTAAATATCCTATCGGTTAAAAGTGTTGGTCTAGTAACCGAAAGGTCCCCAGACACTCAACTCTAACTGCGGCCGAAAGTCACTCCGGATAAGAGCGTCTGTGAAATGACTACCAGGGCTTCAGGACATGGTGATCGTCCATTTGTGATCTGACCCGGCTCGTCGCGTCGCTACCCTCTCGATTCTGCGAGCGTGCCGCCCGCAGCCGCGACCCGTATGAGGGGAGACAGGGCGGCACGCTCGCAGAATCGAGAGGGTAGCGATGCGACAAGCCGGTCCGTCCCCCCCGACCCGCGGCTTCCTGCCGGCGATCGTTCCGCGCTCTGATCCGGCCCGGCAGCGGGAGGAGGCGGCGGCGGCGGCGGCGCCAGTGACTCACGGCGAGGCCACGCTGGCTCTCTCTACGCTCCAGAAGGAGAGGCGAAAGAAAAAGCGGGCGACGCCACATGTCTGACGGGCGCCGTCTTGTCACGCCGTCCCCGCGCCACCTGTCCACTCGCCGGACCCGTCAGTTGACAAGAGACGTGGGGCCAGAAAGGCAGCTCTCACTCTCCCACCACTCCCTCTCTCTCTCTCTCTCTCTTCCTCTCTCTCTCTCCCTCTCCATACCTCCCTCTCTCTCCTCTCCCTCTCTCTCTCCCTCCTTCCCCCTCTCCCTCTCTCTCCCTCCCTCTCCCTACCTACCTCTCCCTCTCTCTCCCTCTCTCTCTCTCCCTCTGTCTCTCTCTCTCTATCCCACCACTCCCTCTCTCTCTCTCCCTCCCTCTCTCTCCCTCCCTCCCATCTCTCTCCCCCTCTCCCTCTCTCTCTCTCTCCCTCCCTCTCCCTACCTCTCTCTGTCTTTCCCTCTACTTAGCTCCAAAGACATGCAGCTCAGTGTTTCAGATGATAACAAGACCTCCCATTTTTGTCTCCAGGCATAGAAGAAAGATCTCACATCCCACTTCCTAGGGATGTGAGGAAACAGTAATCTCAGCCCACTTATGCCCCTGTGTAGTCCTGTTTAGCAGACCACTAATTCTACTGTACTGTACTGTGTCCCCTAGCAGATTCAGCATCTCAAACAACAGAGAGAAAGAGAGAAAGAGAGAGAGAGAGAGTGAGGGAGATGTGGTGATTTATGCAGCATTATTATGCTGCAAAAACATTTAATGGTTATTTGTGCGTGTGTGTGTGTCTGTGTGTGCGCGCGGTGTGTGTTGCTTTGTCCTCCTTGGTTTCCATGGTACGGTTTCATGGTGCTTTTCATCCCCCCTCTCTTCTCTCTTCTCTTGTCTCTCTCTCTCTCTCTCTCTCCACGCCCCCTCGAGTCGTGTCTCAGCCTTTTGACTGACACTCAGCAGCCCACCGCCCTCAGCTGAGTCTTTCATGGCCTCTAGTTCTCCCTCCTCCATTCTCTCTCTCTCTCTCTCTCTCTCTCTCTCTTTTCGGGGCTTCCATTTTTAGTCGGACTCTGAAGTAGTCGCCCGCCCCGTCTTCCCTTCTGACTCCAGCGCGCCGCACGCCCCTGCTACAGAGAGAGATCCTACCCAGCCTTCTGCAGCCGCAGTAATATTTAAAGCTGCATTATGTAGCTTCCATGCTACGAGCCTGCTACGAGCTATCTACGAGCTAGCCACGAGGGACACTTCCGTCTACCAAGTTAAATTCAGCCTGCGTCACTCTCAGTTTGTGGGAGACAAAGTCCCATAGGGCTGTAAAAGAATGTCCCGTGTTTAATCAGGCGGGGACACGCCTCCATGCTTTTTATTGTTATTTTAAAAAAATGATTATTTGCTGAGGCAGAGCCGAACAGCGGTCTACGGTACAAAGACACATCTTTCACAGAGGAACTTATCCCTCTGGATTTTACCCTATCAATATTTTAAAAATGTTTTAAAGTCTTAACGGAAATCTTACATACTGCAGCTTTAATCTACGTCGGCTAGCAGGTCTCCCTGGCACTCGAGTCTCTACTTCTCTGAGGCCGTGTGCTACTTAGCGGTCACGTCGCTGAGGCCCGGTCTCAAGGTGAGGGCCTCAGAGGGTAAATATGGTCAAGGCTCAAGGTGACGGGGCGAGAGGATGTCATCACGACGGCATCCCGGGCTTCCACCATTCCATAATGTTTGTGTGTGTGTGTGTGTGTGTGTGTGTGTGTGTCATCGTACCAAAGACGTACAGTATGCTGCCCCCCCTCCCTCAGGACCTTACACACGGGGTATGGAACTGCCGTGCTCAGCTGGGTCTGGCCTCTTTTCCATCACACTCATTTACACAGGGTTGTGTGTGGTGGTGTGTGTTTGTGTGTGTGTGCGTGTGTGTGCTTGAAAATGGATCTTGTGCAATACTACATGTATTGACATGTTTTTTGGCCGTGCGTGTGCACGCATTATCTTCATCCTTCAAGGTGTGTGTGTGTGTGTGTGTGTGTGTGTGTGTGTCCGGACTTCCTCGCTGTTTGTCTCTCTCTCACTCTCTCTTCAAGATTTCTTTTTTTTGTTACGTCTTTCAGACTAGCATAAGGGAGTAAAATACTTGGGTTCTGGCTCCTCGGCCTTGCTGCAACGACAGAATAATAATTTACAAGATGATAATAATCATTTAAAAAAGGCACAACGAGCAATATAAAAAAAGAGCAATGCCAAAAAAGGATGTTGTGTCCCTGACCAGGGCCTAACGGCCTGCCAGCGATGTCGGGAGTCACATGACCGGGAGGTAATCCAGCTTGGCTCCCAGGCAGCTCCTTAACCTTCACTGGGCGGCTTAAATAGAGGAGGAGCCTCTCTAAGCACCAGAGCTTTCCCTCCTCCCCTCCAGCCTTGGGCCACCTACTCACCCCCCTCCCCCTGACCCCTCGCTCACCTCGTCTGCTCCGCCTCCGATCTGGCCTGGAGTCACCTGCAGAAATATGCATCTGCGGGGGAGGGGGCGATATTGGTAAGGTAGAGTTTGGATTGCCGGCCAAACCAGCCAGGTAGCACTCACTGTAACGGCTGAGGGGTGAACACACGCACGCCCCGCCTACCGGGTTTTGTTGTTGTCGTTATTGTTGTTGTTTGCTCCTACCCACCAGGACGGATGCGCTCCCTGACGACCGCCTGGTCCGCCGGCGTCAGACGCCGGCCCTCCTACCCCCGAGGCGTCTCTCTCCGTCTTCTCCTCCTCCGTCGGTTTCTCGAGGCGACACCGAAAATCGAAAACCTCGCCGCCGAACGCCGTGCGAGCGCGCGGTATATGCAAGGGCGGTGGAGAAACGGACGCGGCCTCCGACGCCGCCGGCGGGCTCCCCCTCCCTCTTTCTTGGAAACGACACGCGCGTGGTGTCGCGCGTTAAAAAGAGCCTTGTCTCGCGCAGACCGACTCGCGTGATTACGAGCCTCCGTCGCTCCACCCGCCATCGCGTTACTTCCATGGTAACAATCAGCCGTTATTAGTACAGCGGCCCCGACCCCCTGTTTATGGGGGGGGGGGGGTTGGCTCACATCCCATAATGATAGGGTACATTCATGCAGTTCCTCTCAGATGAGTGCGTCTCATCCGTCGGCGAGGGTGACTCACCTTATTCACCGAGGTGAAGCGCATCCGTTGATAGCTGTGCCTGTTTTTAGACAGAGGCTGACAGGCTTTTGGGGATTATGCTTAAAGTTACAATTGTGTGCGAGTTTGAGCCGGAGAGGATGTGTCAGGATGTGCATGGCTGCCGGTGGGGGGTCGGAATATTTTCGATCTCAAATGCCGCTCAGAATCAAATGCAAGAAAGGACTTTAAATTGCTCTCCCTTGCGCTCTCTCCATCTCTGTCTCTCCCCCTCTCTGTCTCTCTCCCTCTCTCTCTGTCTCTCTCCATCTCTGTCTCTCTCCCTTTCTGTCTCTCTCCCTTTCTGTCTCTCTCCCTTTCTGTCTCTCTCCCTCTCTGTCTCTCTCCATCTCTGTCTCTCTCCATCTCTGTCTTTCTCTATCTCTGTCTCTCTCCCTCTCTCTCTGTCTCTCTCCATCTGTCTCTCTCCCTCTGTCTCTCTCCCTCTCTGTCTCTCTCCATCTCTGTCTCTCCCTCTCTCTCCGTCTCTCTCCATCTCTGTCTCTCTGTCTCTCTCCCTCTCTGTCTCTCTCCCTTTCTGTCTCTCTCCCTCTCTGTCTCTCTCCATCTGTCTCTCTCCATCTCTGTCTTTCTCTATCTCTGTCTCTCTCCCTCTCTCTCTGTCTCTCTCCATCTCTGTCTCTCTCCATCTGTCTCTCTCCATCTCTGTCTTTCTCTATCTCTGTCTCTCTCCATCTCTGTCTCTCTCTGTGATTGACAGGAGAACCACTGCCGGAGGATAAAGATTCTTGGGGACTGTTACTACTGTGTGTCCGGACTGACCCAACCCAAGACAGACCACGCCCACTGCTGCGTGGAGATGGGCCTGGACATGATCGACACCATCACGTGAGTGGTCCGATCTACGACCGGCAGCGTCACGCGAGCGGTCCGATTCACGACTGACCGCTCACGAGTGGTCATATTTTCAATCGACAGCGTTACTGTGGTATCAAGTTGTAAGTGACCGCAACCAACCATGACTATGTGTAACACACAACCTTAACCTTAAAATGATTGTTGTTGTTGATGGACATAACTTTTCAGTATATTTATTCAGTACTTTCTGTTGATGGACATAACATTGCAGTATATTTATTCAGTACTTGCTCAAATGGTGTCCGAGAAGAGAAGAGTCATTATCCTACCAGATCACTGCATCCGAGAGAGTTGAAAGACTCCCTTTCTACAGCGCCGGCGGAAAATACCGTCAGACTGGTCACGCCTGCTATGAATGCACGCCGACGCTCGAGATTTGAGGAGAGCGGAATCTCATTTGACCGCGAGGACACGCGTCGACGATGCGTCCTTATGAGGCGTGAAAGTGTTTGTCTCATTAGCATGTCCTGTCCTGCCCAATCTGAAAACACAGACTACCACCCTCGATCGCTTAGTTCCTGTACTGTACACACGGAACTCAAGCGAACACTAACGTTACAGGGTTAGAGAGGGGTTATCATCGGGGTGTTGACTCTGTATCTCTCCCGAACGCTTGCCCGGCGGCGACGGCCGATTTCCCCGGAGCTTTTCATTCAAGTTCTTCAAAGTCAATTTCCCACTGTCAACATTGCTCCGTCCCTTAATGGCGTAGCTCTGCTTCGCGGACGAGAGCGCATACACTTTGGGGACGGAGAGCTACGATGACATGCCCCATCCAACCTCATGTTCTCCCCCCCCCCCCCCCTCCCCACCCGCCACTTCCCCCCCGGAGAAGATTAGATAAGGCCTCTCTTGAAATCCCACCAGAGGAGAGACTCTCTGGATCCGGAGTGGCCTCCGTTCCCGCGTCAAGGTCCTTATCTCGACGGAACACGTGGATCTGTTCCTGCCCGCGCTGAGAGGCACGGTGGGGGGGAGGGGGGGGGGGGTGGTTTTGTTCAGGAACATCCTGTCTTTTCAACCTTGCCGTCTGATGAAGCGCAGAGCGGGCGCCGGCAATTTTTCACGCCGGAGCGAACAAGAGTTCCACTCGTTGGGTCCGACCACCAGAGGAGGAAAATCACAGACGCGCGCGCACGCACGCACGCAAACGACCTCTCACCCCCGCGTTGCCCCACCCCCCCCGCAGGTCGGTGGCCGAGGCCACGGAGGTGGACCTGAACATGCGCGTGGGTCTGCACACGGGCCGGGTGCTGTGCGGCGTGCTGGGTCTGAGGAAGTGGCAGTACGACGTGTGGTCCAACGACGTGACGCTGGCCAACGTGATGGAGACCGGGGGGCTTCCTGGGTCAGTACCTCTCCATAACCCCCCCCCCCCACACACACACATACACACACACACTCAACACGATGACCCACGCGTTCGTCCGCCCTGATCCGGAGTGTCGTCCCCCTGCAGGAAGGTCCACATCACCAAGTCCACGCTGGAGTGCCTCAACGGCGACTACGAAGTGGAGCCGGGCAACGGCCAAGAGAGGAACGCCTTCCTCCTGAAACACGACATCGAGACCTTCTTCATCGTGCCATCTCACCGACGGAAGGTGTGCACGTGTGCGTTCCTGTGCCACTGTGTGTGTGTGTGTGTGTGTGTGTGTGTGTGCGTGCGTGTGCGTGTGCCTGTGTTGTGTGTGTGTGTGTGTGTGTTGTGTGTGTGTGTGTGTGTGGGAAGGCATGGGAGCTAGTGTGTTCATTCCTTTGTTTGGTGGTTGTACCGCTTGTTAACATTTGTGTGTGTGTGTGTGTGTGTGCTGGGGGGATGGGGGGGGGGGTGCACTGATCAGATGAGCAGAGAAGTGCAGAAAAAAATGCTACTGCTGGATTCTTTTTCGAACTTCATGAACGGGACATGGAATCAACTGTCACTCAAAAATAGTTGTTTACACAAAGTTCTATTGATTAGATTAGATTAGATTCGATTAGTCAAAACTCATCTCTTCAAGAAGTACTACAACAATCCTCCTGCCTAAGCACTTTGCAAGCAAAATTGTATTTTATTGTATTATATTATATTGCACTGTACTTTAGATTGCTATTCTTGCACTTTGCCTTCAGCACTAGATTATGCTCTTAGTCACTTGTTTTAGAGAGAAGATGCACTTGTGAGTTCTGGCAAGTAGTAGTACATTGGCTCTTCCTATGTTAAATGCAATTATTGTTAGTCGCTTTGGATAAAAGCGTCTGCTAAATGACTGTAATGTAATGTAATGTAGATGCAACATTGCACCGTAGGCTACTGGAACATCAAAATGCTAGGCTAACAATGAAATGCAAATGACATCGTGAATAGTGATTTTTTTTCTGAAATGCGTGTCAAAACGATTCAATGATATGTTCCTTTGCATCAACTTTAAACTAAGCTACTTTATTTGCGAAGATATTGGGCTTCTTTCCCATGGTTATCACGGCACCGGCAGCTATGTATCATACAGTATCACTGCCCCTGTTCGCAACGCATTGTGTGAGTTTTCATCTACCCCTCGGTTTCAAGTTAGCATCTGAAAACCCTGGTTTTGGAGGGCTGTTTGAGCGTCCACTAGCCCTCGATATGCCCCCTAGTCCTCAAAGCTAAAAGGAATAGGACACACTACCCTATGCGTGAATGCACAAAATGTAGGGCTAGGGCTAAGGGGGGGTATTGGGATTGGGCCTTACAGTACAGCGCTGTACAGTAGGCAGACCTTACAGTATCATACTGAGTATGCGCTGGAGGCTAAGAGACGAGTGCGCTGATTCCCCCCCCCCCCCCCCCGGGGTGGATAATCCATGTTAATACGCCCGCCCGGTAAAAGAGAGGTCAGCTCTGCACTTCTCCACCCACTGTGCTTAGTTTGAACTTCAGTACCGCGTGATCTTCTTCGACAGGGCAGGGTGGAGAGATAGCGCTTCCCCAGCTCCAGTACGGGGGTCCGTGTGGTTTCAGGGTTAAGAGCCGGCACATTAGTCGTCCGGATGACTTCTCTCGCCATCTCTGTGATGTTAGGCCTGAGGTCCCCTGGTCTTATAAATAGCCCTCGGCAGCTATCTGTCTAGCGCGCGCGCACACACACACACACAGATCTAGTCTCTCACACACACACACACACACACACAGATCTACTCTCACACACTCCCACACACACGCACACACTCCCACCCCCCACCCCCCCCTCCCCCCCATACACACACTCCTACAAACACATACACACACACACAGATCTACTCTCACACACCCCCACACAGGCATGGTTCTTCACGCGCACAGGCAGGTATACGCGCGCAGGCGCACACGCACACACACACACACACACTTGCGCTCTTTCATTACAGCAGGTCTCCGCCGGCTGTACCGGGAGCAGCTGGAGGGGAGATTTCCTCCCTCCATCCTTATTGGGTTGATGACCGCCGCCGCGGCCGCCTCCCTTCCGTCCACCCCCCATCCGTCCTCCCCCCATCCGTCCATCCGTCCACCCCCCATCCGTCCACCCCAAATCCTTCCATCCGTCCACCCCCCATCCGTCCACCTCCCATCCGTCCACCTCCCATCCGTCCACCCCCCATCCGTTCACCTCCCATCCGTCCACCCCCCATCCGTCCACCCCCCATCCGTCCATCCATCCATCCCCCATCCGTCCACCTGCCATCCGTTCACCCCCCATCCGTCCATCCGTCCACCCCCCATCCGTCCATCTCCCATCCGTCCATCCGCCCACCCCCCATCCGTCCATCTCCCATCCGTCCATCCGTCCACCCCCCATCCGTCCATCTCCCATCCGTCCATCCGTCCACCCCCCATCCGGCCCTCGCCTCCACTCTGCTCCACTCTGCGCTGCACGCCACACAGCCTGAGTGTTATATAACATATATAACACTGCATACTTGCACATACTGTACCATACAGTATCTAAGCCACACGGCTCCTCATGCGAACGTAAAACATTGCAGCGTCTCGCGCGGCTATTCCGCGAGCCGAGGCTTTTTTGTCATCGTTGTTGTTGTCTTCCTCTGATATGAGGAAGACTCCGCTAAGCCGATTAACGGAGGAACGGGACAGTCTCGCCTTCATCAGAGCGACGGCTCGGTGAGAAACAGTGCGTCCCTCAAAGCTGTGTCAGATGTGATGCTACTCACCCTGCTAGCATGCAGCTTCCAGCGCTGCTGGGGCATCTGCTCGCCAGTTTCTTATACGCACCGCCGGCAAAACAGAAGGCTTGAATTTAAGACGGCTCCATTCTGTTTGCGGAGCATTGTTTTATTCTGTTTTCAAAAGATAGTTTTTTAGGCCGGCAAAGTTCTTTACACCACCCGAATGACGATTGCCCTAATTTCATGTTCATATTCAAGCTGAAAGGCACAAGGGAAGAGGAGAAATGCTTTGATCTGGAATGTGTGAGCGTGTGTGTGTGTGTGTGCCTCTGGGAGTGTGTTTTTTCATGTTTAAATGTGTGTAGTGTGTGTACGTGTGTGTGTATGTTTGTATGTATGTGACCTCAAAGGGTTTAAAATATCATTTTCAACCGACATAGCAGGTGTTGTTGGGAGTTATACTGTGTTTGTGTGTGTGTGTACGCCTGTGAGTGTGTGGGTGTGTGCGCCTGTGAGTGTGTGTGTGTGCCTGTGAGTGTGTGCGTGTGTGTGTATATGTGTGTGCGCCTGTGAGTGTGTGTGTGTGTGTGTGCGCGCGAGTGTGTGAGTGCGAGACGCGGATCAGCCTGACTCTCCTCGCCCGTCTGTCGACAGATCTTCCCAGGATTGATTCTCTCGGATATAAAGCCTGCCAAAAAGATGAAGTTCAAAACCGTGTGCTACCTGCTGGTGCAGCTGATGCACTGTCGGAAGATGTTCAAGGCCGAGATCCCCTTCTCCAACGCCATGAACTGTGAGGACGGAGACAAGGTAAGCATTCTGACAGCGCGCGTGTGTGTGTGTGTGTGTATGTCCTGAGATGCCCTACACAACCTCAGCTCCAGTTCTCTGTGAGTTCTCACTGCCCCCGTGGGAATCTGGCCAAACGTCAAACTGCCTATCTGACTGACCCTCCTCCGTTCCTGAGAAGACCTCCTCTGGTCCGGCCACATCAGATCCAGACGCGCTGGCAGGCGTGCGTGTGTGTGTGTGTGCGCCCGTGTACGGTGTGTTCTTACAGCGGCGGGGCGGCAGTTTCTCCCCCCGTGCGTTTAAACATGTTCCCCCGAAACAACGGCGTCGATCTCTCGAAACTCCAAACGCGAGACCGAAAAGAGTTATGGTAACAACGGGGAGCGCTAAAGACGTCATGGCGGCCGTCTCCCGCCGACCGAGGCGCCTGTCGGAGCGGCACGCCGCGACGGCCCCCCGACCCCGAGAGAGAGAGAGAGAGAGAGAGAGAGAGACGGGCGGGGAGGAAGAACAAGAGGGGAGAGGAAGTGGGAAAAACGCTCGACACACACACACACACACCACACACACACACACCACACACACACACACAGGGAGTGTTGGCATTCAGGCAGTGCTCCGCAGGCTGTCGGAAATGACACATGGAGACCGGAGAGGGAGAGAGAGAGAGAGGGGGGGTTGGGGGGGTCGGATGGAGATGACAGGAGGAGTGTGTGTGAGTGTGTGTTTGTGTGTGCGGCGCCGGACGCGCGTGCTGGACAGCCGTACTCTCTGTGCACGACCATATCCAAACAATTGGGTCATATGGAGGAGTCTGTGTCCCTAGGCAAGATCGCTGCAGCTAGAGGAGACGAGAGGAGAGATGAACAGATAGAGAGAGGGAGGGAGAGGGAGGGAGGGAGGGAGAGAGGGAGAGAGAGAAAGAAAAACAACCAAAGGAGGGATGGGACCAGTGGGGTGCGTTTTAACAGTACTCGCCTCTGTCCTTATTAGAAAGTCTCTCCAGTCGTCCTCGCCCACCCACTGCACCCGCTGCTCCCCCTCTCCTTCCTCAACCAGGACACACACACACACACACGGTTAACTTGATAGCTCTGGTCTGCTGCCCAACACATTAGATAGATGGCCACCCTGGCTTTTCAGAGACACGCCCACATGAAGAGGCTGCAGGGGGGCTTGTTGTTCTGTAAATGGATGTTAAAGGTGCAGTACGCGCTTTGGCTCAGAAACACTTTTTCGTTGTATTTTTTGCAATTCTCATCACATCCCATGATCTCATCAATCAATAAATGAAGTGCTCCGACAATAAAATGAAATAAATCTGTTATCTGTGGAAGTCGCAGGACTGTAATGACTGTGTCCAATCATTTTGGGTTGCCAGTTTGAAATGATTGGATGGCTTACTTGCCTGTCAACCTACCTAGCGAGTGTCATTTGTTTTCCCCCAGTTTGGAGGAGTGGCGGGGTGGAGGGAGGCCTATAGGGAGGGGAGGGGAGGGAATTTTGTCGGCTGCATTTTTTGAAAATCTTTCACAATTTCTCCTAAGTCACAAACTGCATACTGCACCTTTAACGATGTGCCTTGTGTGAAGTGAACTCTAGCCAATGCATGTCAATGTTGTTGATCCTAACTGTAGTTTCTGGGCCCTTTCTTTTACCCACACTGCGCTTTATTATACAATACGGGTGCTGCCCCCTTGTAGTGCAAAAAAGACCCCTTTTCCCATGCTCCTCACCTCCAGCGGAGGGCGCTGCGCACGGCGCCGGAAAAACTGCGTAACCAGACGTCCGTGTCGGCCAACGTGATCCAGAGCAGCCCCGGCACCCGGGTCAACCGCTACATCGGACGGCTGATCGAGGCGCGTCAGACCGAGTCCGACACGGCCGATCTCAACTTCCTCACGCTCATGTACAAGTGCTCTGAGCGCGAGCAGAGGGTGAGGGACACACACACACACACATTTGCACAGCTGCTTATACAGATAGACGCAGTTGCACACTTGCTTATAGAGATACACACAGACTTACACACACACATTACATTACATTACAGTCATTTAGCTGATGCTTTTCTCCAAAGCGACTTACATCAATTGCATTTAACGTATGAAAAGCCAATGTACTCTACTTGCCAGAATTCGTGCATCTCCTTTGTAAAACAAGTGACTAAGAGCATAATCTAGTGCTGAAGGCAAAGTGCAAGAATAGCAAACTAAAAATACAATAGGTGCTTAAGAGGGAGGATCCTGGTTAGACTTGAAGAGGTGAGTTTTGAACCTGCGGCGAAAGATGGGCAGCGACACACACACACACACACACACACACACACACACACACAAACATACCCACACCTGCAAAAGTGAACAGATGTCACCTCATTATTTACACATGACTCTCTTTCCCTTCCTGACTCTCTCTCTCTCCCTCTCTCTCTCTCTCTCTCCCTCTCCCTCTCTCTCTCTCCTCCCCTCTCTCTCTCTCTCTCTCTCTCAATTCAATTCAACAAACATTTTTGGCATGAAACACAAATATTGCCAAAGTATAAAACGATCTAAATAACAAAAACATGTTGTATCATATCATCTCTCTCTCTGTCTCTGTCTCTCTCTCTGTCTCTCTCTCTCTCTCTCTCCCCCCTCTCCCTTCGCCCCCCCCCCTCTCTCTCTCTGTCTCTCTCTCTCCCCCCTCTCCCTTCGTCTCCCCTCCGTCTCTCTCTCTCTCTCCCCCCTCTCCCTTCGTCTCCCCCCCCTCTCTCTCTGTCTCTCTCTCCCCCCTCTCCCTTCGTCCCCCCCCCCCTCTCTCTCTCTCTCTCTCTCCCCCCCCTCTCCCTTCGTCTCCCCCCTCTCTCTCTGTCTCTCTCTCTCTCTCTCCCCCCTCTCCCTTCGTCTCCCCCCCTCTCTCTCCGTCTCTCTCTCTCTCTCTCTCTCCCCCCTCTCCCTTCGTCTCGCCCCCCCCTCTCTCTCTCCCCCCTCTCCCTTCGTCTCGCCCCCCCCCCCCCCCTCTCTCTCTCTCTCTGTCTCTGTCTCACAGTACCACCAGCTTCCTGATGAGTACTTCACGAGTGCGGTGGTCCTGTCTCTAATCCTAGCTGCCTTGTTTGGCCTTGTCTACCTTCTCATCATACCACAGTATGTACAGGATCTGACAGCACCACACACACGCGCGCGCACACACACGCGCGCACACACGCACACACAATCTTCCTGCCTCCCTACCTCTCTCTTCCTGTTAGATGAGTCTTTTCTAAGGCTGTCAGCTACTAACTCTCCTCCTGCTTCCCTCTCTCTGTCTCTCAGGGGCACAGTAGTGCTGGTCCTACTGGTCTTCTGCATCTGTTTCCTAGTAGCTTGTATCATGTACCTGCATATCACTAGAGTACAGGTAAACCAGCACAAATCTTCATCAACTGTTTCTACTAAGTCTTCATTACTAAGGTATATTACTTAGTCTTCGGGGTCTAATAGGGTACCTCAATCAGTGCTAACATAGGCAAATATTTAAAGTATTTCCATTTGTGGTTTAGAATAAGATTCCTTTTTATGTCATTTAAGGTCAGTGGCTTAGATTACTGTATCTCATGCTGCATTCCAGTTGCATCGGAAACATCGGATTTTCCAAGTTTGTGACGTCATACCCCAGTTAAAAGCATTGCAGAGACAAAAGGCGAAAACCCCACTTTCGCCCTATCTTTGTAGTTCTAGCCTAGTTAGCCATTGTTAGCAATACCAGTCGGTAGCAACGCTGCACACTATGTGCTATTTTTGCGCATACGAACACCGTAGCAACATTGTCCATTGATAGACGTTGCACAGTACTGTGTGTACAACTGATTTAATGAGACACAAATAAGAAACAAGGGCCAATAAACAGTCTTATTACAGCTTTCACTTATTGTTGATTCGTGGAGCAGCCATGTTGATTTGACGTCAGCAGCGTAGTCGGAACCCCCCCCCCCCCCCCCCCGCCCCCGAGTAAAATGGCGGAAATCCGGGTTCAGGTGACGTATTTGATGACGATTTTTGACGTCAAACTCCGCTACAACTGGAACACAGCATTAGTACTTTATTTTGTCTTCAAACTCTACTTTTAAGTACAGCAGTTCAATTTATTTCAGCTTTTGTCGAGTTTGACAGTTTGACTTTCTTCAGATCCCCAAACCCCTCAGCTGTTACATTAATGTATGCTTTGTGGCTTTTCAATTTCAAATTGTGCCTAGTAAGCTTCCTGTCTTCCTGTCTTTTGTCCTTAATCTCTCACTCTGTCTCTCCTTCTCTCTCTCTCTCTCTCTCTTTCCCCCTCCCCTCTCTTTCTCTGTCTCAGTGTTTTCCAGGGTGCCTGACCATTCAGATCCGTACTGCCCTGTGCGTTCTCATAGTGCTCTTAATCTACGCCGTGGCCCAGGCCTGCGTGGTGAGTAAGGGTCTCGCCGTGGGCCAACACGCCTCTGGGGGTTGGAAGACAGAACTTCACAGTTACAATCACACAATCACAGTTACAGCATGGGTTTTAAGAGACTCTTTTGAAAAGTTATGAAAAGTTACAGTCATGAAATAGAACGGGGTCTCATATTTCTGTATGCTGGCATAATGTCAGCAGGCTAGAAGCCTAGTATAGGTAACGTTTTTGGCTAGCAAGGCCCTCGCTTTAGTGTTAGCGATGCTAGCGTTAGCTGAGCCTTTCCCGCCCTCTGTGCCCTGCCCTCCTTCTCTCTCTCTCTCCCTCCCTCTCTTTCTCTCTCCCTCCCTCTCTCCCCCTCCCTTTCCCTCCCTCTCTCTGTCCCTCCCTCCCTCTCTCTCACTCCCTCCCTCCCTCACTCTCTCCCTCCCTCTCTCTTTCCCTCCCTGACTCCGTCCCTCCCTCTCTCTCTCTCCCTCTCCCCCTCATTCCCTCTCTCTCTCCCTCCCTCCCCCTCCCTCTCTCTTTCCCTCCCTCTCTCTCTCTCCTTCCCTCCCTCACTCCATCCCTCCCTCCCTCTCTCTCTCTCACCCTCCCTCCCTCCCTCTCTCTCTCCCTCCCTCCCTCTCTCTCTCTCACCCTCCCTCCCTCTCTCTCTCTCTCACCCTCCCTCCCTCTCTCTCTCTCCCTCCCTCTATCTCTCTCTCTCTCCCTCAGGTGGGCTGCATGCCGTGGCCGTGGGGCGGCGCCGGCGGCAACAGCTCCATCGTGATCATCGACACGGGCGGCGGCGCCAACCGCACCATGGCCGAGCTGCCGTGCGACGGCGCCCCCTACGCCCTGCTGTCGTGCGTGGCGGGCACGCTCACGCTGGCGCTCTTCCTACGCGTCTCCTGGCTGCCCAAGGCGGCGCTGCTGCTGCTGCTCGCCGTCGTCTACGTGGCGGCGCTGGAGCTCAGCGGCTTCCGCCGCACGGACAGGTGGGTGGAGCCACGCGCGCCGACGACCGCTGCGTCGTTCTTAGACCCCTCCCCCCTCCCCGCACACAGCTACACGTGCACACACACCCGCTCTCACACATACACACACACATACACACTACATCTACAGCTACACGTCCGCAAAAACACACACAAACGCACAGACGCGCGCACGCACTGACACACAGATACCTGGCGTCCGAGGTGGCGGCGGCGGGGCTTCCGTGCGGCTGTCAGCCCCGCCGTGACGCCACCGCGCGCCCGAACCCCGCACAAAATAAATAAATCCGCTCGAACAAACTGGTCATCCGGGGGCGCCTACATCCGCGGGGGGGGGGGGCGCGTGGGACCGGTCTTTGTTTGGCCTCTGCCCACGCTCTCTCTCTCTCTCTCTCTCTCTCTCTCTCTCATGTGAACCCTTTGAAGCGTCGCACGGAGGCTTGTGTCCTGCAGCGGAGAACATGTACTTTAACGTGTATTGTAACCATGGCTTTCGCTGACCCCTTTTAAATCACAGTATTTCTGTGGCGCAGTCTCACCGTGCTCCTGTAAAAATACTGACATCATTGTCGGACCTCGCGCCATGGGGGGTCTATCCACAGCAACCCCCCCAGCCCCCCCCCCCACACCTCCGGAGTCTAGTCGTTGTGTGGTCCGGTCCAGTGTAAAACTGCTGACATCTCAGTTGGTCTGTTCCACAGTGGGGGGTCCCTCCACATTCGGGGCTACGAGCCCATCGTCTCCTTGCTGCTCTTCACCAGCGCCCTGGCCCTCCACTCCAGACAGCTGGACCTCAAACTGCGCCTGGACTTCCTCTGGGCCACACAGGTCTGTCTCGTGCGCATGTGTGTGTAGTGCGCGTGTGCACGTGCGCCTCGCGCCGTCCTCTGTGAAGTGTTGTCCTATGACGTCGCTGACAAAAGGTTTCAGAAGTTGACTTTAGCACCCGGCCATCTGCTGGGACCATTATGTGGCCAGCCAACTATCGGGCTGCGCTTAGAGAGCTGGCGTCGTTTTTCAGTGTTCGGCTGCCAGCGCCCAAACTTTTGGCAGGTGTCAAGGCTTTTGGCAGATGTGAGGGTTTTGCCATGGTTGGCGAAGAGCGAACCTTCACAGAGGCAATATTTGGGCACTATTTTGGCTGTTCCAGTCTCTTCGCCAAGTACCCGATTGATGATTCTGCCATTAGCTGCTGTAGCGTTGGATAACAGTGGACAGCCATAGCCCTTAATTAGCTACGGTATAGCTATCAATGACTATGATATCAGACCGATGTGTGTCTAACTGGACACTTCCAGTTAGACAGTCATACGAAGTCTCTTACTGACACCCGGTGGTGAGAGAGATGAACTCAAGACCCGAGCACTGTAGGGACTCTGTGTGTGTGTGTGTGTGTGTGTGTGTGTGTGTGTGTGCGTGTGTGTGTGTGTGTGTGTGCGCGTGCGCGTTTGCAGGCAGAGGAGGAGAGGGACGGAATGGAGAAGGTCAAACTGGACAACAGGAGGATCCTCTTCAACCTCCTGCCGGCACATGTGGCCCAACACTTCCTCCTGTCCAACCCCAGGAACATGGTGAGTGACTCTCGTCGGGCCGGCGTCGCGCCCCCGAGACACCCCGCCCCGTGCAGCGTGGCGTGGCGTTGCTAACGGCGCAGCTAACGGCGGTCTCGTCTCCCGGTCAGGACCTCTACTACCAGTCCTACGCCCAGGTGGGGGTGCTGTTCGCCTCCATCCCCAACTTCAACGACTTCTACATCGAGCTGGACGGCAACAACATGGGGGTGGAGTGCCTGCGTCTGCTCAACGAGATCATCGCCGACTTCGACGAGGTCAGCGCATTTCCCGCCGCCGCCACCACACCGTCACAGGAAGTGACGTCACGGCCGCCTGCCGCTCGATTCAGTGGGTGAATCTTGTTCTCCCTTCCTCAGCTCATGGATAAAGAATGCTACAGGGACATAGAGAAGATCAAGACCATCGGCAGCACGTACATGGCCGCCGTGGGTCTCGTCCCCACCATCGGAACCAAGGTAGCGGTCCGGCCCGTGTGGGCGCGGCAGAGCGCACCACTATGTTTGTTAGTTTATAGATCAAGACGATTATGGATGAAACACGATTATGGATGATACACATCTCATCCGTGTCTTATCGACGTCCCTTATTACCGGTTTATATTTCCTCCCTAGGACAAAAAATCCATCAACAACCACCTGAGCACAGTGGCGGACTTTGCCATCGAGATGTTCGACGTCCTGGATGAGATCAACTACCAGTCCTACAACGACTTTGTCCTGAGAGTGGGTAAGTACAGTCAGTATATCCGTGAGGTCGTTTTTACGACATCCTGAGTTCACGTGGCCTAATGCCAGGCTCACACTACATAATGTCTCTTGGGTCGCATCACACACATCGGAGAGGAGAATCTTAACAGATGTTCGCAAATCTCAAACATGCACACACGACAAAATTGGAAAATAACACCTAATCACACACTACAGGATATTATCGTGCCCAAGGGAGGAACTCGGCAACGATCCACTGTCGTCTCTTGTAAAGTAGTGAAGTAATAATCAATATATCAAACGTTTGATTTTATCGGGGCCGTCCTGATGGGTTTGTGAGCCGATCGGGAGGTTTAAGATTAGATCTGTAAACCCCTCACATTACAAGATAATCTGGGCCTAACATCGGTACCGACCAACGTTCCAGACCAGATTTCTCCTCCCATTGTCGAGAGGGGTGAATCAGGGATAAATCAGCCCAAAAATCCTGTAGTGTGAGCCCAGCATTAGAGGCAGAGGATGGGATTGAGTGTGAGCCAGTGTGGTGTGTGTGTGTGTGTGTGTGTGTGTGTGTGTGTGTGTGTGTGTGTGTGTGTGTGCGTGCGTGCGTGTGTGAGTGACTGTGATGTGCGCACGATGGCATTCAGATTCAGAAAACTATTGTCTGTGAGATTTGGAAAATGTTCTTTGACGAGGGTCTCAATAGACGCGAAAGACGTTGAGTTAAGGGTGGCGGAACGTGTGTGGAACATGTGTGGAACGTGTGTGGAACGTGGTCCTCCCCAGGCATCAACGTGGGTCCGGTGGTGGCGGGTGTGATCGGCGCCCGGCGGCCCCAGTATGACATCTGGGGGAACACGGTGAACGTGGCCAGCAGGATGGACAGCACCGGCGTCTCCGGCAAGATCCAGGTAGCGCGCGGGCCCCTCTCCTCGAACCCGGGGCCCTCTCCTCGAACCCGGGCCCTGCGTGACTAGCGCCCGCACAGCTTAAGCTTGTGCGCCATAAACCGCCCACCCTGCCGATTCCGCACGCAGAGTCCGTCCTTAAAGGAGTAGTAAAGGGAAAATGCATGTTTAGCCCTGTTTTAAGGTTACTTATGATCATATACAATGGTTCAGATCAAAACGTTGACAAAACTAGCACTTTTGAGAAAGTCTGATAATTGTTCTATCACCGTTTAGGTCATACAATGGATGTGGGTGGGCACGTTGAAAAATCATTCAAAAACATGTTAAACTCTCGATTTCAAAGACAAGAAGCTCACCGAGGGGGTAATTGGTGTCCGTTGGTGTTCTGACATCAAATTCGCCTCAAGTATGAATCCTGTAGGGTTTTATTGATCATTTTATGAAATCCATTGACTTGTATTGACGCGACCGTTGTAGATGTGTAGATCAATCCGCAGAGGGGATTCAGGAAGCGGACCTACTTACGGTAGTTGCCATGTCTCTCCTATGATGTTATTAGCCTCTCCTACTCTGAAAATGTAATTTAATGTTATTTATTGCTCTATAAATGTTCTTAGCCAATAGACAAACATACTCCAGGAGCTTGCTCGATCGCCTTGTTGAGAGGGGTCAGGGAAAAATTTTTACAGCTCACTTATCTGGCCCCCGGGTGATTACTGTTTTTTTGCTTCCCTCTGGAATATGTAGGGGTGGGATGTCTGCCCACCTCCCTTGTTCTCTGTAAAGCGCATTGTGTTGCCTCTGGGTATGAAATGCGCTATACAAATAAAGCTTTGATTGATTGATTGATTGATAGTTATTGTTATTGTTTATGCTGCTAGGCTACCTAGTTTGCGGAAGTTTACACACGTATGTGCTGCGACTAAATAGTTCTATGCTAAATATTTAAATAAGCCTTCCAGATGAACTAGAATCTTACTTTATGGTGAATTATGTCAGAACGCCAACTAACACCACGGTGAGTTTCTTGTCTTTGAAATTGAGAGTTTAACATGTTTTTGAATGATTTTTCAACGTGCCCACCCACATCCATTGTATGGCCTAAACGGTGGTAGAGCAATTATCAGACTTTCTCAAACGTGCTAGTTTTGTCAACGTTTTGATCTGAACCATTGTATATGATCATAAGTAACCTTAAAACAGGGCTAAACATGATTTTTCCCTTTACTACTCCTTTAATACGTGCACCGCATGAGCATTTGGTAAACAACCATCTGTTCAGCAGCTGCGCCACAGCGATTATGCGTGTGTGTGTGTGTGCGTGTGTGTGTGCATGTGCGTGTGTGTCTCCCAGGTGACCGAGGACGTGTACCGGATGCTGAGCTGCAACTACGACCTGGTGTGCCGCGGCAAGGTGAGCGTGAAGGGCAAGGGCGAGATGCTCACCTACTTCCTGGAGGGCAAGGTCCAGAGCGCCGCCACCGCTGCCGCCTCCTCGGTGGCGCGCTCCGCCAGCCTGGAGCGCCGGGCGCACTCCTGCGGCAAGGCCAGCAAGCCCCCCAACCAGCCGGGCGGCGGCGTGTCAGCGGTGGTCAGCTTCACCGTGCGCGCAACCATGAGCGCCATCCAGACGGCCGGCGGCGGCGGCAGCCCGCTCTCGTCCTGCACGCCACCCACTGTGGAGGAGGAGGGGGAGGAGGCGGTTAAGGGCTTGGTGGTGTAGGGGAAGCGGGGGGAGAGATTGCCCGTCGACTCCCCCACCCCCATCCCTCGGCAGCGGTCTGGTCCACCCTTCCCTCTCCAGGTCGATTCCGGGATACCGGGACGGCCCACTTCGTAATGGACGGGGGTGTGCCCTTTCGGGAGCTGACTTTTGACTGCTAGGCGGTTCTGAATCGGACGCTCAAAGCCCCCCTCTTTCTCACACACGGACTATAAAACTCATCTGGATACTCATCTGGAATAGTGGACTCAATCTCCAAACAATCCCCCTTCCCTCTACTACCAAACACACACTTCACCATTTGGGATGATCCGATAGGTAGAAACATTACGGGAGTAGCTCGACCTTGTCCTCTGATAGGCCAGGTGCTGTAGACGGCGTCGCACTCGTGGCTGTACAGTGTCCTCAGGTCTTGACGGGGTGGGGTCAGCGAAGGGTGTAGCACTGGTCTCCTTGTTACCCCACATGCACATTTCCTGCCGAGGGAACTACTGTGCACAAAGGCCGCTCCTGGTTTTCCTTTTGTAATTTCTAATTATGCCAAGGATACATCTCGTCCTCCACGATTCACACAGATCGTGTCATTCCGACGCACCGTTCTGTCTGTGCACGTATGCATGCACGTCTGTATTTGTATGTGGGTGTGTGCATGTATGCATGTGCGCGGTCAAACCTTGAAGCGCAACGAAACGGCACAAAACGCTGTTTTTATACGTCCGAAGAGCTATTTCGGCTCGAGCGGCCTACGGTAGTGCATGACTTTGTAGAGTTATCGGCGTTGAGGGACGACCGGCCAGAAAACGACTTGAGAGGAAACCAAAGCACAGAAATCTGGGACCTAACGGCGTTAGGCCTAACGTTCTCAGAGATGGCCGACGCGGCCTAGTACCGAGGCCTCGCAGAACACCGCCGTCCGGAGGAGAACACAGTCACAACTGCTCTTTTCTATTCACCATCACCCTGGAAGAAGTCGGCTCTTTTGTCCTCGACGCGCACATTTTGCCAGCAGACGCCTCTCAGGCGCTAGCGACGCGCAGGAGGAGGCCTTTATCTGTCGAGAATGATGAATGGCGGACCGCGGACCTCATCTTTATGGATGAGGGCGGACGACTCATTCAAATGAACGGCTACATCCTCCATGACCTTGGCGATCATCTGTATTGATCCGCGCTTGTTATTCCCCCACTGCTTTAACTGATAAGGAGTGTGTGTGTGTGTGTGTGTGTGTGGGTGGGGGGGGGGGTTCTGCAGCTAGCGCCACACACGGCAGGCTGTGGGGGGGCTACGGAGGAGAAGGGGGGACGATGTGCCAGATGTGGTCAGAGATGTGTGTGTGTGTGGGGGGGGGGGGGGTACTGACCCATAGAGCAATGCCCTCTACCGGGCGGGACGCACGTATGCAGCTTAGTTAATGCCAAACCTGGACTGTTGACACAAAGGACTCTCTCTCTCTCTCTCACACACACGCACACACACACACACGGATAGATCACAGATAAGTGCATGAGCACGCAAGCTATACAAGCAGTCAGGCTGAATATAGTGCTTTATACTGTAAAAGAATTTGAGGAAACCCACAGACACATTACCCAGCGACCAGATCAACATTGGTGCATCTAGTGGCTTCTCATTCAGACACATCAAGCTACTGTGTTTCAGATTCTGTTAGCCGTCAGTATTCTTCATCTCGACAGGCCCTGGGTCACAATGTTGACAATGTGGCACAGTCTGGATTTGTTTTTATCCTGACCATCAAATTAGACCTTCCACTTGATCTGCAAAAATGTAAATACTTCCAGTTTTTTGCCTTACTTAATAAGCTTAACCTGCCTTTTTAGCAACTCACTTTGATATGCATATTGATCATACATTTGTAAATAGCCAAAAGCTGTAAAATGTTGTACCTTGTACAGTGTAAAGTTGGGTAATCTAAGATTTTGTAATAAATGCATTATTGGTGTACAATGTACAACAGATCGCACGTTGAGTTTGTCTGTCCCTGTGCTTGGTTTGGGGGGGGGGGGGGGGGGTTCTTTACCTGAACAGATTCCTGAAATCCTAACACCATTTAGAGAGGGACAAACACAAAGGGAAGATAGAACTTCTGCACGGCAGTGACGGAGAAACGTCAACCGAAGCAGCTAGATATGCAGCCTACAGTCCTCGGTAGTTATTTGGTCTGCGGGCCAGCGGACCCCCACCGGCCGCAACGCACGTGTTTCTCTTCGGTGACCTTGAACCATTAAAAAAATAAACACTCTCCCATCTTTCTCCCGACTAAGCGATGTCACTAAGCATATATTTCCACCGATAAACCCCGAGAGTCAAGAATGTCATTACAGTATGTCCCAGACATTGAGCAGGGACTCATGTTTTCCTTGCGTTGATGTGTGTGTGGGTTGATGGAGGCGTCCTGCAGCTGTAAAGTCAACAGAGAGCGGTTTGCTCAACCAGGCGCCCAAGTTCATAGAGGCTGTTTTGGTACTCTTTGCTGAGGACAGTGCGGTCCCAACAGCTCTTTGATATAACTGTTTGAGGGTGATATAGAACAGCAAATCGAAAGCGGGTAATATAGGAATGGCTGCAACATAATGAAAGATAATGATAATGCAGTCCTGGTGAAATAACCTGTTGATGGGGCCAGGGACACTGGTTTGAAACGTGAAAATACAGATGCGCTCGATTATAGGAGTCGTCGGGGGGAGACCACAACTCCCATCAACACAAACTGGATGCATCTGTCACACCCTGCCTAATCAGCTCAACCTGACACACCTGTCACCCTGTGACTACTGTACTGAACGCGCTCAACAGTAAATATGCGCCTAACCTACCTGTTCTCCCTCATCCCTCTCCCTCCCCATCTCCTCCTCTGCTCTCCAGCGCCCGTCTGCTCTGGTGGGCCAGACCATGCGGGGGTCTGCTGCTGAGCTCCAGAAAGCCCGGATGATAACCTGAGGGACTCATCCGCCACATCAACATCTCCTAGCCGGATACCTCAGCTCATTAATTCATTCACTCACTCATTCATTCACTCACTCACTCATTAATTAATTTACTCATTCATTCATTTATTTATTGTCAACCATTCATTCTGTTCATCAGTCCAGCAAACTTCCTTGAATGCATTCTGTTGTCGGTGTGGTCTTATACTGGGAAATGCTGGCTCTGGTGATTCTGCAGTGCCTGCGGAGGTCTCTGTCACTGTGAACTGTGATAACACTAGAAACCTAGTTGCACATCATTGATTCATTTGGACAAAGCGGATCTCATTAGTGCTCATTCAAGACTGCGCCTGAAAGCCCTGTGGTAGCTCTTCATGAGCTAACTGCTCTGCATGAGTGTTTGCTGAATGAATGAAGAATTGTGTCAGTTTGTCAGACCTGGGCCAGAGGATATCAAAGCCATGTCATCGAGGTTTCTGTAGCTAAAGTCAAAGAATCTACCAAATTCACATACATGACCTTTTGTGTCTATAGCCTACCCCTGAACTTCATTACAAATCTGCAATAATCAATCTCCAGACAAATGATCATGTATTGATTTGTATAAATATTCCCTATCCTTTGACCCTGTGATGTAACCAGATCGGCAGCAGCTACTACTCTGGGTCCTAAGTTGTGTTCCTGTCCAAGGTTACAATAACCCACGTGGAGGACGCTTTCAAAGGTAATCCAAGGAAAGGTGAACTCCACAAACAGCGGTATTGGTGACAGCATAGTGGGGAACATGTGGGGGTATTGAGATATTGAAACAGCAGAGACTTTGACTGTGTTGATAGTGAGCCCATTCTCAAACACTAATGCATATTTGAGTTGGATCAGGAGGCTTGATTAGCTAGTACACATGTACATCAGTATGACTGAGCAGTACAGTTCACCTCACCCTTTGGAACGTACTGTACTTGCCATGTCTTCAGTCTTCACCAGTCAGGAACCAGGGATAGCCATCCCTCACACACCTGCAAGATGAGGTTTTAGCGAGGCTTCAATCAAAAGCCTGGTTAGTGAAGGTCTTGAACAATCAAGTGAATAAGCAACAGCTGTGAACCAGACAAACCAAACAGACTTTGCTAAGTGAGAGTTTAACTGATGTAGGGTTACTTTTAGCATTTACTGCACTCCCGTAGTCAGAAAATCAATACTATGAATATTCAGTGGAACTGTGTAAGTATTTGTCAATAAGTTTATCTTAACAAGGATTTTCCACTCTGGTTTTAGAAATGTAAAACACCATGTCCTCTAGACAACTGGTTGAAGGAATGTAATTGGATGATGTTCTACAGCTAGCTACCATACAGGAGTATGACAATGAGGGTGACGGAGAGGAAGATCATGGAGGAGAAGAGTATGAGGAGATTGAAGGAGAGGACGATGGAGGAGGAGAGTATGAGGAGATTGAAGGAGAGAAAGATGGAGGAGAAGAGTATGAGGAGATTGAAGGAGAGGAAGATGGAGGAGAAGAAGAGACAGAAGATGAGAGAGAGGAGGTGGAGCTAATAGTGAGAAGGCCCGGTCGGAGATCCAGTTCACTTTTTCAGGTACTGTAGGTGACTGACCCCTTGACTGAGTTGACGGCATCTTGACCTTATGATCTGTTAACTAACGCTTAATAGTGTTACCCAAACAAGGTTTTAAAACGGGTATTCCAGGAAGCGGGTTTAGTGAAAAGGGTTAGGGTTTGCTAACCCTGAGATGAGGGAAACTCTGTCTTTTCCATTCCAGAAGGAGAGGTAATTCAAACCTGTTCCAGAAGGAACGTTAAAGGATTAGTTTGTATTAAAGGACAATGCTCGTTTTTGACAACCTGGACCTTATTTACGACATATTATAAGAAGTTTGACTCACCGAGATCACTTTTGTGTAGTTCGGAGGCCTGTAGAAGAAATACCGCCATTCATGGCCGATCACCGCCATTACATGGATATACTGGCTCGCGCTGGATTTTAAATTTCTTCTACAGGCCTCCGAACTACACAAAAGTGATCTCGGTGAGTCAAACTTATTATAATATGTCGGTCCAGGTTGTCAAAAACGAGCATTGTCCTTTAAGCATCATAAGCCCTATAAGGTTATTTATGACCATATACAACAGTCCATATCAAAATATTGATGAATTGTGCAGTCTTGAGATATTAGTGTTCATTGCTCATGTCACAGCTAAGTAGGCCTACACAATGGATATACCCATAGAGATCCATTATATGGTTAGCTGAGACTTGACAGGACTTGTGACATGAACGCACTAATATCTCAAGAGACTTGTGACATGAACAACGCACTAATCAAGAGTGCACAGTGTTAAAATGTTGATATCCGTTGTATATGATCGGAAGAAACCTTATAACTGGGTTTATGGTGCTATATACCAAACTGCAACTTTGATTCAAACTCTGGGTCAGGTAGCCTACCATTAGGCTACTTTGTGGACCTAACCTGCTCAATAGCATGGTTTCTGTAGACTACCCCTGAGTTTCTCCCGATCTCTTTCCTAGTGCTGAGCTTGAAGCTGCTGCGCATTTCCTCATTTACCCGATCAATGTTGAACCCGAATAAAGTTGAATCCGAATTAAGTCTCATAGCATCGGATTTTGAAACCCCAATACAGTATGTGCCATCATTCCCTGATAATCATTAGGCAATTTCAGGCCCGTAGCCAGGAGGGGATCTGGGGATAGAACGACCCCTCCTCACGTAGGCTACGACCAAAGGTCCAGAATTTAAGTATTTATTTTTTTCTTCTTTTTTTTTTTTTTTTTTTAAATAAGCGTGTCCCTTTATAACGATTCCCAATAATTCTAAACAAATCCCTAATCTTGTTATTGATTGCGTTAGGAATTAGCGTGTGAGATGTGACACAACGCACTGGTAGCCTACGGCATTCTGCACAGTAGCAATGTCAAGCTAGAATGGGTCGAAAAGAGCAAGAGACTCGAAAAAGGAGACAAGCGGCGGCATCTTTGTCTCAAAATATTGTACAGATGTTCAAAAAAAGAGCCATCCCGGGTAAGGTTGTTATAGTACCTAACTAACTAGTTGATATAGCTGTTAGCTACATTATTAGCATGCTACCGTGTGTCTACTGGTTTTCATGTTACACGGACATATTGTAGCCTACATCGAAACGTTCACATGATTGTGCTGATTTGCAAGATGTAGGCTAAATCTAAGATGTTATATGTAGCACTATATATTTTCAAGTTATCGCCATTTGTTCGGCAACTGTTCGTAGGCACGAGACACATAAACGGCCTCGAGTGAGTGGGGGTCTGTAAGCAATTTAACAATATTTGGAGCTGTTGAGTGGAAGGATATTTTCGGTTAATCAAAAAGCTTTCTAGTTAAAATAGCAGGAGACCAGCTAATCCATCATAAATTGGTGCATAATGCAGGAAATGAAGTAGCCTATCTGAAGTTTAAAATAAAAAAAAAATGAGGGGGGAAACATTCGATACATATAGATACGATAAGGTCCACTTTTTGAAGAAAAAAAAAGCCTTCCACACGGCTGGCTACGGGCCTGTACATTTTTCAAACATTTTTCAAACAATTCAGAAGAAACTGCTTAGTCTACATAAGGAAAAGAAAAGACTAGGCCTATACAAGATTAGGCTATACAATTTAAACAGAGTTAACAGTTTCCAGTGGGGTTAGGACGAGAATCCTATCGGAGCTCAAAGTGGTGGCTTTGGCAGTTTGATGGCAGTCCTCATGCACGCGCTTACTCAAAGTGTAGGCTACCTCAGGGTTCATTGAGTTACTCAGGGTTCATTGAGCAGGGTTCATTGAGTAATTTGGATCAGCCAGGATCCGCTTTTCTGGAACAGAAAACTCAGTTTCCCATCTCAGGGTAGGCTAATTCAATTTAGAGTTCAGGGGTAAACTCAGATTTTATTAAACCTGCTTTCTGGCTACACAACAACAACAACAGAACATTATTCAGTGTGCAAGGCAATTATAAAAGTGCATTTCAGTTCCCCAGAGTAGCCTACAGCCTAGTTTCAGCGTATTTGCTGCGAGAAATAATGAGTTCTCGGTTTCACGCTGACTGCACGCGTGGACCCGTAGGCTACGAGTCATCTGCACTTCCTCGAGATACAGGATGTCACGCCGATTCAGGAGGAGACGGAGGAGCTCTCCGCCCCGGCTCCCACCACCTCCACCTCCCAGGTCGCAGGCGACGCCGCGCAGCTCGTCAGCCCAGCGGGGGCCTCCGCGTCCGGGCTAGAGGGAGCAGAGTCTGAGGGGGACGAGGCCTGGGGCGCTCACCTCAGCGGAGGTCGGCGGAAGGTAAAGACAGCGGGCCTCCGTTGACTTTTCAGACATTGTAATGTAGCCTAGCTTACTCCACACTGTGGTCATTGTTTTCCTCTGGTCAAGTCGATGAGGACTAAAGCGGGGAAGTGGACGTCCGTCACACAGAGGAGGCGCTATACCTCGGGAGACGATACGGCGCGAAGCCCCCGGAGGAGAGGAGGAGGACGCAGGAAGGTAGCGTGCTGCACCCTGTGATCAGCCGAGTCACGTCGGTCAACAAAACGTCCGTAATCTGTCCAAATTATCAAGACTTTTTTTTGGAGTGAATTACATTTTTTGATTTGAATATTCTTGGTTTTGTCCATAGGATGTTCCTCTGCCCCAATGGCTGGTTAATCTGATGATCAACATCGAAGAGGCAACAACGCACGAGCTGGTTATCGAGTAGGTTTCCCGTGTCACAACAACCTAACCTCTTGAATGAGTCATCATTGACAGTGACCTGACCTGTTTTTTTGTTTTTTCAAAGACTTATCTTTACCTGTCAGGGTTAATGATCATTTTATAGTGACCAGCAGGCTCATCGGAGTGAGCGTGGACAAATAAAACTGATCCAAGTAATTTATTTTGCATTACTTTTTTTTTGTCAAGGTCAATCTTTGTTCACCAGACAAATACTGAGGTCAAATTTTTCTTTGAGTCAGCATGTTTAACACAACCTCTTGATTGTATTTATAGAAAGGCTTTACTCAATGCCAAACCAGTGTCCAGTGGAAAAAGTCCACCATGGGGTCATTATGTAGAACAAAGGTGTGCGTGTGTGTGTGCATGTGTGGAGGGGGGGGGGGGCAGTTGACTAACTAATACTACACCAGCAAATGACCAAAACTCTTCTTCAGACAAACATGTTATGAGCCCAGATATGTAGCCCAGTCATTGTTATGCAACACGGAGGGGAATGGTTTGTTTGTGTGACCGACAGATAAGAAAGACCTTCACCGAAGACCTCAAGTAAGGGTCCGTCGTTGCATAACGGACTATCATTTAACTAAACTAGACCGCTAAGATCCCTTCAAGAATGTGTCTCAAACTGTAAATTCTCACAATGTCTCATGAGGGCACATACATTTTTTCAACTATCATGTTTTCATATGACTGTTGCTCTTGCATGATGATGGTGAACAGGGAAAGGTTAAGGTCAGAGATGAACCACAAGGTCGTTGTTGTTGTGATGTACAATCACTCAGCGTTCCAGAATCAATATTTACCGCAGCCCTGCTGGACCTCGCTCTGGATCTATGTACTCCGACCACCCCAGAGGTCATCTCCCCACTCCAGCTGGCAAAACATTTCAAAAGATGGTTCAAAACATAATATCTGGAGTCGCCGTGTCAAACATTAACCCCGCGGGGGCTGGAGGCTTGCATAAATACTGCCAGGCTGCTGCTTCGGGTAAATCACAACCGAAACCTCAGCGACAACTACGCTCGCCGAAAAGCTCTAAAGAATCCCTCGTCTGAAGACCCCTCTGAAGATCCTTCCTGTTCCCAAGGCCCAGAGAGATGTCTGGATTATGCGAGAAGCTGACGCTGGCGGCGGCTGTGCTGTGTCTGGCCCTGCTGGGCGGGGGTCAGTCGTCCCCCGTGGTGATGCCCGAGCCCATCCGCTGTGCCCCCTGCACCCAGGAGAAGCTGGACCAGTGCCCGGCCGTGCCGGCGGAGTGCCAGCAGGTTCTGCGGGAGCCGGGCTGCGGCTGCTGCCAGGCCTGCGCCCTGGAGAGGGGGGCGGCATGCGGCGTGTACACGGCCCACTGCGCCCAGGGGCACCGCTGCACACCGCGGCCCGGCGAGGCCAGGCCACTCCACGCGCTCACCCGCGGCCAGGGCGTCTGCACAGAGGAGGAGGGGCAAGGTAGACCCGGCGCGCCTCGCCCTTCGCTTTTTTCAACGGCGTCGGCCGTTAGCTCGCATCCCGTCGACCCGGCAACCTTGTCGGGCCGACGGTAATATTTTGAGATAATTCACCCGCGACATACTGAAGGTTTCTAAAGGTTCGATTCGCCTCTCTCCACAGAGGAGACCGACGGCATGCCCGACCACAGCTCTCTGCACTACCTGCTGGGGCTCAACACGCCGTCCGACGCCCGGGACGCCGCCGATGCCCAGGAGAGCATCAAGGCCAAGGTGAACGCCATCCGCAAGAAGCTGGTCGAGCAGGTACGGACATGCGCCACTCTCAGCCCGATCGGTTGTTATTAGATCGAGGGCCTCTGGTCTGAATGTCGGGTCCAGAGCAATTTGCTTCAAAGCCTCTAGAGGGAGCACTTGCTATTTAGGAAAACTTTTTTCAATTCTCAAAATCCAAAGTGAAAGGAGGTCACGTGCCATGTCTTAGAAAACAAGGTGAATCTTGGCACATCAAAGGCTGAACTGTTTAAAATCTGATAAAAATGTGTCGTGTATAATAGTAATAATAATAATAATAACTTATTTTTTAAAACTTATGTAGCCTATGTTATACTCTTATGTATAGGCTATATACTTATGTACTTTGTATAGCACCTTTCATACAAATAAATGCAGCTCAAAGTGCTTTACAACAGAGAATGTACATGCACAGAGTGCTTCGCATAAAAAATAGACATAAAATAAACAAAAAGCTGGAAAAATAAGATGGAAGATAAAACAATGAAATATAGACTGAGGAAAAATAGTAGATTAAAATACAACAATTTAATCAAATATTGTACTGGAAAAAAAAGTATTGTATGAGAATCTAACCCTCTCTCTCTCTCTCTCTCTCCCCCCCCATCTCCCTCAGGGTCCCTGTCACATTGAGCTGCATGCAGCGCTAGACAGGATAGCCAGTTCCCAGCAGAAACTGGGGGAGAAGTTCACCACCTTCTACCTCCCCAACTGTGACAAGCATGGCTTCTACAAGGCCAAGCAGGTGAGACACCGTCTCCGTCCTTCCGGCGGAGCGCCTGAGAGAGAGAGAGAGAGGTTGGCTATCTTAATATGGAAGTAGCTGGGAGTTCAACGGAGGCTGCCCTTTAAGGTGTACACTCACTGTAGATAATTAAAGTCTGTCTCTCTGTCCGTCTGTCTGTCTGTCTGTCTGTCAGTGTGAGTCGTCTCTGGTGGGCCCACCTGCCCGTTGCTGGTGTGTGTCCTCCTGGAATGGAAAGAAGATCCCGGGATCAACTGACCTTCTGGGAGACGCGGAGTGCCATCAGGAGCTAACTCACTAGAGCACTGGCGCTGCGCTCACACGCATACGAAACACACACATACAGACACACACACTCACACACATGCACACACACTCATGCCGACAACATGGGGGAAGATATGTAGGCCCCTACTGTGAGTCTTTCACTCTTCCTAAACAGTAAACACACACACACGCTGTAAACACACATTCACCCCATATACTGAGTTTATTTTACAAACACACATATACGCACACTCATTCACATAAACACACAACATAAATTTTTATTCCAGCGAAGAGAAATTGCTCTTAATTTATTTACATGACGTACGTATCAAGATTTATTTATTCTGTTATGTGCTTACTAGTACGAACCATTTGTAATTTTTAGATTATTTATATGTTTACCTATTTTCTGATTGTAAATAGGGGAACACTGTATACATTTGTGTTTGTGACTAAATAACTCCAAGGCTGAAGCCCACAGATCCCCAGATTTGCCAAAACCTCATTCAGGGTCTTCAGGAGCTGTTATTTTATTATTTTTTATTCAAATGTTGGACTTGTGCAACTGCACGGAACAGCACAGCCGCTCATTCATTCAACATGCTGGCAGTGTCGGAATGCGTCTTCATTGACATTTCCTCAATGGGTGGATCAGGGAGAGTCGAAGAGCCACAGGTATGCTGGCTGTGGCCGGGCACAAACATATCAGGGCTCATCCAAGCCACGCGCCCATTTCGGATTGGGCTGCTTTTTTTTTTTTTCATTCATTCATCTACCTCTGCCAGTCTCAACAGGTCCTCTGATACAGCCGGGGGGGGGGGGGGGGGGGGTCACAGGGGGGCTCGCGTGCCTCCACCCCTCACCCTTAGTGTACCTCAATCCACACCACCTATAGGTCATTGTTATATATCGCTCTGAAAGGACATTTGATCCCGTTTGTTTGACGTTTGTTCTACAACTGTCTTATTTATTAAGTCTGTGGTTGAAATCATGTACTCGTGTGTCTGACTGCTACTTAACCAAAGATGCTGCTATCGACCAGGCCGGTTGGTTGGAATCATGTATATTTTACCCATTTGTAATCCTGTGATTGTGTTCTCAATAAATGTCACTGCTATCAGCTTATACCATCTTTATTATTGAAAAATAGATTTTTGAGAGGTTTACAATTGCATTATACACGCATACAGCATATTCGCCTATAGATCCGAGGCACAGCTAAATAATGACAAAGAATACACACATTCAGATAAACATACACAGATGTGAGATAAGGCCTGTGCCCTTCATCCCAAATACCAGCTTATGCAAACGGCAGAAAAACAATTAGCACAATATAGATTGTGGCCACAGTCCTTCTCTCAGTAACATAAAATCCAGCAAAGAAAATATGCACCGTGAGCGGCATATGGAAGGTCCACCATGAATTTCAACTGCCTTTCTGAAAGGGTCCTGAGGAGTAGGAAATGGACACGCAGGGCAAGTCTGAATGGACTCAATGCTGTTGTATACACTGGCGCAGAGTGACTCTGAATGGACTCAATGCTGTTGTATACACTGGCACAGAGAGCCTTGGCATAGGCAACCATTGAGATACTGCACTCTTCCATGCATATAGACTGTGTTCCTGCCAGCGCTCTTAATATGGTTACGAAACGTCCGAGTGCTCTTAATGTCTCCGTTATGGACACATGGAATATACATACGGATACACTGTTCTAACATATCCACACAGTCAGAATCACACACATACAATATGATCAATGTACAGTACCACATCGCAAACGCACACGTGTGTAATAGTGCCACTTCAAATGTGCGTCGGTGTTTTATTATCGCTTCGAAAGAAGTCTCTGGAGTCAAGTCTGTGGTCACGGTTGGCCCTGTGCAAATGAAGTGAATGATAGAAATCCTGAAATCTGTCCTCCCTGGAGATGCGCCAGCAGGTCGGACGGTCTCTCTCGGTTTCTGAGTCCGCCCGTAAAACTGTCAGCGCGGGTGAGAGAGAGGTGTGTGACTGAGGGACCCTTCTGCTGGACCTCTCCTCCCCTCCCCTGACCCGAGGAGGGTCCCATGGGCCACAAAAACATCAACGCCGGCCCCCCACGACCCTCCGGGATGAACCAATGTCCACCTCTTTCTCCCAATACTCCACAGTTTGTCTGTGTGTTTACAGTTCCCCCCTCTCTCTCATCTCTCTCCCTCTGTGCTCTCATCCTATTGGCTCTCCGAGTTGTAGCACAGGGCGTCTCCCCTCTCCTTCCCATCGAAGCCTGGCAGCGGCTGTCCGTATTTGTCCACACACCAGCAGAAACCTCGCTTCCTGCCTTTGGATGGACGGCACTATCAAGGAGAGAGGGAGAGAGAGAGAGGATGTTTTCATAATCATGAACGTAGTCCAATATGCAGCGCGACTGGTTGAGAGCCAGCTTGATTGAGAGGGCAGTTTAGCAGATGAATAGTGGTGACCAATAACGACGTTTTCTGCTCAGTCGATGCAGGCTTGGCCATGCGACGCGCGCTGGTATTTTGAGCCGCTTCTACGGTCTACCTCCAGTTACACACACATATAGAGACCTTAAAGGTAAACAGAAACCTGGTAAAATATTTGCTTAGGCCCGTTTGTGAACAACTGAGACCCAAGATCTATTTTCAGGAGCTGGTGGCCAGTACAAATCATCTGTTGCTGATTATACCCCACGGCTCCAAATTATGGGTACTACAAATGAGTTACAGCGTCTTTGGAGCAACCCAAGGGCTGCTATTTGACTGCCAATTTTACTAAAGGTCAAACTCCTCTCTAGTAAAACATGCAGCCATTCATTTGAAGGGCAGAGGCAACAGCATTAGTCTTCACTGATCAGAGTGGAGATCAAACCCTTTAGTGGGATATCAGTCCGAAACATAGAGCGAGTCCCCCCAACTAAAGATGATATCAACACAATGTCAAGCTGCTCCCCTACGCAAGAGACGAGGTGCGCAATGATCATTTGTTTGCTTCCGGAACCCACAATTACGTTTGTAGCACCAACGCCGTATCAATAAGCGGAGAGTAATACGAGCTATACATTCGGAGGCATGGAAACCGCCGAGGGTAATTGATGGCGGGGCCCCTCCCTGAGCTGTCTGAGGGGTGTGCCGGTACGTACGCGACCGTAGGGGCCTTCGAAATAAGCAGAGACAATGAGACTGACGTTTCCCTCAGCGCCGCCGCCACTCACCAGATGATTGCAGGCCGGGAGGAGCGCGTGCATTAGGCGGGAGACCGCCACGTAATAAGGGCGGCCGCGTCGGCGACGGCGTGGCACGGGGAGAGTTAAGTGGCTCCATATGAACGCGCCGGAGGCCCGCTCATTTATTATAAAGCGATTGCGGGCGGACCGCGCGGACGCCCCACTGGGTCCGCAGGGCTCTATTTCTGGGACTGGCTTTTCTGAGGTCCGGCAATTATGGCGGCGAGCGCGTCGGGTGCCGGCGGCCACCTTGACGTCTGTCTCCCTGGGAGGGTTTGTACCACCGCCCCCCCCCCCCCCCCCGCCCCCTCCACTCCCCTCCTCCGGGCTCGGGGGTTCCTCTCTGTGGCGGGCCCCCAGCGGCTCTGGTCTACCTCGTTGGCGTGGCGGTGTCGTGATGGCGCTCTAATAAGCACTAGCGAGGCACGACAGGACGTACTCGGCAGCTGTAATCTGTTGACACAGACCCGGAGCGCGGAGCGCCGAGAGTGACTGGCAGGCAGGGGGCCGAGGTTGGAGCGGGGGAAGCCCGAGAGTTCGCCTGACGTATCGCGGCGTTAGAGCGGGTTGACGCGGGAGTCCTCTGTTAGCGGACGCTCGATTGTGGCTCCTAGAATGGCTTTGTTCCGGAAAAAAAGGTGTGTTTGTACGCTTGCGTTTACCTGTCTTTTCTTGTAGAAGCCCTTCTTGTCACAGTTTGGTATGCGGAATCCGCGGGGGTTCAGGATGTCGGTGATCTTCAGGCCGTTGAGAATGCTCTCCATCTCTCTCCGACAGGGGCCCTGAGCAGTTGACACACACACACACATGCACGCGCACACACACACACACACACACACACACACACACGCACACATGGTTAGGATCTTCATTACCTAAGCAGCACCACATCCGACTGCTTACAGTTTAGGGTGGTGTAGGAACCGCTGACGTCACAAACGCCACCGTGTTCTCAGAGCTACAGTATAATTCAATCTGCTCAAACAAAAACAACCTAGCCAACCTGTGGACAACTCTTCAGTAATACCCTAACAATGGTGGTCGGGGTAGCACAGCAAGGCAGCTAATATGAGATGAATTCATCTGACCAACTTGTGAGGGCTTACGAATTTGCCAAAGCTGCTTAGAATTCTAAAACGTTACTCAAAAGATGGGGGATTATCTGCATTCAAAGAGCCCCAAAGAAGGAGCCGACCGCATTGTCCTCAAGTCTGACTCCAGTAACTGATCAAAGCGGCCAGCTTTTAAGCTCATTCCTTCTGCGCACTCGCCTCCATGGCCAGGGAGAAGATCAAAAAATAGCAGCAGGCTTTCCAAACGGGCATACGCGAGCGGCCCAATCCATCATCCGCGGCTCTCCTCCCTGCGCGCCCCGGCACGCGGACGCCTTGCGGCCGAGCGACCGCCTGACCGGGGTCAGCTGCGGAGCCGCCGTGCCCAACCGCCGCCTTGCCAGCCCGCCTCCCGCCCGGGTTACTCTGCCTGCCAGCCATCATCACCAATACCCACAAACATTCCATCACCCGCAGGGGGGAGAGAGAGAGAGAGAGAGAGAGAGAGGGAGAGAGAGAGGGAGGGAGAGAGAGAGGGAGAGAGAGAGAGAGAGGGGGGGAGAGAGAGAGAGAGAGGGAAGGAGAGAGAGGGAGGGAGAGAGAGAGAGAGAGAGAGGGAGGGAGGGAGAAAGAGATAGGGAGGGAGAGAGAGAGAGAGAGAGAGAGAGAGAGAGAGAGAGAGAGAGAGAGAGAGAGAGAGAGAGAGAGAAACACCAACACGCAGAAGTAGGGGAAGAAAACATCTCCCAGTGGGTTGCTGAGATAGAAAAACACTGGGTACTAGGAGGGAGACTGGGTACTTACATACTCTGGCTCCTGCTTGGTCTCCACAGAGAAGTTCTGCTGGTCTGTGTTGAGCGCGCCAGGGAGCTCCTCCATTTTGAAGCTCTGGGCTCTCTTCAGCTGCACCCGTCGGAGGATCTCTGCTTTGGCGGGGTGGAGGAGAGGGGGCTGCTGGGGCGGCCTGGGGGCCCCCGGGGGCCTGCGAGTGCTGGGGGGGGTCTGGAGGACGGCACGGGTGAAGTTCCTCTCCTCTTCTCGATCCCCAACGCTCTCTGGCACAAAGGGAAACACTGAGTTTCTGACACAGTTAAAGCTTTCACAGACACTCGAAAAACTTTTCTATAGAACCATCGTTAACAATAGGAGAATCATCTGAAAAAAGGTTCTGGTTAGAAAAAAACAAACGTTTAGGGTTCCAAAAAGCACCTGACAAAGCTGAATGGGGTCCTGAGTCCATGGAGTGTCCAATCTAACACTTGAAAAAAGGGTTATTCTATTACAATGGTTGAATAAAGCATTAACTCTCTGCTTAAAGTGAGTCTTTTCGGTATGTTTGCAGGTACAGTATTCACGGGTAATCAAATCTATTTCTTGGGCAAAAATTCACTGACGCGAACCATGTAGTCTGCATCACAACCCTATAGAGCCTTTCATTTTCACTGTGCATATCTTTAACGCCAATATAAGCTAACCCTTGTTTCTTGAGTGACAGACAGTCATTGAGCCGTGGACTGATCCTGTCAAAGGCTGATGCGTAGTGATCCTGCCAAGGCTGATGCCTATATCGCGCAAGGTATAGGCTAAAGCAATTGAGATGCATCGAATTTGCATCTGAGTGCAGGACATTATCAAATAGTTTTAAAATTCAAGAATAATAAAAATACCAAAACCTTTGCAAAAAAAGGTTCAATAACTCCAATTTAAAAATAATTTAAAAAGGGGAATTGTGTAGCCTATCGCTCTGAGAAACATTTTTGTCATTCGATTGTCTCCCCTTGTTGTTTGCTCAATATAGGCTATCGGCCAACCAAACGGAAGTTTACGAATTTACCTGGTATCTCATTAACTGGAGGTAAGGTACCGAGGGGTCTTTTGTTGGTTGCGTTTGCACAAATCCCGCGTCCCTCCAGCAAGGCTTGGAGAGGTTTGGTTTCTCCGGGCTGGTGCTGACAGGTCATCCCGGAGCCACATCTCCCCGTGTACACCCCACACGGCTGTCCAAAGACCAGGGCACAAGTCATGCAGCAACCGCAACCCGGTTCGCGGACACTCTCGACGCAGTCCTTGGGCAACGGCTTGCACAGAAGCCGAGCCCCAGCATCACACGGATCGCAGCGTATAACCGGACCTATCGCACCTGATCTCCGTGGAATCGATGCCAGCACAACGGTCATACAAAGCGTGCGTAAACAGGTGTCCATTGTGATATTTTGAAGTTGATGAGCACTGTCCTAGACTTGTAGCGTAATAACTTTATAGTTCTTGCGTCTAATTCACAAGAGGCCACTGAACACGTCGTCTCCATATATAGAGCAAGCGACTGAAGTCACACCCCCTCCTCAAACGAGCTGTGGTGGTGGCTTGCTTCCACTCTATGGTCTTAGAAAACACGTGGTGCTTTAAAAATATTCACCATTGAATACTGTGAGTCAAAGTAGGAGTGCAACAATATTGCATGTTTTTATTTTATTTTTAGTGACTGCAAAGGTGGGTAGCACTAAGAAGCATATACATTTTTGGGTCATTTTTGGACATGCCAAAACGCCCCTAAATACTTATTTCATTTCGTAGGCTATTCGATCTTTAGAGACACCTTTACTAAGGGATCTGGTTCAATATGGAACATTGCCAGAACATTGCCAGGACACCTCTCTGGGGGAGAACAGTCGTTTTGCCCCAGGCTGCTGAAGCCAGACTAGACAGAGATACAGTGGCTAAACCAACATCAGTCAGAGAGGCATAGCGAGTGTTCTCTTTCAGCTGGCAATGGGTTGAATAAACATGGAATTCACTAATGCTGTGTGTGTGTGTGTGAGTGTGTGAGAGAGAGAGAGAGAGAGAGAGAGAGAGAGAGATTGAGAGACAGACAGAAAGAAAGTGTGTGTTTATGTATGTGTGTGTGTACGTGCGTGTGTGTCTTTGTACACTTTAAGTTCTGACTCAGTCAGTCGAAAGAAATATCCCTAATCTTCCTACAATCTCCTCACTCTAAGTGTGCATGCTGTACCAGAACGCTGATGCAAGCACCCTTGTTTGTTACAGGATTACCTTGATGACGTCACCTTACTGGGGGGAGGGAGACAGATCTAGTGCTGATAATATTAGTACTGCTAGTGCTGATCCATATTATCTGATGGATTGAATTTCAATCAAACGCACGATAACTTCATTCATTCACTATAGACTTGCCTCCGTGTGTGCATTTGTGTGTGTGTGTGTGTGTGTGTGTGTGTTTTCGTGCTTGGGGCAACTTGCTCTGCTCATGCGATTAAGCCTAGGTGACACCGAGCGGCACCTGAGTTTGAATCAACATGACCCCATCACACTGAGGCGTCTGGGAAACAGAAGCACCTGAAGGGGATTGTTTATAGACTCACTACACTGTGCAAGCAATGTGAAATGTCTTGTTTATTTGCCATGTGTAACAAGTACAGGTACAGGTACATTGGAATTATTGTAATCGCTTGTCCTTACAGTATCTTATCAGTGCTAATTTGTTGCTCATTCCAGTCCTAGATACTCTACTATACTTTAGACATTTAAAGGTTCCTAAACTGGCAATTTACTACACTTTCCGGTGTCTGTCAGTCTATCAGTATCATCCTCATCTACTTATCCCATCTGATCATGGATGACTAAAATATGTCTGTGTCCATGATGTAGGCAGTGCAATTAAATAACGTTCAAGTATACAGTGGAGCATAGTGTTCAATTGTTCGAGTGTTGTCAGATGTTGGTTCATGTGTTCAAGTGTACAGTAGTGCAGAGTCCGTTGTCTATTGCCTAGACAAGGTGTAAGGTGCTCAAAGTGTCGCGGGGGAGGGGGTTGGTACGCCAGCAGGGGGTCAGGGTGTGGGTGTCAGCAAGCGCAGGGGAGTGGGGTTCATCGGGGGGATATTTTACACAAAAGAGTATGCACTCAGCCATAACAAACCAGATGAAGAGTAGATCTCATCTATGCATCTTATGAACAACACTCTAATATATATATATATATATATAGTATTATATATATATAATATCATATATACAGTCTATAATATAATATATACAGTATACCATATATATATTTCTTTATATAATATGCACAAAACCTGGAAATTCAAATGAAGGAAAATGTTTTCATTTGGGATATTCCAGCCATGCCTGTTATTATTCAATGATTCTATTTTGGAGTATAATTGGCCATAATCAATCTGACACTGACAGTCACCCAGTCCTGGCTCAGCAACAAGCAACAATTTCATGGCCCACATCCACAGATATGACAGGCTGGATGGTTCTAGACTGGAAGAGACTGTCCTTTGTGACTCTTCAAAAGATGATCCAATTAGGTTTCTAGCAGTTAGATGGATCTCATGATTCTATTTTTAAGCTGTGCAGCCGCTTCTATAGGTGACATCGTGTACGTGACATCGTGACATGTGTACAAACGTGTGTGTGTGTCCGTCCGTCTGTCCATTCATAGTATGAGATTTACACCAATCAGGAGTCACCAATACCGTTGCGCACCAGCACTAGAGGGCAGGCATAAGGAAAGCATGGCCAGCTTCAGATAGTTCTATCACAAGAAGTATAAATGTCACATCTTAAATATCTACACCATAGGGCTCCTGAGAACCAGGTGAACATGTTGAGATATAATCTGTCCATGTATCTTAAAAACACTAGGAGTAGTGACAAGTTAGAAAAAAGGTATGAATTTGAAATTAACTGCCACTAGAGTAGAGCTCTGAACATTCCACCATTTGTGTGAATGGGCAGCATGATTTTCAAACACTGAATATTTTAAAAACTATAAATGGCATTGCCTAGATGTGAATGTGAGTGAATGTATGGCAATCTGAACATTTTGGTGTATAATACTGGAAAGTACTGTGAAACTTGTAAGAGTAGCGACAGTTTGCAAAATGTGTGGACATTTTCAAATCACCAACTGCCACCACTCAACTGAACATTCAATCATTCATTTCAAAACTTAAGTGCAGTCACTTCTATAGGTGACATTTGTATCCATTTGTAGCATTTGTAGCATGAGATTGCCAATATCGTTGCACACCAGCAATAGAGTGCAGCAGAGATTGCTCATAAACCCGCACCGCTTACTTCACCACCTGGGTGTGATTTTTCTCTGCCAGTCTCACCCCCTGTGAATTTGCCCATGCTTAGCAGTGACCCACTGAATGTGCCTCTTAGCCTACATTTGTTAGGACGTCTCTGAACTTGTCAAGACGTGTGACATTGCTCAAGCAGTTCTGTTGCTAGTGTGGTTTGTATAGAATGGTACAAAATAGACCCTAAAATAAGGATGCATTCCTTACATATATGTGAGAGATGCCAAAGTAATTACAGTAGCCTATGTCATATAGGCTAGGCTAATCTTTAAGTGCTGTATTAATCTGATACAGATGAGGGAGAAGGGAACATACCAGTACAAAATGTCTGAAATACCTCAGAAGAATAACAAAGTTTTAAAAAAGCGAGGAAAAAAGAGGGGCGCGATTGCTTTGCGTTCTCAGAACTTGCTGTCAAATGAGTGGCCAACATGCCCTGGCGAGGCGTCTTGTCGACAGTTAACAGACAGGCCTACAGCAGAGCCCTCCCTGTGCAGTGGAATGCCAAACATTTGTTTCATATGCTGAAAAAAAGCCTTCTGATTTTCCTCCTTATTCACCGGTCGGAGCTTTTAGGAAGGGGGGCCTTTCAGCCACCTGCACATATTCGGCATAGCGGAAGAGAGGTTTTGGGCACAGGAATAATGGGTTGAACGTCTTGCCGGTGGAATGTTGTCCCGCAGCGCAGCCACTCAATAAAGAGTGAGTGTGAAGAATGTACCTTTCACACACAGGATATTAGGCCTACTGTACATGTGTTTAACATAACCCGCTGTCGGGGGCAGGGTCGGCCAACCACGGCCGCCATGTCAAATCCTAATCCGTGGTGATTTTCCACCGTTTTAAGATGATTCGGACAATCCACCGAGGCTTTCTTGAAACATGCTAGTACTGAGATGGGAGCATAGACTGCTGTTATCGTCCATTAGCATTGCTGCAGCGCAGGCTGTGACCTTGATGTAGGCCTAACCTGTCTACCGCTGCGGCCTGCTGCTGTACTAGCCCCATAGTGACCTGCTGAAGTGGCCTAGAGCTGCAGCCCAGCCTAGCCTACTACAGCAGCCTTTTCCTTTCCTCGTCGGTGACCGTACAGTCTGAAGCCCGCTGAGGTGGCTGACTGCAATAGGCTGCTGTGACCTACTGCTGCGGGCCAATGACTGTGGCCCGTTGTAGCCTCCTGCAGTAGCCCACGGCCGTAGCTTCTGTGCTGGGTGACCTGTTGCTGGCATCTGCGATTGGAGCGTGCTGAGAGCTTTGTACTCCTTTACTGCTAATACTAACCCTGGCTTTAAACATTAGCATACTGGTCAAAGTAGTAGAATAATAATTTTGATCCAAAGAAAGAATCACAGCTCTGGAAGAATTTGGGATATTGTGTTGGTGGGGTGGGAGGGTGAGGAGAGTATGGTGTTACTGCAGTGACAGTGAAAAAAAACACAAGAATCCGCAGGGAGGGCCAAAGCTCACAGAGGGGAAAGCACATAGTTTAATCAGCTGGAGGTCCACCGAACGTGTCTGACTTTACCCAGGAAAGGCCGGTGTGTTTGTGTGTGTGTGTGTGTGAGTGTGTGTGTGTGTGTGTGAGTGAGAGAGAGAGAGCGAGAGAGACTTGTGTGCTTGTGTGTGTGTGTGATTGTGTGCGTGTGTGTGCATGTTCCTGCTCCAGACAACTGCCCCTCACCCTAAACCACCACACACCAGCCCCATCCCTGCTAGGAATCTGAGGTTGTAATGTGTGGTGCTGGTGCGCGTGTGTGTGTGTTGGGTGGGGGAGGGGCAGGGGGATGTCTAGGAAAGAGACTGTAGACGATCACATGACATTTGGGCGCTGCTATTCTTTGCTCCTCTCTGCCCGTTGTACAGCCTCGCAAGCATCCTCATACAAAACTGTAAAGAACAACATGATCTCATGACCGCCATTATTGTCCTCTGCCCTTTCCCTGCCAACTGTGTATGGTGCTACTAAGACACGCCATCAACAATATCTGACTATTTGCAGAGAGACACCCCCCCGCATGTTGGACAAACAAGAAAGAACTGTCCGGCAGGGCAGAGGCCGTTTCTCATCTCATCCCAGAGGCGGCCACTTCTTTTTTCGGAGCGGTCCATTCGTGCGTAGCGCGGGGGCCCTGGTGCTGTTGAGGTCCCTGGCCCAGGGAGCAGGCCAAGGCCCTAATTAGGCCAGAGCGAGTTGGGGAGGTGGGGGGGTTGGGGGGGGACAGAGAGAGGGAGAGGAACTCTCAGCACCCGTGCTTGATGGATTGCAGAGCGCTAGGAAGTGGGCTGAGAGTGGCGCCGCTCATTTTTGGGGGGGCATGGCTGCCCCCCCCCCCCACCCCGCATAACGCCACGCACGCACGCTGGTGTGTTTAGTCCTGGAGCGCGTACACACAAGTGTGTATTTTCGGCAGTGCTCTCTCAATGTATCTCTTCCTTTCTGTCCTGTCTCTCTCTCTCTTCTCTCTCTCTCATGACATTTGTACACATGCACACAGTGACACACAGTAGGTTATTCAATCAGGAGTGACTGTTCAAGTTCAAGTTTTTTTTTTAAATCATTTGTCCACATACATGCGGGTAGCGAAATTTCATTCCTCACGGACCAACGTGCTAACACAAAAATACAACATAGTCACGAGACATCATACCGAGGGCTTAAGGGGCATAAGTGACATCTTGGGTGAAAATGAGTTTTATATGTCATTTTAAAGGTCTTCCTGAGCTCTATCGAATGGTAAAAGCATAAGGTCACTATAATTTTTAGTTTTTGAAATAAAGGCTGAAAACATAAAGGCGGAAGTGAAAACCACGAATTTGGAACATATAGCCTAGTTATGCAGTAGCTAAGCACTAGATTGGTGCACAAAATGAATTCATTGAAGCCTAATCTCTATAAAAGTATAGATTGCTCAAATAGCCTATGTCGTTTTAATTGAATAAATACAATCAATAAAAAGTTTGTTTTTGCTCTCCTGTAAAATTCTGTAAATGTCACTTACGCCCCTTGAAAAAGTACAATTCACTCTCACACAGTCCTGTGGGTGTGCAATTTTCACATCAATCATGGCTCCTCTGGTGGACAAGGACAAGCTCCGTGCGTAATCATAGTGGTGGCCGTTATATGCTTCATTTATTTTGGAGTGTTGGCGGTCCGCGGTCATAACGTGTGGTTCGTTGCCTACGTGGAGAGACAAAGACAGGGAATTATCGCTGGAAGTGGAGCAATTCATAAAGAGAAATGCTATCGTCTTTGACAGGTTTCACCAGCTTTGGTTATCTGCTCATCTTCTAGATGTTTGTGCTTTACTGGAATTGCATTGTATTGCAGTTTTTCTCAGTGAAAACACACAGACACTAACGCCGCCCCCCCAGGCAGCTGGCTGTGGTGTCTTGGTGGGACGGAGGTGTGTGGGGGGGGTGGTTCCAGAAGTGGTGACAGAAGAGATAGACGCCCAGGCGGGATAGAAGGGCTTCGGTAGGCTACTCTGTAACCTTTTACCACTCGGGCTAAAATGGGTCACCTCTAGCCTAGGCCTACTTTTAGACCAGTCAAGTGTCTAGGGTTGAGGCAGAACAACCGTAGGCTACACAGTGCTGCCTCACCTTCTAAACGATCACAGGTGAGCGCCTCTCCACTTACGCCGCACCAACCGTCGAGCACAACCGTGTAGCTTTCCATCTTGGGTTGAGTTCTTTGTGAAACTTTTTTGGGTCTTTTCTGACACTGAAATACATCTTGTAGTGGGCTTTTGTTCAGTTGCACTTAGATAGTGTAGGCTATGACAGCCTAATAAGCCAGAGACAGTATTTTTCTTTCAGCTGAAAGGCCCTCGATGAATGTCCTAGGTTAGGTTGCATAGACAGCCAGAAAGAAAACAGGGCATCCAATTGTGCAGCCATCCCAAACTCAACATTCTATGTCGGCTCCACCAGCTTTGTTCCTCCTCCTGAAGAGGTCTCCCCCGCCTCCCTCATTAAGTGGCGAATGAATGCGGCCGACCGGAGAATTGGAGAATTGGGCAGAGAATTGGAAGCTGGTTTTCCCTCTCTAATAATCTGGGCCTTCCAGCAACGACATTATCTTTGACACCTCATTGGAGGGCTCGGTGAACCCGGCCCTGACTAGCTCCTAATAATGTGAGCTGACTAGAAAGTTGGCGCGGCTGTTGTTATTATATGTGACAGGCTCAATCAGTGTCATGGTAGCAGTGCCTGGACAAAATGGAAGCCGTGGGACAATGGCGGTGATTATCTTCCACTAACACCAGACAGTGTGATGCCAGGGTCAAGAGCTGTGGGTGAATAGTGCTAGTAAAAATAGTGTCATTGAGAAATGTCTGGTCTCCTTCCCAGCAGATTACCGCGACTCCCACTGGTGCATGCTGGGCTGGTCAGTGCTGTTGAGATTGCCCTCTACGAATGCGAGTGATTATGGAAACTTTACTGTATCGTCCTCGAATTGGTAGAGCACTGACGTAGCCTACGCACATGCGCGCCCACACCCACACGGCTCTCTGGAGTTTCCCCAAATACTTTTTTACTGGGACAGTCGGGACTAAATGACAGTGGGAGCCGCTCTGCTATCGCTGCTCACCACACCTGGGCCCTCACTTCCTTCCTGCCCACCCCGGGCATTCTTCACTTTCCCCACCTGCCGAGGGACAGTGGAGAGGAGGGGGTCTTTTCCCGTTCGCCGGCCCCTCTACCTCTCCTCTCTTCAGTCTCTCTCTCTCTCACCACCATCAGCCCCAGCCAAGGACCAACCTGTCCAGACCTGCACCATTAACAGGGGGGGAGGTGTCCACAGGGACTCATTCACTGGTTAGGCAGTGAGTCAACGTGTGTGTGTGTGTGTTTGTGTATGCCTGTGTGTGTGTGTGTCTGCGTGTGCATGGTGTTATCATTCCTGATATAGCTCCTTCCTACAGTTTCGGGGGTAAGGGAGAGTGTGCCTAAAATAACTGACTTCACACAACAACTCAGAAGGTCAGCGAGCCGAGAGCTCAAGGTCTCTGCCCGACAGTGTGCTGTTGGCACCCCCTGCTGGCCACGTCTGGAACACAACTCGCCACACTAAACATGCCTTAGTAATATAACTAGAATTAGCTTAAATCCGTTCAAATCGCACCATTTGTGAATGTATGTTGGTATTAGGAGAACTCAGGTCTGGATGGATCCAAACACACTTTAATGTGTGACTGCTGCTGCTTCCTGTCTCCATATTTGATCAGGCAAAATGTAATCATACACTGACAGTGAGGAAAGAAATGGGCAGATGACTTCACTTTTCCCTTTTGTTTATTCACATCCAACATCGATAATGCCATTCCAATATACACATCAACTGCCACGAATGATCGCAGATCAATATGAAACAGAACACAGTGACACTGTGAGATCGAGGAGGTATAGTGAGGTACAGTCTCAACGTGATGCGCAGTATAACTAACAAAAATGTACATATATGTTGGATATAGTATTTAACAATGGTTTGATTGTGGTTAGTCCCTCCCAGGATTATCTGGAATAGAAAGAGAGAATGGTGAAGCATAACCGGATGGCCGTCATGTCCCTTAACCAGCAGCTTGCGGTGATTACAAAATGTCATTCTTGTCACCCTGCACTGTAGAAGCACACAATAAACAGTGAAAATAATTGATTTGCCTGAAAACATACTTTATGTTCCAATATAGAGTTTTCTTATCTAAATTTCAATATACAAATGTCCTCTTCATATATTTTAGAAACGGAGACATTACAATATAGATAATGGCAAAATCTGTCGCCAAATGGCAACTCAAGAGACTAATTGGAATGTCTTTTATTTAAAAAGATTCTAAACAAAAGTACTGAAGAAACTTTGATCAAAACATGTCAATTTATCCTACAATATATTAGGGTTTACATCAAATATTTGTTGCGGTTTGATTCATTTGAACACACACGCACACACCTTTCAGATTGCATTTTGATGCACTCTCATTGTTCTGATAGTGGTCGTATTCACCTTGCAAAGTTGAGATGAACAAACATCTGATATTACATGATTGGGCTTGAAACACATTAGCATTGAATAAATGGGAGCCAAGAAGATATAATTAAAAATGTATATGGTGCATTTACAAAAATAAATTTTTACATTGCATAGATAAAGAAAACATCTTGTATTAGTATATTTCATACCCATTTTAATAGCTTGGATAATGCTGTTTTAGGTTAAATATAAGACATTTGACAATTCATAGCCTTAAGTGAAAGCCACCCTGGCTCCTCAATAGCACTGGGTCATGATGGCTCGTAGGAGAGCCATGGTGAGGTGCACTGTACAAAGCATGGTGAAACTGGCATTACGTAACTGAATTTCTATAGCCTGGAAAACCATAGGGTGAAAACTGGCAACTGCAAACACGCGACTGCCACAGACACCGGCGGACACGAACCGCTATATTCGGTTTAAAGAGAAAGACACATCTGATAATAGATCTGTTCCTTTTCTTCTCCCGTGTCCTCTAGGAAACATCCCGTATTGTCATATACTGAGGAGAGTCTGCTTCGAATACAGCCAGAGTTCATCTTGGTGTCGGGTCTCGTTCAGCGTCCTGGTCCATGTCTGTGTCTTGTGATCGATGGGTTGAACTGAGGTTTTGTGTGTGGTGGTGGTGGTGGACCAGTAAGTCTGTTCATGCTCATTTTTAAGTACATTATCTCCCCGGATCCACGACCTGGATCCTAACAGCTCCATTCTGCCCCCTACTGGTCAGTGACCTGCTTCCCCGAACCCCCGGGCGGGACATCTGAGCGCTTCCTGTTTCCCGATCCCGGAGACGCACGGCGGCGTCGCTCGCTCGAGCGCCGGAGCCTACTTGGTCTTCTGGGAGCCGATCATCACCTTGGAGACGAAGTTGACGATGGCGCTGGCGGGCTGCTCGGGGTCGTGCTCGGCGAAGAGGTGGCACACGTTGTCCATGGCGCTGCCCGTCTTCCTGGCCACGAAGCCGAAGATCCTGGAGGTGAGCAGATGGGAACGGGGGGGGGGGGGGGGGGGGGGGGGTAAGGGGAGAGTTAGAGAGACCCTTATTCATCTAGCTCAGTTGGACTGAAATGCAGTCAAACTGTCGGGGTCTAGGGTCGGGGTTAGGGTCGGGGTTAGGGTCGGGGTTAGGGCGAGGGTTAGAGTTCTTACTTTGCTGATGTGCAGCCGTCTTTCGTCCACCTTAGAATGAGCGGCACGGAAAAGAACACAGGTGTTAATCAGGCCTAAGATAATGCTTGAATTAGCCAGGTATGTTAATTCCTCACTTGGAATTAGCCTACTGTTCATGCTGCATATACTGAAATGTCTGTTAATGACTCACTTTCGATCCTTAGGGTCCAAAGCACAGAATATGACTGTGTTGACAGCATAATGTCTCCTGAAAAAAAGCCTAGCGGGAGAGAGAGGAAGAAGAACAAAAGAGAGAGAGAGAGAGAGAGAGGGAAGGAAACATTTTCACTATTTGATAAAACATACTAATTAAGAAAATAAGTGTGAATGTTCTTCAGTGCGTGCGTGTGTGTGCGTGTGTGTGTAGGAGCGTGCGTGTAGGTGTGTGTGTGTAGGAGCGTGTGTGTGTATATGAGCGTGTGTGTGTGAGCGTGTGTTCTCAGCGGGCGTCACTCACTTCCTCTGGTTATCGGTGAGGGTGATGCCCTGCGAGGAGACCTTGAAGTGGACCACGGTGGACGAGGCGATGGCCTCTGATCCCAGCATCACGCTGGTGGCCTTCTGGACCGCCTGGTACCCCGTCAGGGACTCCATCTCCACCGAGCCCAGGAACCACACGTTACAGGCTGGACGGACAGAGAGGTTAGGAGGGGTCAGGAACCACACGTTACAGGCTGGAGAGACAGAGGTTAGGAGGGGTCAGGAACCACACGTTACAGGCTGAATGGACAGAGAGGTTAGGAGGGGTCAGGAACCACATGTTACAGGCTGGAGAGACAGAGGTTAGGAGGGGTCAGGAACCACACGTTACAGGCTGAACGGACAGAGAGGTTAGGAGGGTCAGGAACTGAGATGGCCGTCAGCCTAGTGTACAATAGTACCTACCCCTTTATGTCTTATATGGGGTCAGGTATCAACTGCTTATGACCCGTGTAATGAGCTGTCATTGATGTGCCCGATTGAAATAAACGGTACAAGGTTAATACAACAGGTTCTTGTACAGTAGGGGCAGTCAGTCCTGATCCAGGTTGTTAGTCCTGGTTCTGTGTGTTAGTCCTGGTTCCAGTGTGTTAGTCCTGGTTCATTGTGTTAGTCCTGGTTCCGTGTGTTAGTCCTGGTTCTGTGTGTTAGTCCTGGTTCCAGTGTGTTAGTCCTGGTTCCAGTGTGTTAGTCCTGGTTCCGTGTGTTAGTCCTGGTTCTGTGTGTTAGTCCTGGTTCCAGTATGTTGGTCCTGGTTCAGTGTGTTGGTGTTGGTGGGGTGATGGGAACCGTACCTGCCCCTTGTTTGAGGAGCTCAGCAGCAGAGTTGGTGACTGATTGCGAAGTGTTCTCCAGCACATCTTCAAGAGGATCTACACACACACACACACACACACACACACACACACACACACACACACACACACACACACAAGTGCATTTTTAGTGATACGTGAAATTGAATTGGATTGAAGCAAAGCGACTTTTGTTGACAGCATATCGTAACTCTCTCTTTCTCTTCCGTCTCTCCTTCATTCTCCTTTGTTCTCTCTTCCTGTTTCAGTCCCTCCGGGCCACTAATCACATGATCTATGATGCCTACGTCAAGGTGATTCATCTGTGTTGACAGCAGTAGCATTATACAACTCCATAAATCTCCTCTGCAATTATACCTTATAGCCCTCTGCTCTATTCAATCAATGAGCCAATGGACAGAATAAGAGTTGTCTATAAAAAACAACTCCATCTTCTCCGACACTGGGGTGGAAGGCAGTGTGTGTGCGCGTGTGTGCGCGTGCGTGTGTGTGTGTGTAACATACTGAGATAATCTTTTACCTCTGTCAGGTATGATGAGTTTGCAGGGCAATGCCAGGGGGGTGATTGAATGCTGACACACCAATGCAGTTAAACTTCCTGCAAACCAAAGATAAAAAACACACAACTTGAACAATCCTAGTATTTAAGAGAGAATTTAAAAGATGGCACCATTCACCACTAGAGGGTGCTATGACCCATTTGTTTTGCTTTTTGCCACAGACAATAAGTAACCAGGAAGTGTCAGTGTTCTGGTGTGTGTGTGTGTGTGTGTGTGTGTGTGTGTGTGTGTGTGTGTGTGTGTGTGTGTGTGTGTGTGTGTGTGTGTGTGTGTGTGTGCGTGTGCGTGTGCGTGTGCGCGCGCGCGTGAGTGTGGATCACAGAAGAGATAGAAGCTGCTCACCAAAGTAGGGCTCATTGGGGCAGCCCTTCAAACGAACTCCCTTTTGGGTGCACTCAATGAGGAAGTGTCGGACCAGCTCATTGGCCAGATCTCCACCTATCAGAGAAAAGATACCAGGCAGAAATGTCATTTTCAGATTTTTTCACAAGATTTTCACAATTTTCAGATTTCACTTTCATGTTTAGGGGAAGCTCACTGATGACCACAATACTATCTCAGCTTGAACCGTTCAAAATAAATGACCATCAAATTGATGGATCTCTGACACAACTCTACCAATACTCGGGAGTAACATAAAACCCATCAAAATCCACATATAATACAATCAATCCTGAGACTAAGAGGGTTATGATTCAACGCCAGTTTCTCCGTGGGGTGTGAGGTGTGTGTGTGTGTGTGTGAGGTGTGTGTGAGGTGTGTGTGTGTGTGAGGTGTGTGTGTGTGTGAGGTGTGTGTGTGCGTGTGCGAGGAATGTCCAGAGCACAAAGGCCGGTGGAGAGCGGCTCTGGTTTCCCGCTTCTTAAAAGGAGCCACAAAGCCCTCGCTGGAGGTGCTGAGAGGAACCTGGTCATGATGTCATTGTCACCGCAGGTGCTGTCCCACGCTGGGGACCGAGCGTGGGCGGGGCCCGGGGAGAGCAGGAACAGCGGGGAGAGGAAAGGCAGTATGCGTCGCTCTTTCGGCAAGCCTCTGATTGGTGAATGCAGAGATGCCCACACCCAAGAGACACCCGTCGACCTGTCCACGCCCCCAACGCACAGGTCAGAATACTGCTTACAGGGGTCTGGGGTCACGATAGAGGGGTATAGCTACAGTGTTTTGTAGATACCCTTCATTTGCTCTCTCCTAGGTCATCAGTTTCTTGCAACACACTTACAACTCAAGTTCCTTGAGAGGAACAGCCCCGTACTCCACAAAGTACACATAACACTGATTACATACATTCTTCTCACTGTAATAGGTTACTAGAAGCTACTAGTTACTAGTAGCCGCTTCAGTGCTAAGTGCTAGGCATGTTGCTAGTCTGCACTTTGGCTTTAACACTAGATTATGCTAAAACAGTCACTTGTTTTGAAAGGAGTTGCACTTGTGCGTTCTGGGGAGTAGTAGTACTCTGACCACCCACGTTAAACGCAATTATTGTGGGTCGCTTTGGATGAAAGCGGCCGCTAAATGACTAATGTAACGTAACATAATAACATTGGCCACTTGAAAAAGAACAGCGAAACCGAAAACGGGAAATCTCCCGTTATTTGACCGGCTTGATCCTCCGGGTACGAAGGGGCGGGGCGATTCCCCGGGGACGGCGCTCTAATCGGCGCTGCTTTAGAAAGCAGCTGAAACACTAGCCACGCCTCCAGGACCGTCCGCCACGAAACGAGGGTCCCTCGGCTCCATGGGAAGAGAGAGAGAGAAATAGAGGGAGGGAGAGAGAGAGAGAGAGGGAGAGAGAGAGACAGAGAGGGAGAGGGAGGGAGAGAGAGAGAGAGAGAGAGGGAGAGAGAGAGACAGAGAGGGAGAGGGAGGGAGAGAGACAGAGAGAGAGAGAGAGAGAGAGAGGGAGAGAGAGAGACAGAGAGGGAGAGGGAGGGAGAGAGAGAGAGAGAGAGAGAGAGTCGGGGCCGGGAACTGAGGGAGGACTATCGTGTTGCGTGAGCGGAGGGCGAGTTCGGAGGGGTGTAACCGTAGAGGGCCTCCGTTGCGGTAATTACCCCACACCCCCCCCCAGGGTCGCCCCGTATCCGGGACCGTTCACACGTTGTCAGAGCCGCCGCCGCCTTCATCCCCGCGACTCCGCCCCTCTGACCTCCTCCTGACCGATGACCGATGCCTTACCTTTCTTGCTCTGCTGCAGGACAGAGGGAGGGGGCGTGGCCACCTTCATGGCCAGCCCGTAGGCGCCTCGGAACGAATGGCTGTCTCTGACGATGAAGCAGCCAGGCTCCTTGTCCTTCAGAACTGAGATAGCTGCAGGGAGGAGGAGGAAGAGGAGGAGGAAGAGGAGGATGAAGAGGAGGAAGAGGAGGAGGAGGATGAAGAGTATGAAGACGAGGAGGAGGAAGAAGAGGAGGAGGAAGAGGAGGAGGAGGAAGAAGAGAAGGAGGATGAAGAGGAGGAGGAGGAAGAAGTGGAGAAGGAGGATGAAGAGGAGGAGGAGGAAGAAGAGGAGGAGGAGGAAGAAGAGGAGAAGGAGGATGAAGAGGAGGAGGAGGAGGAAGAGGAGGAATAAGAGGAGGAGGATGAAGAGGAGGAGGAGGAGGATGAAGAGGAGGAGGAGGGGGAGGAGGGAAGAGAACTCGATGAGGTCGATGCAATCGGACACGTCACGCTTTTCCTGACCCCGAAGAGAGAAGGATATCTGCGCTCACCTTGATCCCTGGAGATGTCCGGCTTGTACCAGAATTTCGACGTGTCTTGCACAAATTTTACCGTCAACTGCTTACTGGCCAGCACATCTGGAAATAACACACACACACACACGATCAGCCAACACCATTCAGGATAACCACGAGTGAGAGGGCGAGCGAGCGGGTCAGCGTGCGCCGGGCGTTACCTGGCAGCGGAGAAGGGGCGGAGCCGGGCGCCAGGTCGGGCAGGACGTTGGGGAAGGGGATGCTGAGGGAGCTGCCGCTGTGCGGGCTGGAGAAGCCGCTGAGCGCCGGCGAGGCCGTGCCCAGCGAGTGCTCGCCGTCCGACGCCCGCCTCTTCTCGGGCAGCAGGGGGGGCTGCTGGGCGCGGCCGTGGGGGTTCCTCTCCATGCCACCGTTCCCCAGAAGAGACGAGGCCGCCGCCGCCGCCGCCGCGGCGCACTCTCCGTGCCCCAGGTACCCCGGGCCGGCGTCGTCCTGCTCGTCGTAGCTCCGCGCCGGGCTGTGGTGGGACAGGGCGTAGCACGCCTGCCGGCTGCGCTGGCCGCCGCGGGGGGAGCTGTGGGCGTTGGGGGCGGGGTGCGCGGGGTAGGGCTGCGCGGCGGGCGCCGGCGGGGACTGGCGCCCGTAGTCCAGGGACACGGAGTGGGCGGGCGGGTGTCTGGGGGCGGAGTAGCCGCTCAGGGAGGAGTGCCGGCTCAGTGGCGCCCCCTCTGGCCAGGACTGTACCGTGCACGGGCTGGAGAGGGGAGTCAAAACGGAAAGAGGAGCGCGTTAGCAAAGCGCCCGACGGCGTGCCGGTCGTGGTCGAACGGGCTCGTCGACGATTCGGCGGTTACCTCTCCGTCCTGTGGAGTGTTCCGCCGACGGAGGCGGAGCGCGCGGCGCCGAATGACCAGTGGCAGTTGGGGGAGGAGTCAGGCAGGCCCTCATCTGAGGAGAGTCCGTGAGCAATCATCTCTGGGTAACCGCGGGGATCTGTGTGTGTGTTTGAGAGAGAGAGAGGGAGAGAGAGAGAGAGAGAGGGAGAGAGAGAGAGGGAGAAAGAGATGGAGAGAGAGAGAGAGAGGGGGGTGGGAGGGAGAGGGAGAGAGAGAGAGAGAGAGGGAGAGGGGGGGAGAGAGGGGGGGAGAGAGGGGGGGAGAGGGAGAGATAGAGAAGGAGAGAGAGGGGGGGGGGAGAGAGGGAGAGAGAGATAGAGAGAGGGGGGGGAGAGGGAGAGATAGAGAAGGAGAGAGAGAGAAGGGGGATTAATCATAAATGACACCTGGGGCATAGATACGTCAACAGACCCGGGACTAAAAACACCCAGTCCGCTCAGTTGGCTGGTTTTACACAAAGACGTAGGGAGACGATAACATCTGCAGCTGGAAGAGGGAAAACCGAGAGGAAAAGCAGCGCAGCAGAGTGTGTCCCTGACAAAGCCCTCGCTCTCGGAGCGGCGGCTGACATCGATCAGTACGGAGCAGATAAGGCGCAGCCCGCCAGAGACCACGGAGTCAACACATCAGCTCTAATTGGATGAGACGAATTAAAAGGGCCCCCCCCAAAAAGTAATTGACTAAAAGCTTTTTATTTCATCAATCAAAGCCTATAGGGGGCTGACACCTGCCCCAGACATGAGGGCGCATGTTTCTGCATAGCTCAGCGCCTGTCTGGTTGACTGGCCGTCCGTCTGTCTGCCTGTCTGTCTGGCTGGTTGGTTGGTTGTCTGATTGGCTGTCTGGCTGGTTGTCTGGCTATCTGGCTAGCTGTTTGGCTGGCTGTCTTGCTTGCTGGTTGGCTGTATGGATGGTTGGTTGGCTGTATGGTTGGTTGGTTGCTTACTTGGTTGGTGTCTGTCTGACTGGCTGGTTAGTTGGTTAGTTAGCTGTCTGTCTGGCTAACTGTCTGGCTGTTTGGCCGACTCTCTGGTTGGTTGGTTGGTTGGTTAGTTAGCTGTCTGGCTGGCTAGCTGGCTGGCTGTTTGGCCGACTCTCTGGTTGGTTGGTTGGTTGGTTAGTTAGCTGTCTGGCTGGCTAGCTGGCTGGCTGTTTGGCCGTCTGTCTGGTTGGTTAGTTAGCTGTCTGGCTGTTTGGCCGTCTGTCTGTCTGCTGTTCCCATGGGCTGTGTTAATGAGCTGGAGGGAGGACCAGAGCGGCTGCTTCTTCTTTGTCCTCTTGCCTCTGTTTACCCAGAGGCACTTTCACCGGGGAAGAAAAGGGCTTCCGTAACCGCGGTAACCTGGGGGCAGCGGCAGAGTGCGGCGGCGGGCCGGCAACTCCGCTGACACAGATCTCTATGGCAACGGGCCAGGCGGGGAGGGGGTCAGCGGACAACAAAGAGAGAACGCGCAGGTCAGAGGTCGGGCCCGTTACCGGCGAAGCCGCGCGCAAACCCCGGACATCGTCGCGTCACGCTCGACGCCACCACGACGTCAACTATCTGACCGCGTCCAGCGGAATAACTGAACTCCCGACTTCATGTATTATGTGGGAAACATAGAGACTTTGTTTGACCCTTTCTGAAGGAGGCTGCTTGTGGAATGCGCTGGGACACAAATAAAGATCGACATGAGAACTCTGGGTAGAGGACATGAAAGTCCACAAAGGCCCAAATCATCCCAACCAATCTCTGAGAACAATCACACGCTGGGCGTGTCCCGCTGCCCAAAAACCTCCAGCACCACAACACAACTCACACACACGCAATCGCCCTCACACACACACACACACACACACACACACACTGACACACACACAAAAAGAGCTTAATCTAAAAGGACCTCTACTATTATGAGCTATAAAAGATTGTTTCTTTTCAGGATCTAAACCACTCTGACATTCTCTAAGCCAAGCGTGGGAGGCGTCAGGAATCCCACGGGACGGACGGCAGTTTAAGACTTGTTTTCTGTTTAATGTCCTGAACTCCTCCGACTACTAAAATGTCTCACACCAACAACCGCTGTGCATAAGGTCTCGCTCAATGACTCAGTGCTTTCTCTTTCACTCACTCACTCACTTTAAATTGGTGACAAACTATTTACAGTGTTTGGGTGTGTGTGTTTTTTGTGTGTGTGTATGTGTGTGTCTGTGCGTGCATGTGTCTGTGTCTGTGTGTGTGTGTGTGTCTGTGTGTGTGTGTGTCTGTGTCTGTGTGTGTGCGTGTGCGTCTGTGTGTGTATGTGTGTGTGTGTGAGAGAGAGAGAGAGTCCAGAGAATTTGACCTCCCCACCTTACTTTGTTCATTGTTCCTGGCCCACTATCAGACTCTTCCAGTACTGAGGGCCAAATCATACACACACAAATACACACACACTGACCCCACTGCAGTCGCACAATCACACAGCAGACATTCATTATAGATGGAGACCAGGGCCTATTTCTGTGCATTGTTTCAATTTCCTGACAACAACAACAGCCCTATTCTGAGCACCGCGGCTAACTTGATCCAAAAAGGATGATTTTGAGAATAAAATGGCGGAGGAGAAACAAAACCTTGTTTAGAATCAAAACAGGAAATCCACGTGACAAGGTTACAACCTACCATGCTCTGTCCTGTAGGTTCCGTACGAGGGCATGCTGGGAGACGGAGTTTGCCTCAGGTGAGTGAACTCCACCATGTTTTTCACTGCGAAGAGAAAAGTAAAAGTAAATATTACACATCTACAATTCTTCGGTTCATACTTGTATGTATCGTTGTCCATGAATAACCATATGATACATTGAATGTAGACACACACACACACACACACACAGACTTTGGAAAAGACAGTCCTACAGATGTGGGGGCGGGGTCTCTTACCGTAAGGCGTTGGGGGGGAGATGGGGAAGGCGGGAGTGGGAGGAGTGATGTCACTGCCCGCCTCCACCCCACTGTCCATGTCCAGACCCTGAACCCGGTAGTCCACGCTGTCACTCCTGTAGAGCATACCATGCTGCAACACACACACGCGCACGCACACACACACACGCACACACACACGCGCACACACACACACCAAACGATATGAGACGGCGAAAACTCGACGTCGACGCTATCGAATGTAACGGAAACGAGCTAGACAGGAACACGGCAGTTATGAATCCAGCCAATGGCGGGGCAGGTCACACGCGACGCTTCGGTTACCTGGGAAGGCGGCACGCAGGGGCTGTACGTCCGTGAGCTCCGGTACTCCTCGGCCACGCCCACGGCCACGCCCCAGCCCGAGCCGCAGTAGCCCGGGTGGTCCGTGACCTCGCTCCCCTGTCGACTGAGGGTGCGCATGGCGCCCGCTCTCACGTCACCGCACTGGACAGCTGCGCACACACACACACGGACACACACACAGCAGGTTGAGAGGGTCGTTCCGTGTGAAAACGTGTACGATAACACACGGCTAAACCAGTCAGGTACTGGAAGAGAAGAAGCACGGTTAGTAGGTCTCATCTCATGACGTTTCACATTCATTCTATCAATGGAGGAAGTGAAATGAACTCTTGAGATTACTGCTATTAACCCCAATTATATCCATGTTTATCTAGTTGTGGGAGGGCAGCTGAGGAATGCTGGCCGGTGTGTGTGTGTGTGTGTGTGGGAGGGGGGGTAGCAGTGTTGTGACAGTCTCCGACTGGCCAGGAGGGTGACGGGGGCAGGAGTGGCACTCGGCACTGGGGTGCTAATTTGAGCCCCCCCCCCCCCCCCCCCCCCCAAAGAGCAGAGCCATTCCAGACCTGAGGAATGCTAATGGTGTAGAGGTGTTAATGCAGAGGATTATTATAGCACACACACACACACACACACACACACAGAGAGAGCTGAGGAGGGGCGCGAAAGGAGGCGTCTCGGAGAGTTCATCTCATTGAGGGGATTGTCGACGTCTGCGCCGTCACTGTGTGCCGTGTGCTACTGTTAATGACCCCGGGTGTCACCTCTCTCTCTCCCTCTCTCTCTCTCTCTCTCTCCCTGTCCTCTTCCAGGACTGACCCCCCACTCTCCTAAACACAACAGCCCCGCCCACAGCGTCTCTGCTGCGTGTGGCGAGTGTGTCTCTGATGCTCGCGATGGCGTCTGCTGTAAGCAGGTGGGGCCCCCCAGGGGCCTCTCGGAGCCAGCAGCTGCACTCGGAGAGGGAGAGGGAGGTAAGGTTGTTATTCCTCCTGTCTATCTTTCTTTCTCCCCCCCGTACCATCCCTCCATCGCTATTTCCCAGCCCCAGGGCACCCTATTGAGTTGTCTGACACGACGCAAAATGATATACCAACACCATGTCCTCCTCTCTCTACCTCTCCTCTCTCTCTCTCTCTCTCTCTCTCTATCTCTCTCTCTCTCTCTCTCTTCACCTGCTGGGAAAAAGATGTTCTGGCAAGAGTGGAGGATTCATTGCCTTGAATACAATCTGAAACAAGAGAAATTTTAATCAAATACATACTGTACAGTGACTGAAAAAAGAGTGAATGAATACAAACGAGTCATGCGCTCTTGGGGATTGGACCAACTCAAATATAGCCTGGGGCCATGCAACAAAAAACCATCGCAGTTCCAGCGTGCAACTTCATACAGCTATGATGAATCATTAGGTACCTGAAATGACTCCAAATCACGGCTAGAAGAATAGCCGAGCACTAGATCATTTCTCATACTGTCAAACCCACTTCCACAGAGTCACACCCAAATCCAACTCAAAACAAGGTTTCTGATGCCTTGACAGAACTAGCCTCGGTCAACAGTGAGCGGAATACTTCATGTTTGTTTTGGTGCCGTGCGCTGGCTCCAGGTTATGGGCGTTCAGCGGCGTGTGGTTGATGTGCACAGACAGGCACAGCTCTCGCCAGTGGGACAGAAAACCCTTCCCCTCAGGGCACACTTGTTCCTCTCCTGGAAATTCCTCGGCCCAGCCCGCACTCCTCTCCTCAACTCTCCCCTCCTCTCCTCTCCACTCCTCTCCTCTCCCCTCCTCTCCTCTCCCCTACACTCCTCTCCTCAACTCTCCCCTCCTCTCCCCTACACTCCTCTCCTCTTCCCTACACTCCTCTCCCCTACACTCCTCTCTTCAACTCTCCCCTCCTCTCCTCTCCTCTCCTCCTCAACTCTCTCCTCCTCTCCTCTCCCCTACACTCTTCTCCTCTCTCCTCTCCCCTACACTCCTCTCTTCTCCTCTCCTCTCCCCTACACTCCTCTCCTCAACTCTCCCCTCCTCTCCTCTCCCCTACACTCCTCTCCTCTTCTCCTCTCCCCTACACTCCTCTCCTCAACTCTCCCCTACACTCCTCTCCTCTCCACTCCCCTACACTCCTCTCCTCAACTCTCCCCTACACTCCTCTCCTCCTCTCCTCTCCTCAACTCTCCCCTACACTCCTCTCCTCAACTCTCCCCTACAATCCTCTCCACTCATCTCCTCTCCCTTCCTCTCCTCTCCCCTACACTCCTCTCCTCAACTCTCCCCTACACTCCTCTCCTCTTCTCCTCTCCTCTCCTCAACTCTCCCCTCCTCTCCTCTCCCCTACACTCCTCTTCTCCTCTCCCCTACACTCCTCTCCTCAACTCTCCCTTCCTCTCCTCTCCCCTACACTCCTCTTCTCCTCTCCCCTACACTCCTCTCCTCAACTCTCCCTTCCTCTCCTCTCCCCTACACTCCTCTTCTCCTCTCCCCTACACTCCTCTCCTCAACTCTCCCCTCCCCTCCTCTCCTCTCCCCTACACTCCTCTCCTCAACTCTCCCTTCCTCTCCTCTCCTCAACTCTCCTCTCCCCTCTTCGCCTCTCCCCTCCTCTCCTCACAGCCTCCGTGACAGGAAGTATTTTATCTCCTCTCCCCTCTTCTCCCCTCCCTTCCTCTCCCCTCCTCTCCTCCCCTCCCCTCCTCTCCCCTCCTCTCTCCCCTCCCCTCCTCTCCTCTCTCCCGTGCCCTGCCGTAGTCCCAGTATGTATCTGACTGACTGTGATTCACACATTGCTGATCTGTTCTCTCCCTCTTTTTTCCTCACCCCTCTTGCGTGCTCATTCTCTTTCACTATCTCTCTTGCTCTCTCTCTCTCTCATTCGCATCACTTTTGCTTTCTCTCCCGCTCTCTCTCTGTATCTCTCTTTCTCTCTCCCTCTCTCTTTCTGTCTTTCTGTCTGTCTCCCTCTCTCTCTCTCTCTCCCTGTCTCTCTATGTCTCTTTCTCTCTCTCCCTGGCTCCCTCTTCTCTGCTCAGCTCCAGGTGAAAACAAAATGGCGGACCACAGTGCTGTGAGAGAACACTGGCCGTCCTTAAACACACATTTCTAAGTTCATACACAGGGACAGGAAGTAATTATCTACGAACCATTTTTTGTTGAATCTAAGTACTAACCAGGCTCCCCCAACAGTAACATAAAAGGCTATGAATCACAGCCGCCATGACATTATTGCTTAAGAAATATAAATAGCAAGCAATAAAATCAAGCCTCACCACTATGTATCAACAATATGAGAAAATAAAAGAGAGATTGTGAAATGTGCTGACTCATATCAAAACAAGTACGAGGGGTCATGGTCTCTAGCTGGCGGGAGGCTTACAGTCCCCGATTGCCAATGAACATTCCTCGGATTCTTTGTGCTCAAGAGTTTCGAAACCAAGCCGTGTCCTTGAACAAGGGCATGATATCTGTATTGACCAACAACATCCAGCAGGCGATATCTTTGGCTCCTGCGCTATTATACTGTATATATCCCAAGGAAATGAGGCATGATCTTCCTGGCACATCAGTCAGAGATGAATCAAGTCCCTCAAGGATATAACCTGTTTTTTACCAAGCAGCGTTGTAACTTAATCTGATTTTCCCTGCTCTGTTGGCTCTAAGAGGAAAGCCATGCTGGGATTCAATATCCTTTAGTCGTTTACTCATTCTGACTGTTAACCGTTAGACTGGCAAAGCAGCTGAAGCTTTTATATCAAACCAAATAGACGGTAATTTCTCAATTTATAAACAAGGAGTTGTTTTACAAATGAGCCTTAAGAAGGAATGGAGGAAAGACAAAGACAAAGTAAGAATCTTCCAGAGACATTCCATGGCCATGTTGATGACGGCTCTCTCTCTCTCTCTCTCTCTCTCAAACACACGCATATGCATACACAGTCTCTCTCTCTCTCTCTCTCTCTCTCTCTCTCTATCTCCCTCTCTCTCAAACACACACACGCACACACATACAGTCTCTCTCTCTCTCTCTCTCTCTCTCTTTCTGTTTTCGCTCTGATCCCTCAGTCAGATAGCTGTAGACAGACAAGCCTGGACGGAACCCTCTGCCTCAGAAACACGCCGAAAGCATCTGAAACGTCTGGTTGCGGCGCTGCTTTTCCACCCCGGCTCGAGAGAGAGAGAGGGTGAGAGAGGGTGAGAGAGTGAGAGTGAGTGTGAGAGTGAGAGAGAGAGAGAGTGAGAGAGAGAGAGAGAGAGAGAGGGTGCGTTTCGTTAGGAGTTAACTCTGTACTGCCAGAGAGCGGAGAAGAGCTGACGTCGACAAACACCCGTGATCAAAACCCCAGTTGTGAGTTCTTTCACCGATGTCATCGTACTGTAGTGAGCGAAGAGTCAATTACATGTAACGGCTATGCAAATGAACGCATAATTACACATAGTAGTCCCGTTAGACCCGCCACCACCTCTAGGGCTACGTTCACCGTCACCATCCATCGCACCGCACCGTACCGCACACCCACACACCACCACCACACGCCACCACCACACGCCACCGCCACCGCCATACCCCGTGCCCGCCGCCCCGCCTTACCTGTCTGCTGCGCGCTAGCGGCCGCGCTGTTCTCCGCCAGCCGGCGGCCCACCCCGTTGGGGGCGGAGCCGTTGACCCGCGCCCCGCCGATGCCGGCGCCGATGCCCCTCCTGACCGACTCGGAGCGCGTGGGCACCGGCACGAACGTGGGGTCCAGGTCCATGATCAGCTGGTTGAGCTGGTCGATGGAGTTGTCGATGTCCGTCGTCAGCGAGTTGAACTCCTCGTCGCGCTTGCTGTTGTTGTTGTTGTGGACGAGCGTCGTCGTGGCCGCGGCGACGGGCGGCTCGGCGCTATAGCCCCGGGTCGCGACCTGCGGCTCCGGGAGCAGAGCCGGCTTGGTCAGGGTCGCCCCGCCCCCCGACTTGTCCCTCGGGTACCCGTGCCCGTCGCCGCCCCCCGTCTCTTCCTCCTCCTCGTCTTCCTCGGGCCGATAGGCGTACTGCTGGGCCGCCACCATCTGCTGCTGCCTCACCCAGGTCTGGGTGGAGTAGCTGCCCTGCCGGTAGACCTGCTGCTTGGGCGCGGCGATGGCGCCGACGCTCGCCGGAGACGAGGAAGCCACCGAGGCGCTCCTGCCCGCCAGGCAGCCTCTCCGGGCCGCCGCGTAGGCCCGCTCGTACTCGTCCGCGGCGGCGGCAGTGGCCGGCTGATGCTGGAGGAGGTGGTGAGCGGCGTGGGGCGGCGGCGCCGGCTGCTGGGGCTCCTCCCCCCCCGGGCCGCCGAAGCCGTCCGACAGCAGGGAGTTCTGGCTGCTCTTGTGGCAGGAGGACGACAGCGTGCCCAGGCTGTCGGCGCTGCGCAGGTCGTGGTGGTGTCCCCCGGACATCAGCACCTCGTCGTCCAGGATGTCCGTCTCACGCTCCCGGGGCCCCCGGCCGGGGTCGCCGTTGGCGTGCACCTGGGCCGGGACGAGCCGCTGCTGGGCGCCGCCGCCGGGCCCGTGGTCCGCCATCTCCTCCAGGGAGGGGTCCTCCAGCCCGAAGCCGCTCAGGAGGCGCTTCAGCTGGGCCTTCTCCTGCCGGCTGGGCCCCTGGTTGGGCTTGGCGACGGCGGAGGTGGTGGAGGAGAGGGTGGCGTTGGCCGTGGCGGTTGGAGGCCGCTCGGTCCAGAGGGAGGTGCTGGAGAGGCCCGAGTCGCTGCTGGCGGACAGGGCGTGGTCGCTGTGGTCGGGGCTGGAGGTGGTGGAGGCAGCGCGGGGCCCTCTACCCGGCGTGGAGGCTCCTCCGTTGGGGCTCCTCTTGACGGTCCCCGGGGCTCTGTCCAGGAGCGGGCCCCGAGAGCGAGGCGCTGTGGATGACAAGAGACGCAGCGCCTCAAACGGTCAGCTGGTATGGGCACACACACACACGCACACACACACACACGCACACACACACGGACGGTACAGCACCACAGACACAGTTTCCCAGTCTCTGTCACGCTCGGTCAGCTGGTATGGGTACACACGCACACACACACACACACACACGGACGCTACAGCACCACAGACACAGTTTCCCGGTCTCCATCACGCTCGCTGGTGTGTGTTCTTCTCACGAACATGGACACACAGACAGTTCCGCTCTCTCTCTCTCTCGACACAAAAACACAAACGCACAGAGTCACGCCTCCGGACAGAACAAACCACGGAAAAACACAGATAAACACAGATAAACACAGACCACAAGACATTCTTGCCCGTTGACACAGTCGCCGAGCTGCAGTAGCCTCTCACTTATAATGAGAGAGAGATAATGACTAGACAGCTGCTACTTGCATGTGCACCGTCAGCAGAACGAACTACACGAGCACAGATCTTGAAGGGCGCTCCTTGACAACTGTCGAATATCAAAGAAATATATTGTTCATCCTTTATATATACTATACATCCAACTGTATAGCAGAAGAATAGGAGTTGCAAGGTAGAAACGACTGACTCACTCGAACCGTAGTCAACCGGGAGTTCGTACTCCTCTGACGGTTAAAGGGTTAAAAGTCAGTCACGCGCCGACTACCTGTGGAGCGCTTCTACCTGTGTGTGCGTGCGTGTGTGTTCGTGCGGCGGACAGCGGTGTTCCGCGGGTTCGGGTTATACCGGAGGTGGTGCATTGTGGGCCATCTGTTTGCCGGTCCCGGGGGGTGTCCAGCGTTTGACCTGAACATTCCCCATCCCTCTGTGACTCCCCCCCACGGCTGCCCAAACTGGCCCCTGACCCCCCCAGATGTCTAACCCCCCCCCCGGCTTTCCAGACCCAGAATCCTCCACAATAGTACCGACACAGGTCAACACGGAGGCGCAGCCGAATCCATCACTGCTCCAGTGACTTAGAAAGACGGAGAGAAAAATGTTGTTTTATCGGCCGTGAGGTGGACTGGCCGCCTGCCGCCCACTGCTCCGAGCGGTCGTGTAAAAAAAAAAAAAAAGTGCTGTTTTCGTTGCCTCGCTCCTCCGGAACAAAAGAAAGAGGCAACATGACCCCTGAGCTCCTGAACATGACCCCTGTGCTCCTCTCTCAGTCCGACGTGTTAAGTACTGGCCTTTCAGTCAGGCCAGTGCTGGAGCATTCAAATACCAGAGACACGCATGATAAAAGTACCCCCCCGCCCAACACCCAACCAAACTCCAATGCTGATTGCCACTCAATGTCTCCCTCTCTCTCTCTCTCTCACACACACACACAGACACACACACAAACTCTCTCACACACACACACACAGCGCGCTGCTGGAACTCACATCCGGCCTTCGCGCGGTCACTCCTCAGGTCTCCGCTGGCGCCAGGGTCAGATCTCCCAGGAGCGCTCCGACAAATCCCTCTCACAACATTCCTGCTGGCAAGGTGCTAGCGCTTCTGAAGACAGATGTCTACCCTCCTCCTACTCTCTCTCTCTCTCCCTCTGTCACGCTCCTACCTCTCTGCATTCTCTCCCCTCCCCCTCCCTAGTCCCCCCCCCCCACACACACACTGCCCCCCTGCCTCCTCCAAGGAAGAATGCAGCCCCAGGTCTAACCTTCTCTTTCACAGTCGGCCAGGTAATACGTGCATAACAGCACAAAAGACATGCAGATGAGGGGGAGTGGACATTGGGGGGGGGGGGGGCAGTGCTTAGCAGAGAGTGGTCAAGGGTCAGAACAAGCCAAACTTAATGGGTCTGGCTCCGGTCCAGTTCTCTCTCTCTCTATCTGTACTGGGAAGGTGAGGTGTGTGTGTGTGTGTGTGTGGGGGGGGGGGTGGTCCCTGAGTTCTCCAAATATGGGCAGGGGAATGTAAACAAGTTGGGCGGGGCCAAGGGGCGTGGGGGGCGGGCCCCGGGGGCGAGCTGTAACCCGACCTCTCACCCCGTATCTGGGGACTACCCTGCCAGGAGGGACGAGAGAGAAAGAGAGAGAGAGAGAGAGAGGAGAGAGAGAGAGAGAGAAAGAGAGAGAGAGAGAGGGAGAGAGGGAGAGAGGGAGAGAGAAAGAGAGAGAGGAGGCACTGGGAGGATCGCGGATGAAAACAACATTCCTCCAGCTGCAGACTCTTTCACACCGTAAAGAGACACTTTTTAATTAGACCGATCCCGCCTTGTAGTTGGGAGCACTTCGGCGTTTTTCTGTAACCGGCTGCTTCTCTCTCACCCTCGTGTATCATGAAATTACATGCCTGCCGTCGGCGAGAGGAGCATCAGCATAGAAACAGATGTGCCCTTACCTCAATGATGGGGTTCAGCCATTGTTTCAACTGTTTAGGCACACTGGCATGGCTCGAGTCCATCAATGGTTAACCAGGAATGTTTTCGTGCCGTGAACTGTACCGTGGGCCAATTTAATCCAACCCAAACATATATATATATATATAGATATCCCTTATCAAATGTATCCCTTATCAAACGTCCTCTGGTATCCTAACCATCTCCCCAGTATTAGTGCGCTGAGGTCGACGGCGTGGCCGGTTTGACCGCTCTGGGCCGCGCCTCTGAGGCGACCGGCTCGCCGGCCCCGGCCATTAGCGCCCCTGGCAACGGTCCCAGACCGCCGGCGCCTCAGTCAGCGGCTTAATGACCATCATCATCATCATCATCATCGTCGTCGGCGTCATCCTCACTTCCACCGGCCGTGGTTTCGGAGGGGGGGGGGCTTCCGCTCCGAACCAGACGCCACCCCCCCCCCCATCCCCCCTTGGGAAAACATTCCCAATTAATCCGACAGGACCGCCCCGCATGGCTCTGCTGTGACTCACTGGGGGAGCCGGCTTGAACAGGAGAGAGCGGGCGAGAGAGATAGGAAGAAAGAGGGAGAGAGGAGGAGAAAGAGACAGATAGAGAGAAAGAGGGGAGGAAAGAGAGATGGGGAGGGAGGGGGAGAGAGAGATGGGGAAGATAGGGAGACAGAGAGGGAGAAAGGAAAGAGAGAGGGAGAGGTTAAAAGAGAGAGAGAAAGAGAGGGGGTGGGGGGGTTCCGCACGCCAAAATCATACAGAAGGAACTCTCGTGTCCCAAAGCAAACACACCGCCTCTCTCACACTGGGGAACCATCGAGCTGTTTGCCAGAGGAACCGGGAGGATTTTTTTTAAAGGAGCCCCCCGGACTGAAATGATGTTGTCTTTTCACATACATAGCACCACAGTGATAAGCTGCCCCTAGACTTCCTCCCTCATACTGGGCCCTGACTGACAGCTCTTCAGAGGGGGGTTAGAGGGGGGGGGTCCAGGCGCTGGTTGTGGACTGGTAAGTAGCTGCAGAATTCCAGCCCGGCTGGTCGTCTGTCCTCCCCGGGTTTAGTGTTTACACGAGAACACACGAGGGGTAAACACTCTGCAGGAATGTTCCGGAGAAGAAAGGAAACCTGTCTTTTTTTTTTGTGGGGGGGGGGGGGGGGGGGTTCCTCGGATACATTCTTTGTTTTCAATGTTTGTTCTTTCATAATGCGCCTCGAGGCTCGCGTTCCAGCGCTTCAAATGAGTTGCTATTTGCGATTGTCTAGTGATGAAAAATACAACTCGTTTTCTGGCTCATTAAACGCGTTCTGTGGACTTTTCCTTGTAAAAGCTGCATTGTGTGACACGACTGGGTGGAGGTACGTGTTTTAATGCCGCCGCGCCGGTCTATTCCGGGAGGTCGTTGTGGATTCCGCGGCTGAGTGGAAAGATTTGGGAGAGCACCGACCGCAGCCAGAACGGGACGCCCTGACAACGTGTGTGTGTGCCTGTGTGTGGGTTGGTAGCACACCCATTCATCTGATACAAAGAAAAACAACTGAAATCACTGGGGGGGGAATTTCCCGATCGCTCCTTGACCCCGTGCGCAACAGCCCCCCCCCCCCCCCCCCCATCCGTCAGAGAACGACCAGCAACAAGGCCCCGCCCATCACACTCATCCCTATGGCAACACGGTGCGGGTTTGGTAAACCAAGTTCAATGGCGTTTTCCTCGCCATAGACGGCTCCCTAGAACTACAGCTTTACCTCTTATGAGTAATGAGTCCCATGTTGCCGCCTAAAACCAGGCCAGTGTGTGTGTGTGTGTGTGTGTGTGTGTGTGTGTGTGTGTGTGTGTGTGGCGCGCGCGTGTGGGAGTGTGTTAATGTAATCAAGATGCACTCCTTTAATGATACAGAGCCAGGTTGTCATGCTCTGCAATGCAGTACTCACAGAAATGGGAGCAAGATTAAGAGAGAGAGGGATGGAGGGAGGGGAGGGAGAGAAAGAGAGAGGGAGGGAGGGAGAGAGAGGAGGGAGATAGAGAGAGAGGCAGAGAGAGGGAGAGAGAGAGATAGAGAGAGGCAGAGAGAGGGAGAGAGAGAGAAAGAGAGAGAGGGAGAGAGAAAGAGAGGCAGAGAGAGAGAGAAAGAGAGGGAGAGAGAGAGAAAGTGAGAGGGAGAGAGAGAGAGAGAGACATTGAGTCTCTTTCTCAATGTCAGGGGAAGCCCCCAAAACACAAACAACCTTCTTTTCTTCCTTCATTCATAAAACAGGTACTCTTTACGAGGTGTGGGCGGTGAGGACGTCTGCGTTGTCATGGCAGACAGGAAGCCATACCTTCTCCGTCGCAGATGTTGTGGTATGAGTCCCACCGGGTAAGAGGGTCCGCAGTGTTGTAGTCCACGCTCACATCGGATCCGTTCTGCCAGCGCTCTGCACCTGGTCCAATCACACAAGCCGCCCTGACGTTATACGATGCAGATGATAGGGCGTTGAGGGGAGCGCCGTCGAACGGCGGCGTCCATTTTAGCGGCCCCAGACAGTGATTTGTGGCGACTGCACTGTATTTTCATCATACCACCGAGAGTTAAAGGAAGGTCACATTTTATGGATTAGGAGTGAGACAGAAACACACACACACACACACACAAAACACACACACACATAAAACACACGCACACACACACACACACACACACACATACACACACAAAACACACACACACACCACCCTCCTGTGGGGCTCTGGGGCAGGACATGCTGTGCTGCTTTAGCTCTCTGTCAGCACACACTTCACACTACACTTCCCCTCCGCAGAATTCCACATCCCCGTCTCAGCAGGGGGTCCGGGGGGGGGATGACTGGTGATCAACATGTGTGTGGCTCTCAAATTCCCTCCCCCCCCCCCCTCTCTGCTAGTAACACTTTAAGGAGGTGAGAAGCTAGAAAAATACCTGGGATCTTCTCCGGGCCCTCGGAGAACACCAGTTCCACTTTCCCGTAATCTGGAAATCTGGGATCTGGAACGTCAACACACAGCAGCGGCGTGAGCGTGGCGGACTGATGAATGACGCTGCTTTGTGACTGGGATTCGCCCGCTAAAACCCCACGCATTACGCATTATCCAAAACAGACCGCCGGGGTTTCAAGCCGGCCGTGTAACGTGCCAAGTCCAAATGAGGTTCAGACGGCGGCGCGTCGCACAATGAAACACAGTGTAGCCGCTGACGCAAAGCCTGGCACGCTCGGCTCCGTGTCCGGCAGCGTGCGGTTAGAGGCGTGTCCGTTCTCTACCTTTGTTGGCGCTCTCCATGTCCTCCTTCTCGAACATCAGGTTGAAGCCCTGCACGGCTCCCGTGTGGAACTGCAGCCGGAAGATGACCTCGCGTTCTGCGCCGGCTTCACTCTTATTGTAACATTTCACCTGAGAGGGACAGAGACGGGGACAGAGACGGGGACAGGCGGTCACGGGTGTCCAAGTTTACAGTCGGCAATGTGAATATTGGCTGTTGACGTATTCGTTTTATTCGGCACCCGTTCACAATACCATTTGCTAGACTTAAAGTCATTTAAAGTGTGTTTATAAACGCATTCAGACACAAAACGTGAATTTGATCAGGATATCTGAGTCCGTTTTGTGGTCCCTACCATGATGTCTCCTTTCAGTAGCTGGGCGGGTTCCAGAGTGATGCATATCCTGTCTCTGTGTCCTGGACCAATGTGGCTGTGAGTCAGAGGGACAGACAGCCAATCAGAGATTACAACCAGTCACAGATATTCATAGAAGACAGCCCACATACAGAATAATAGCAAATCAGCCTCAGGGGGAGAACTGGCATAATATGCCATGATTTGTCATAGTGAAAATTGAAAACAAACTGCTTTAGAACATGTGCTAAAATGTCTTACTAGATCCCTGAGGAGTAAACAGCTTGCATCCCCTGGTAGACTTTCAGATAAGGGCGGCAAACTGAAAGAAAATCACAAATCATCAAATTACATAATTACACCATGAATTCCACAATGGTTGGTTGTAACTTCGCCCAAAAGTCATTAAACCTTACGCTTACTGCAAAAAAAACGGCATAAAACTGTCACCGGAGCTGTGGGCTGTACTGTTGTGTCCATCTTTCTTAGGGGGATTGGATATCAGCTGCTGTAGCTCGTTCTTCCATGTGAGGAAGCCCTTTGATGTCATATTGAAATGCGTGAAAGCATTATTTTATGTGGAAACATGGGCGTGTGTTCCCTTGGGTTTACGGCAAGACAGTGAAGTAGGCCTCTTTCCAAATGTTTATGTGCATGTTTATGTGTGTGTGTGTGTGTGTGTGCGGCGCATCTTTATGTGCAGGCTCACCATATTGCATGTTAGATAGGCCTGTAGGGGCTCTATTACTATTTGTATTGCTATTTTGACTTTATTGCTATTTTAAGTGTCCTTATTTCATTCGTTTTCTCCTCCCTGCAGTAGAGAGACATGAATGCATGACCAGACTCAAAGAGGGCCGATAGTCGGTGACAATATTAGGTAGGTAGGTAGGTAGATAGGTATGTAGACAGGTAGGTGGATAGGGAGGTAGGTATGGAGGTAGGTAGGTAGGTAGGTAGGTAGGTAGGTAGGTAGGTAGGTAGGTAGGTAGGTAGGTAGGTAGGTAGGTAGGTAGGTAGGTAGGTAGGTGGGTAGGTAGGTGGGTGGATAGGGAGGTAGGTAGGTAGATGGGTAGGTAGGTGGGTGGGTAGGTAGGTAGGTAGGTAGGTAGGTGGGTAGGTAGGTGGGTAGGTAGGTATATAGGTTGGTAGATAGGTAGGTGGGTAGGTAGGTAGGTGGGTAGGTAGGAATGGAGGTAGGTAGGTAGGTAGGTAGGTAGGAATGGAGGTAGGTGGGTAGGTAGGTAGATAGATAGGTAGATAGGTAGATAGATAGGTTGGTAGATAGGTAGGTGGGTGGGTAGGTGGGTAGGTAGGTAGATAGATAGGTAAGAGTAGGTAAGAATGGAGGTAGGTAGGTAAGAATGGAGGTAGGTAGGTAGGTAGGTGGGTGGGTAGGTAGGAATTGAGGTAGTTAGGTAGGGACCGTAGTACTTTATTGGCTCCTGAGGGGGAAACGACACCATACCTCCGGAAGTGTGGAAGTTCGGGATGCCGTGGAGAACGATGCAGTGCAGGAACAAGGGGGAGGCGTTGATCTTCATGGAACCACTAAGGAGGCTGTTGAGGATCCACACGTACCTGAGAAGACGGGAGAACAGAGGAGAACCTTCACCACGTCCACGCGTTCAGCCCCAAACCCTCCCCAACGAAGTCACAGCAGTCCCCGCCGACAGCGTGGCGCCAACGGTGCCAACAATGGCGACTGTTTGCCGCGGCCGCGTGTGGAAATAGGAGAGTCCTTCTGAGGAAGGCTTCGAGCCGGCGTCTGTGTACTCGGGGACTGTGGTGATTGTGTGCGGACGACCTACAGAGTTGAGTCATGGTGACTCAGTGTGATGCGGGAGGATAAGGTGACACCCAGCCCACCTCGGGCTCCCATTCTGCTGCTATTACAGCAACAATGGCGGAGTTATCACAGGCCCTTTTCTATGGAAATTAACCAGCATCGCCGAGGCACGCAACGCCATGTGTTTTGTGTTGGCTCAGCCCTGGGCAGGGCAGCAGGGGGGCGGGGCGGTGAGCGGAGGGCCAGGAAAGGACAAATCCCTCGTTTTTCTCCGTCGTTGCTTTCCATTCGCCTGGTCGCATGTTACGAACGCGTTACGTGAACGTCGGGGGAACGTCGCGTTCGCGTCGGGGGTTCTGACCTTTTCTGAGAGGGCGTCATCAACGCGGAGACCTTGTCGTCGTAGTACTTCCGCATGGCGAAGCGGTCCAGGGCCTGGTCAGCGCTACGGGGAGACGGATAATATGTGTTAAGGCTTGGAGGCGCTAACCCAACAAAAACAAGCAGCCCATGCAATCTTAAGCTTAGGAGTTTGTATATCTGTGTCTGATTGAAGGGAAAGGAGTTGGCTCTCACACAGACACAGACACAAACACATACCCACGAACACACACACACACACACACACACACACAGAGTGGACACGAGAGAAAGTAAGCAGAGACAAGGGATTCCAGCAGAGAGGAAGACAATGCCATCCCTATATAAACACAGCGAGCTGGGGGGGGGGAGGGATGTGTACACAGCACTGCTATTCCAACGGGACCAAAACCAACAGACATTGGTGTCTTCGCTAGAGGTCTCTCTAGTCAGTCCTCTCTTCCTCTTTCACCCCCCCCCCCCCCCTCTCATCCCCCCCCCCACCCTTCCTCCTCTAGCCCCTCCCCTCTCTCTCCCTCCACCCCCCCCCCCGTCTCCGGACCAGCGCTGTGACCTCTGACCCTCCGTCTAACGTTCCGTCCCGGCAAGACCGGAGGAGGGGACCGCGGTCGGCCCGTCTTGGCCGGTGTGTGCTCACATCACACAGGGTGTGTGTTTGTGTGTGTGTGCAGAACGGATCTCCGTAAGCGCATTAGACCGGGCGCAAACACGCATGGGGCAGTTCCCACCCCCCACCCCAACCACTTTCGCGCCGCAGACGTCTACCGCTGGGCTTCACTTTAGAGATTAGGAGGGCTTCAGCTGCTCTGCGTCTCGCTGTTCGTCAAGGACAAACACCAGTGTCTTCCAGCTTTGATTTCCAGTTCGTATATCCGATTTAGAGAGGAAGCTCTTTTTACATACTTGAATTCATGTTCATTCGAGGAAAGTGACGGTCACCGTTTACCGGCGATTGCGGTCGATGACTAGTGGTATGCAAATGTATCTGTCGACTCATGAAATTCACTAAGAGTGATTCACAGAATGCTTTGGCTTTGGTTTGGACATCCATCCGCGTGCCATAACAGTCCTTTGACTCGCTCCCCTGAGTCACTGCGAGCTTAAGAGATAAGGGCTTAGTCGTCCGACAGTGGTTAGACAGTGAGATAGCCTCCGGTCAGCGTGTCATGTCTAAAGCGATGTTGATGCTAGGCTAGACGCCCGGGCGGCAGGCAGACCCGCAGAACGGCGCTTGTTTGGGTTATTCTCACGGTCCAACAACTTACCTGGCTGATATGTCGGTGAAATGCACAAAGGATGAGATGACGACTCCGATCCTGCCCTTCCCACCCTGGGAAAGAGAAGCAGATGAGAGAGGCGCCGGATGAGCTGCGGTTCGGGACGTTCGGAAGTCCGATTAGGACGTAGCCTCTAGGGGTGTAACAATATATCGTGCCACAATATATCGCGATACAGAAATGTCGCAATACATATCGTCAAGGTGAAAACAATATTGTGATATGTTTATTGTATATCAGTGAACTCTAGCTACACAACGCTGGTAACAAACACGTCTTTTGTCTCTAGGCCTATCCATGATATTACAACAGTTAAGCTCTAAATTCACAAAGTGTAGTGGAGTAGAAATGTGGAGAAATGCACTATTGGTGTGAACAGCAGCACTACTGCAACACTTCACACCTGCCCTTAGTGTATCGTATCGTATTGTTATCGGCAACCCAATATCGTGTATCGTATCGTGAGATTAGTGTATCGTTACACCCCTAGTAGCCACGGAGGCCGGACTCGACATGTGATCTGCGGGTCTGATGTTCGTTATCGAATGCGTCCGCTAGCGGGCGCCGCCTGCCTCACCCTGCAGTGGATGACCACCACGTGGAGGGGGTCAGCGTTGAGCCAGCCCTCCATCGCCTTGCAGATGGTGCAGATCTTGTCCAAGGGAGGGGCATGCAAGTCAGGCCAGCCTGTGTCCAGCGTCTGCGAACACACACACGGGCACGCACACACACACACGCACGCACTTTAAGATGTGTGTCTACAGGGCAACCTACTGTCATCTGAGCACATAAATACACACACTCACACCAACACTTACATGGTGTCTACATGGGATGTGGTATATTGTACTCTTTATACATGAACACACAGGCGCGCACACACACACACACACACACACACTCACAACCAGCAATATCTATTCTGTCCTCTCAACACATTCTACCAATACCAAGATTATCTACTGACACAGCTGATCAGGAGGATATCTAAGAAAACAATGTGGTCAGTGAAATGTACTGATTCATGACTCCCCACTAGCATGCTGTTCTATGTACTCTCACATTTCTACTTCTAAAGGCAATCCTTTCATTCTGTTAAAAGCAGGGTTATGTTTATGTTACACATACCTTGGGGTTCATTTTCGAGAGATCATGTCTTTTTTCCGACAGATTGATAATCTAGAAAGGGAGTAAAAAAACAACAACATTGGATTACATCCTGGCTAATCATTTCTATTTTCATCAAAAAAACGGCCCTGCAGGTTGTTGCTTTGGAGGAGAAACAGAGTGAAAGACTAAGGCTCGACGGCCACTGACCAGGTAGTTGTCGGCGTGTTTGGACTTGAGCATGCGCGTGACGTCCTTCAGGTTGTGCAGGTAGATCTCCTCGGAGCACGCCCGGGGGAAGGACACGGCGATGATGCGCTCCGTCACGTACGTCAGGTCAAGTTCGTATCCCTCCTCCATCCTCCAGGCCGGGGTCTTCCTGTCGGGGGCGCACGCACAGGGGAGAGACGCCTCAGGACCAGGACACAGGCCTCTAACGTCCAACCAACCAACCACATTCACCGTATGCTAGTGATGTCACGCATGTCAATATTTGGTGGGCAAAGTCCGTAGAATCAGACGTTGTGTCTAACTGATAACCTTTAAAAGCATGACTCCAATCCTATATATGTATTGGCAAACAAAATCCCTTTTGTTTACTCAGTATCCAGCTGCCCTACAGAAGTCAGTACTGATCTCTTAGAACTGAAGCCTACTGTAAACCCTAAAACACTGTACAATACAGAGGACTTTGTGAGAAATTCACTGGTCTGTTCATTTGAAAGGTGATTCCTGTGAAAACAGTCGTTGTAAAGGGATAATCCACGTGTCAGAAAGACACGGTGAAACAAACAAAACAAACATCTTTCCGAGAAATCCGGCTGGAACCAGTTGTCTGCATGGTGCTGTAAATCCCTGAAACATGGCGTGTGCCTATGACCTCATGGCCATGAACTTCCTGTGTAGCTGTGCTGTGGGGAAGCCTGCCTCGACACACACACAGAGGCACGCATGCACGCACACACACGCAACCACACGCACACCCACTCCCACACGCACACACACTCCCACACACACACGCATATCTCTTATCTATCCATCTGTGATCTGGTGTTCTGTCTTGTCTGTCAGCTGGAGAACAGGAAGTGAATGAATCCAAACGAGGGACTGCCCGTGTCCCACACAAAGAATTCCTCCAGAAACTGGAATCTAAACCAAAGTTTAGGAGTTTTTTAACAAACGTGTTATTAAATACTGTGAAATCTTAAATACTGTGACTTCACAAAATGTAACAACTCTCTCTCTGTCTAACACACACATAATATGTTAAGGCCTCAATGCGCTAACCCAACAAAAACAAGCAGCCCAGACAATCTTAAGATTAGGAGTTTGTATATCTGTGGCTGATTGAAAGGAAAGGAGTTGGCTCTTACACAGACACACACACGCACACACACACACACACTTTAGCAAAGGCGGTGAAATTCCATTCCTACTCCTACTCCAGTCACCTGATTGTTTGTTGTGATTAACTATTAAAGAGCCTGGCAGGTCCAGGAGAACGTGTGTGTTAATGAAGTCTGAAGTGACTGCAGGCTAAAATCAAACACGCTGAAAGGCTCCAGAAAGGGGGCCGTAAAGCAGGGGCCGTGCTCCCAGGGTTTAAACCAGCCCTCAGAGCGGAATGAAAGGGGCTATGTGTGTGAAGGGGTCATCACCAGGGGAAACGGACTGGGGGGTAATCGGCTGTGTTCGCGAAAGAGAGAGAGTGTGTGTGTTTTGAGAGAGAGAGGGAGAGAGAGAGAAAGAGAGAGGGAGACAGAAAGAGAGTGAGACATTGAGGGAGTTTGTGTGTGTGTGTGTGTGTGTGTGTGTTTGTGTGTGTGTGTGTGTTTGTGTGTGCGTGCGTGTGTATGTGTGGAGGGTCCTCTGGGACTAATGCTGGGGTTAGTCCATTTCCCACGAGGGCTGGAGAAAAAACTGACGACTAATGAGAAATTAATGAACAGGTCGGCCGAGACTTGAGGCCCTGTGAGCTCTTTCAGACGGGCAGGTTTGAAGAGGAAAGGTACAGCATGGTACCCAGCCAGCCCAAAACCTCTACATGACCCTGAGGATGTTCATGAAACCTTGTTGAGTAAAGTAACAACAAACAATACGGTTAAGGACTTGTCTTTGATATTTAGCGCTGGCTAAGGTATTTGACTAAATCAATGCAGCGCTCTTCTATGAGACCGATTCAACAAAGGATGAATATGTTGATCTTTTCCCTGCATTTTTATGACTGGAGAAGCTGATTCAAGTTCTACCCTTAAACGCTGGATAGCGTTATCCATATAAATCATTCAGACGTGTGCTATGTACAGAGCAGGCCCTTTCCATCTAAGACCTCTCTTTTCTGCCTCTCATCACTCAGACTAACCAGAGCGACATGCCCCGGCACGCACTCAACATAATTGCTGTCTAATTTGCGCCGGGCGCTTTTGTTCCTGGTTAGGGGCACGGCGTTGGTCCACAAAGCCAGCGCAACCAGCAGTGCCAAACATCTCTCTAAGCCAGAGCCCACCCATGGTACTGGGAGAGGGGTGAGCGGTCTTGGTGGAGGTGCTGGAGAGTGGGGGCTTGCCAGATCCAGGGGGGGGGCAAGCAGAGACAGGTTTGCAGGGGGAGGTCAGGATGCAGGGGGATTAGGGTGTGTCTGTCTGGATCCCCCAGCTTTTACTCGGGACCCTGTGGTGTTGGCGTGGGGGCTGTGCTGCTGGGGCGCGTGGGTGCTGAGGACCTCGATGATTTTAAATGGCTTCCTTTCCGTTTTTCCACCATAAACTGATGGCTGGTGAGAGTATAGTGTGAGAAGAGTGATTCAGATCATTAAATCAAGGAGCCATTTGACAGTGTTGGGAAGCAGCCCTGTTCTCTCCAGGTAGCCACGCCCACTTCGTGGAATCTTCCACTGCGCAGCCACTGGGGTGAAAGCAGCCAGACTGTTTAAGTCCTATCAAACGGCTATAAATCACCCAGCCTCTAGGCTAGAGTTCCCTTAATGGTCAGCACCCAGGCCCTGGTACGTCGCCTGACCATGCGAACGATGACATAAATCTTGTTTTCATTCTCAAGCACATTGTGGTGAAAACGGCTGCCAAAATACTGGTCTGTCACAAGTAATAAAGTCATAGGAAGCTAGGACTGTTCCACAGCAGCAGAGTTGCCAATTACTCTTAAGTTTTGTTTGTGTGTTGTTAGACTGGTTGCTACATGTCGAAGGGTACTTTGGGCTACATTTTCCATAGGAGAGCCCACTGTGGTAATCCTTATGAAGACTGTTTTCATGCAGAGTGCTTTATTTTCAAGGATGGCGGATATGGGAGAAACGATGGTGAGAGTCTGGTTTACCAGGCTAGAGTGAGAATGCATCGGTCATGCTTTTAGTAGGAAAATGAATCACACATGAAGCAGCTTAAGGTGAGCGAAGCACATAATCTTTTAAAGACAGTGTCTGAAACCACACGACGGGGACAAAAGCTCTATCTGTGGTAGTAAAGTCTGACTGTTTATTTCAGCAGCTGGCCATCTTAGAAGTCTAATAATCTTTTCATTCTTTAATCGTTCATTCATTTACTTCGCTCCTGGCCAGCAACCGAAATTATAAGATACACGTGGCCAGAGGCATTCACTTGATAAAGAGAATACGTTTAAAAGAATGCAAGAAAATCCGCGTCCTCTCAAATAAAGTATACATAGACATAATAATATACATAGACATAGGCCTGTATAGTAGGCAGGTAGGCCTAGCCTATAGGGAACGTATCCTAAACAAGTTGTTCTAAACGTAGCCTACCTGCGAACATGTCCGAGGGAATGATGTCTATTGAACAGAGAATCCGCAGCTTGCAGGCGTGCTATATAGCACGTTCTTTAAAACCGCAATCACATTTCTATAAACCTTTCAACACACAAGGCTCATAAGGCTCAAAAATAACACGTGCTTTTATTCTAGTGAGAAAAGAAGCTTATCGTTATCCATCACAACTAGCCTACACTGTATTTCAGCTGGTGGCTTGCGTTTATGTCTAGCAGACAACAGTGAAGACTGGCGCCAAACAGCGCAGGCCTTTTCAAAATTAAAATCATTTTCAAAAGTTAAAGTCCCGTGGTAGAAATAACTCGGAGGGCATTTCCCCGCGAGTAAGACGTCGGGAGGGGGAGTGGTGGGGGGCTGTAGGCCTAGAGCAGTGGTCAGCAGCCTTTACTATCAAAAGAGCCCTTTTTGACCCAAAATAAATACAATTCTGGCTGGAGCCGCATTTGAGTCTGAAGGCAGTGTTTCCCCTAGATTTGTTTTCAGGCCTGGTGGTACGCACGCAGCAGGGGGGGGGGGGTACATTAATAAAGTCTGTGTGTCTGTCTGTGTGTGTGTGTGTGCGTGTGCGTGTGTGTCTGGGGTCGAGCGTTTGAGCGTTAAACACTATTCATTCCTGCATTCTGGTGAATTATGCAACAATTTGTGCTGGGCTAGCCTGTCTGCTTCTAGTTAGCTAACCATTTACTTTTGTAATAAATAAATACATGCATTTAATTAATGTATTTAGTTATTCATTTCCATCCATATTTTTTGTCAAAGCCAGGGAGCCACTAGAGATTGGCTAAGAGCCGCATGTGTCTCCGGAGCCGCAGTTTGCAGACTGCAGACCTGAGTGTTTTTCTATGAAGAGCTAGAAGGTAAGACAATATCTGTTGTAACTGTTGTCAAGAGAACACCTTAATTCACACACTATCAATAGCCTTCCTATCCTTTTAAAAAGTGTTGCAGACACTGATGTCTGAGCTAAAATGGTCATGACAGATGAGAAGGGGTCCCAAAACTGAACTTTGCTTGGGGCCCCAAAATTACCAAACGCGCCCCTGCTCAGAGGACCAATAGATCAATCAAAAGATATATCATGTCAACACTGGGTTGGAATGCAGTGATCAAAATGGAAGATTCAAAGATCAATGACTGCAGGCTACTGTGGGTGACTGGCAGCAAAACCTGCATTTTCTTAATTATACAGGCGTACAGTGTTCGTAAAATGCAAGATGGAAGATCGACCATAATTTCACTATAACATTGGCACACATATGACAGCAACCCCCTCCCCCTTGATTATGTTTGATATCTACAATAACTTTAAAGCGCTCTCATTGGTCCCCCTCAGTCCATGATTGACAGCTTGTGGTGGTGGCTTCCATTTGGGGCCAGTTGAATTTGGTGGTCAACTTAAACCCAAAGTGTGTTCCTACGGTGAAAACGAGCGCAATGGAAGCAACACTTCAATAGAGAAGGATTTCTTATCCAGCGAGCGCCAAAACCTCAGTCTTGACAGAGTCTAAAGAACTAAATTGCTTCTGATAAACGAAGGCATGCCATATTTCTGTCTAGTAAAAAAAAAAAGTTGGAAAAAAAGAGTTGGAGCAAAGCAAGGACAACATGACATATATCTGCAGGCATGGATGGACATGGCTCATACAGCCTGGCATGAGAGATTTGGCTCCTCACTGGAGCGATGTGGAAACCAGCCACACGGAGAGGAGCGGACCGTCTCGCTGTGCTGGGACAGATTAATGATCTTCAAAGCTGTTTGTCTTCAACCCCGAGCGACACCTGAAGTGCCATAAACCCTTCAGGAAGTCTCCGGCTGCTTACGTGCAGACTGATAGACTGGAATGTTTTCTTTTTTGTTCTTTTAAAAAAAGAAGAAGAAAAAAGAGCCTGTGTCATTTAACCTCCACTTTCAGAACCTTCCTCACTTCCAGTTCCCAGCTGGAATGGGGACATGGAAATTGCAAGAGTGTTTCTCCTGTGGTCTCCTGTGTGAATATCTGGTAACTCCATTTTATCGCTAGCGCAGCGACCAACGTTGGGGGTTTCAACACTCATCCCACATATGTTCTGCTTGTGTTGCTGCCTATGGCTTCTGCTGCTACATCTGACAGCTACTAGAGACATCAGGCTCTCGGGGCTATTTGGCATCCAGATCTGGTCGCCATCTAATAACTCTAAATCCCATCAGCCCCAGAGAGCGCCGTGCACTACTACTTGGCAGGGATGAACAGCGGCAGGCTTCGTGCGGGGGGGGGGGGGTATCATCTCCTGTGACATAACAACAGGCTGGGGAGAGAGAGAGGGAGCGACAGAGAGAGAGAGAGGTAGCGACAGAGAGAGAGAGAGGGAGCGACAGAGAGAGAGAGAGAGAGGGGGGAGGCCACAGTTTGTTCTGTCTGTTTCCTGTCCAGGCTTCTGTGCGTTTACGCTGTGGCTTTGACGCCCATTCAAAACTGAAGAACTGAAATAAACAAAACCGTGGAATCTGTCGAAGGAGGCCGCAGGACGAGGAGAGGGGTATTTTTAGTTAGTTTATTTAGTCATCCTGGAACGCAAACGTGTATTTGTCTCTCATTTTCGCCAGATATTTTGAAGGGAATAAAAAAAGGAGGTCCATGGCTCTGGTTGGATCCAGGCACCCACCAGCCTCCTCAAGAACTCGCTAATTACCGCCTTCTATCCCAAGGTCATAGAGAAATGCCTTCTAAAATGGATTACCCTCCTGCTCGCTCTTTCTTTCTTTCTTTCTTTCTTTCTTTCTTTCTTTCTTTCTTTCTTTCTTTCTTTCTTTCTTTCTTTCTTTCTTTCTTTCTTTCTTTCTTTCTTTCTTTCTTTCTTTCTTTCTATCTATCTCTCTTTCTTTCTTTCATTATCATCCCCCCGTCTCTTTCTCTCATTCCCTCTAATGGCTTACATATGCTGGCATAGTGGCTGCAGGCGGAGTGGCTGTGACAAGGTGAAGTGCCAGTTCTTGGTCCCCGCTCTGCTGTGGGCAGATCAGACCGTTCTGCTTACAGTACACACAGCCCCAGCCCTGTGCCAACCCACCTGTCCAAACCACGCTATCAGGGAGCCCATTCTTCCCTCGCTTGCGCTCGGCTCTGTAGCTGGCGCCTGCTTATCAAAGGCAGAGAGATATTGAAGAGATAGGCCGCCCTGTGAGTCTCATTCTCTCCAACTGTATTGCTCGTTGCCCCTGAGAAAGCAGATACTTTCTTTCATTGTGGGATTGGAAAAAAACTTTACTTTGAAAACAAAACTATTCTGAAAAGAAATGGCCCAAAACCATTATTCAAAATCAATGTTCACGAGGCTAAGTACTATCATACAAGGTGTCTTTATAAAGCCTCACTTTTCAACTACCTTCTTAATCAATTGGTTTCGAAAGGGAATATGGTCCAAAAGCAGGTGTGTGTGTGCGTGTGTGTATCTAGACTTAGTAAAGGAGGGATTGAGACAGGTAAGGAGGGTGTAGCCTGTGAGGTAAGAAGGACTCGTGTACATGTCATCAACAATGGCTGCCTGAGAAGCACAGCCCTCAGGCTGCGAATACCACACAGCAGCTGTGGCTTGAAGAGAGAGAGAGAGAGAGTCTCCTCTTTCTCCTCCATCGTTTTCTTTCCCTCCGCCGTCTTGACCGTCCAGAAACTATTCCTTCGGACTCGCCGGACTGTGCGAGGTCCGGAGCTATACCTCGGGAACGGCCACCATATGTTTCACATTACGGAGGTCTCCAGCACACCCTAACCCGAAGCAGCGTGGAGTCTCTCGCCATTGCGAAAGACAACACAACAAGTGGGACATTCACTGCGCTGAGAGACGGCGAGCGGCGGCCTGGCGAGGAGGCCGATGGTCGTTCAGGAACAACGCTCTCAGTTTCATTCAAAGAAATCACAACCTCTCCGCTTGTTCAGCTTGAATGGCCCCCTTATGTCTCTTCAGAGCTCGGCCAGGTCTCCCCTTTCTGACACGCACACACACACACACACACACACACACACACACACACACACACACACACACACACACACACACACACACACACAGTCCCTCCTCAGCTCCTTGGTGGGGGCACCGAGCCAAAATAAATAAGGGACTAGGCAATGCCCCATTTTGCAGTTTGAGTTAATTATGCAGCTGAATGAAATGTGCCACAGCAATAAGCTAAAGAGTGTTACACTGATAACTGCAGGGGACAGCATGCAGCTGATCACACTTTGAAATACTACCCAGACCGAGAGAGCCACTTCCCCACCCCCTGCCATTGAAAGACAACAACAAAGTTAAAACACAAAGCCTTACCTTTCTAAGCTGTGAGTGAGCACTTCTACTCTCCTCCTGTTTCCCCCTCGGAGTCCTCCTCTGTCAGACACAGTTGTGAGAGAGAGAAGGAGGTAGAGTCCAGATGAAGAGAATTCGACCCGTCAGACAGGCTTAGTAGTGCAGGCTGAGAGGCTCATTCTCCTCTGCTGGAATGTGCTTTCAGGCTGGTCACACAGGCACGTCTGGGAGCTCACTTTCTCCCTGCTGCCCCCTCTCTGCTCTCTCTCTCTCGCTCTCTCTCTATCCCTCTCTCGGGGCAGACTGCTGGCGCTCCTGGTCGTGGTAAAATGGAAGCCCCGCTCTGTTCCTGGACCGCTGCTGCCGCTCAACCCCCAACCAACACACTTCCTCCAGTCGAGGAAGAGAGGCAGCCGCTGCAGCCGCCACAAGTCCTGGCATGGGATAGTCCTCCCACTGTGCTGCTGGGGCTGCCTGCCTTGATCCCTCCCCCTTTCCTGCCCTCACTCCCTCCCTCCCGCTCGAACCCCCCTCCTTCTCTTGTTCGCTCTCTCTCTCCCTGTCTCTCTCTCTCTCTCTCTCTCACACACACACACACACACACACACACACACACACACCACACACACAGTTATGCCTCTTCCATGTCTGCCTCAGTTGTGGCCAGGCCTGGACACACACACACACACACACACACACACACACACACACACACACACACACACACACACACACACACACACACACACACAGGGGTGTCAGGCAGAGGGGGATGGGCAAGGGGGTTAAGAAGAAGAAGGGGGGGGGTCTTTATAGTGAAAAGTTCAACTCTTTCATTTGAGAGAGGATGACAGAGAGAAAAGGGAGGGAACTTTTCCTTATGCAGTTCAGTTTTGTTTTGATTCACATTGCCTTATGGTCCCATTCATTCTGGAAGGCTCTCTTCATCACTCACATTCAGGTTCTATTTTAACAGTGTCCCTCTCTGAACTATGTACCCACTTCAGATTTCCAATGATACACATGTCATGATACAGAACTCAAAAGTGGACTAGCAACATTGTGATCTGCTGATCATTCCAATACGACATACTTGTGTTTGAGGGGTGAAAGAGCATTCAAGAGCATGATGTAATATGAGAGAAGTGACATTCTAAGGCCAGTTCAATTGTATTGATACTGGGTTGGATTGACTGTATACAGAAGGTTCCAGTAACTACCCCCTGCCCCCCCCCACAGGGTTCCAGGCCATGTTTGAATACCATTTCTAGACACTATTGTGTTGTTGTACGATGATACATTGATAATCAATGACCTCTGGCACTCTGTGTGTTCCATTGTTGGCTGCTGAGAGCAGTGGAATTTGGGTTACATAATGTCAATTTGCGCATGCGGACCTTGATTGCTGAAGGAGAGACCTGCTTAATGATTGACTCTCACCCAAAGTTGGCCATTGTTCAAAAACCAGTCCTCGCGTCACCGGGCCGACACACTGAATTCCCTGTAGTCCGCTTTTAGGATGGCTCCCCATTCCTGTCTGATCACACTGATGTCATGTGCCATGTCAAGAATGATGATTCTATCTGAAGATTTTTGTTGAACAGAAATATAATACTATAAAAAATGACGTATTCTGTTAGTTTTAAACATTAAAAGTTGTATTTTATATACATTCTACCTTACATGTGCCTTACAGCCTTTGATACACAATTAGCAATGACAATACAGTTGCTCAAGAAGACTATCTAACTTGAAGCTCTTAGCACCATCTATAGTTGAAAACGGACATTGCATTGCCGTCAAGAGTAGACCTACATTATGAAGCTACACTGCTTGAGATCTTTTTGGGCCAGTGTGATGGATCATACACCAGACAATATGATGTTATCAATGGATTTCAGCAAGTTTTATTTCATTACTAGAGAATACATTACATTACAATACAATACATACAAAATTGCATTCGTTTTTTCAATTCAGCACCATTGACATGAGCTGTAGTAACAATAATGACTACTTTAAACTACTTTAAATTCTAAATCAGCAAACTATAAATTGAATGAACACATTGTTAATGAGGAAGAACTATTAAAATGCATAGCGAATCATCTTAAAAGTTATGCATGAACATCCAAAACCGCCTGCTCTAAAAGCATGTTTTTGTGTTTTATCTGTAGATATAGCATCAAAAATCAAAACAATGACATGGATTCAAAATTAGATCAAAACTATCTTATAAATTCTAAAATATTGCTCAATTTACCCGACCGTTTCTCCCCAAAACAAATTCAAAGCATAAAGCAACAAAACAATAAATGGTAAAAACACAGCAGGACATCTCTGGCCTAGTGAGCCTCCAATCCCCTTCCCTCTTCCTCCTCTCGTCGGTGTGTGTGTTAGGAGAGGGAGCTGTTGCTGAAGGAGGTGCTGCTGGAGGTGAAGCTGTAGCTGACCGTGGAGGAGTAGTCCACGCTGCCCCTGCGGGAGCCCGTCCTGGAGCCCACCCGGGAGCCGGCCCTGGAGCCCGGGCGGGAGCTGGGGTTGGACACGTTGTAGGGGCTGCTGATGCCCTTGGTGGACATGGAGGAGGCCTGCAGCATCTTCATACCATTGCTCTCCTCCACCATGCAGCTGTCCATGGCCTCCTTGTAGGAAATCTTCAGCTTGGTTTTGGGGCAGGTCAGAATCTTGGTGTGGTTCCTGGTGTCCTGGAGCCTCTGGGCCCCTCGGCCGTCCAGCCAGTCCCTGCGGATGGCCTCTTCGATGGAGGTCCTCTGGCCGGTGGCGGGCTCCAGCAGCCCCCCTGTCACGTACTGGAACTCCAGGAACCTCTGGCCGGCCTCGTAGGGAAGCCACTTTTCCTTCATGGCCTCGGCAGCTGACATCCGCCTCTTGGTCTTCACATCCTCGAAGCCTGTGAAGGCTTTCTGGGCAGGCCTCAGCTTGGAGGCCATGTCTTCGTCTAAGATGCCCTGGTGCACGGCCTCTTGCAGGGACAGCCTCTGGCCGCTGGCCGGGTTGATGATGCCCCCTGTGCAGGCCTGAGCCTCCAGCAGCCTCTGGGCAGTGATGTTGTCCACGATTCCCCTCCGCTGTGCCTCAGGGATGGTGATCTTCTCCAAGGTCTCGGTGTCGAAGATGGCTGCCACGGGGCTCTGGTCGTCAAACATCTCTGGTGGGGAGAGGGTGATGGAGATGCTGTTGAAGCGCTTGCGGACGGTGGGGGAGGAGGGGGCGGCCAGGGTGGGGCTGCTGCACGTCACCATGTCCTCCACACTGCTGGCCGTGAGCGACAGCTCGGTGCTCTGGCTCTTGCTGGTGATGAGGTCGGCGAACTGGGTGAGGGTCAGGGTCCCCGCTCGGTATTGCTCGAGCAAAGCCTGGTCGATGATGCCTTTGTCCAGGGACTCCTGGATATCGTACTGGGTGCCGGTCTTCCTGTCCACCACCACCAGGTGCACTGAGCCGTCCGCTGCCGTGATGCTGATCTCCTCCCACTCGCACTCGCACTCCGATAGGTCCAGGAAGGTGTCGTAGTCAATCAGCTCCTTGTGATAGGCCTCCCGAACGCTCATCTCCAACCCTGTGTCGGGGTCCACGATCACTACCCGCCTCTTGCGCAGAACGTTGCTCTGGCTACTCTTCTTGGACTCCTGGGCTTTCTTGCTCTTGTCCCTTATGGGTAGGAGCACGAGGCCGGTCTTCGGGTCTTTGATGCACCTGTCCTTCAGCTGCAGATAGGTCAGGTTCTCTTGGGTGTTGGGCTCAAAGAAGCCCTTGGTGTCGTCACCTTCATAGGTGAGGATCTCGTTCATCTCGCGGCCAAAGTAGCCCCTCTTGTAGGCCACATCCACATCGATACGGTGGCTCTGTTTGGGGTCAATGATGCCCCCGCTCGCTATCTGGGCCTCCAGCAGACGGATCCCGTGACCCTTCTCAATCAGTTCCTTCTCAATGGCCTCGAAGAGGGAGAGCAGGTTCCCTGTGGCCGGGTCCTTGTATCCCACCACGGCCCTTTCGGCAGACAGCAACTTGTCCTTGAACTCTTTCCCCACCAGATTTCTCTTCCAAGCCTCATCCACGGTCAAACAGACATTGTTGACCGGATCGATCATGAAGCCCGAGGCGGCCTGAGCCTCCAGAAGCTCAAGGGTGGTCCCTCGTCGGAGCAGGCCCTCCTTCATTGCCTGGTAGATTGGCAGGATCCGCTCATTGGCCTCATCGTAGATCCCTGCAATGCAGTTGGAGCCATGCAGGTAGTTCTTCAGCTTTTCCTCAATGTCTTTGCTGGTGAGCTTGCCCTGGTTTAGCTTCTGGAGGTCTGTCTCGTCCAGGAGGTTGGAGTTGACCAGCTCTGTGACAGACACCTCGCCTCTGAGGCCCTTCACGGTCATGGGCTTCTCTGCGGCCGGGAGGAGGAGCAGGCCTGTGGCTGGCTCCATCCTGCACTTCACCCTCAGATCGCTGTAGTTGATCTTCTCCCCTGAGGTTGGGTCAAGGTAGCAGGCCGGCTTCTTGTTTAGAGCCCTATAGAGGTCCTCGTCAATCAGGTTGCGGTCGAGGGCTAGATCTTTGGGGAGGAACACACTCAGGACAGGGTCCAGGATACCTCCAATGGACTCCTGTGCCTGGAGGAGACGGAGGGCCGTCTCCTTGTCCAGGCGGCCCTGCTTGAGAGCCTGTCCCACGGAGAGAAGCTTGCCAGTATATGGATCCTTGAATCCTGTGCTAGCTGCTTCGGCCGTCAACAGGGCGGCCCTGTCTTCCGATTCCACGACACCTCTGGAGCAAGCAGCGTCCACGTTCATCCTCTCGTTGAACTTGGGGTCCATGATGTGACCGGTTGCGGCTTGGGCCTCCAGCAGCATCACAGCGCTCTCTGGGCTCACCAGATTCTTACTCTTGGCTTCGGTGATGGACATCGTGCCCTGCGGGCCTCCGGTCATGCCGGCGATGATGCCCGTGCCCTTCAGGCTGAGCTGGATGTCTATGGCCACGTCCTCCACCGTCCTCTGACCCTTCAGAAGCTGCTCCAGGGTGGCCTTACTGATGATGCCGCAGTCACACAACTGGTGGGCCGTCACCTTACGACAGACCCCGTCAAACACCAGCTTTGAGGGGTCCACGGTGGGGATCTTCTCATCTGTCTGGGTCTGTCTGCTCAGGGAGCTGGGCCTCTGCTGCAACTTCCTCAGCTCCCTCTCCAGGGCGTCTTTCTTCAGTCCCAGCTCCGACAGCTCCCTCTCGGACCCCTGCATGTGGCCGCGGTAGCGCTGCTCCACGCTCCTCAGCTCCGACGTCAGCCTGTCCACTTCGCTCTTCAGGGAGGCCCTCTCCCGCTCCGCCTTGTCCCTGTCCGAGTCGCTCTTCCTCGCCTGGCCCTCCTTTAGCTCGTACTGGCTCTTCCAGTAGGCGAAGTCCTTGCGGACAACGGCGCTCTCGTCTTGGAGGCACTGCTTGTTGCGCAGCTCGGCCTCCAGGGAGAGCTTGACACGGTTGAGCTCCTCTTCCAGGCGAAGATGTCGGGCCTTGTCCTGGTCCACCAGTTTCAGCTTGGACAGCAGGGTGTCTTTCTCCTGCAGCAGCACAGTATAGTGGCTTTGGGATTCCTGCACCATCTTGGACATCTGAGGAAAAACGAGAGAGAAGAGAGAGAGAAGAGAATACTGTATGTTGATGACACAAACACGTTTGACAATACTGGATAAAAAAGCCATTATGCTAAATAAGGCTAATGAAGAATGATACTAACAGGTTACTTGAAGCGTAACCTGTATAGGCCTATGGACGAGCAACATACAAATAAGCACAACATATTCATATTTTGTATTAGTAAAGCCCAAAGCACAAGCGTCAAATGAACAGTGACGAAAATTAGAATCCCATTATTTGGAATGCAGCAAAGCACATGGCAGACATCTGTGGCTTGAGGCGGGGAATCAGCTGCACACAAGTGGATTATTTTGGGTTACATGAAGTCCATTTTCCAGGCTGTCACGCAGTGGCACAGAAATATATCATCTTGAGGTGTGAGTTGTAGCAATGCATCTTCCAGATGTAATCCTGAAGAGTAAAGCCAGCGGAAACCCAGTTATGGGAGAAATGCTTATGCCGTATTTGCAGGTAATGATAATGTTAGCAAATTAGGTTAATCAAAAACCCAAATGTTCAAACCAGAAGTGGTTTGCCTTCCATGCTTTAAACCATGCAGATCAAGTGATTTCAAAGTGATAAAAGTGAGTTTAGTTAGTGAAGAGGAGCACACCAACAGATTTCAGTGAACAGTTGCAAAGCCGTTTCTCCCATGCAAAAGAATCACAAATCATTTGTCGGTAATCATGGTATCAAACGTTGCGCAAAATGATTAGTATCTTCTTATACCCATCCATTCATGCAGAAGATGCTTAGTGGTCAAATTAGTTTAAATCAGGTTGGAGTTGTCCTCTCAAGAAGATACCTCAATAGATTGCTTTTGGATTTGGTCTATATCCGACTTTAGTTTTTCCCTCTCCTTGGACAGGTCATTGATGACAGCCTGGAGCTCCAGCGTCCTCTTGCTGCTGCTCTGGAGCTGGATGTGTAGGGTGGAGATCTGGCCAGTGCTCTCTCCGTCCACACTGTCTTTGTTCAGTTTCAGCTCATCCCGCTCCTGCCGGACTCCCCTCAGCTCCTCCTCCAGCCTCAGCCTCTCCTTGGTCAGGCTCTGGGTCTGGCTCTTCAGCCTCTCGATCTCCGTGGTGTTCTCGTTCAGCAGGCGGCTCTTCTCCTCAATGGTCTTGTAGAGGCTCTCGTTGCGGACGTTGACCTCCCGGACCCGGGCCTGCTCCTGGAGGAGCTGCTGCTGCAGGGCCTTCAGCTCGGCCATCACCTGGGCCAGGCGCTCCGTGGTGGCCTTGTGCTCCCTCAGGCTCTTGTTGAGGGCCTCCTGGAGCCTCGCCAGCTCCTGCTCGCTCTTCCTCCCAGAGGCGGACACGCCCTCCTGCATGGTGCGGAGGCTGTTGATGGTGGAGGTGTGCTCCCTGCAGCTCTGGGTCATCCTCTCCAGCTCGGCCTCCACCCTCTTCCGGCGGGTGAACTCCTCCTGGCTGGCCTTCTTATGCTTATCCACCTCCGCCTGGAGCCCGTCCACCGAGGCCTGCAGCTCCTGGATGCGGCTGTGCAGCCTGTGGACGCCCTGCTCCGCCTTGGTCCTCTCCCTGGTCTGCTTCTCCAGCTCCACCCTGACCAAGTGGATCTCCTGCTCCGACACCTTCAGCTTGTTGATGAACTCCAGAGAGACGGCCTGCTCAGTCTGCAGCTCGGTCTGGGCCTCCCTAAGGCGGCCGATCTCCGTCTCCAGGGCCTTCCTCCGCTTGGCCTCCTCCTCCACGGCGAGTGTGAGCTGAGAGACCTGACGGCTCTTCTCCTGGCCACTGCGGGTAGCCTCGGCCAGCGCCTCCCTGTACCGGCGCTCCAGCTCCTCCCTCTGCTTCGCTGCCACCTGCAGCTGCGCCTCCAGCTCGGCGCGCCGCCTCAACTCCTCCGCCCCTGTGGATCCTTGCTGCCGGGCCTCCACCTCGGCCTTCTTCCCCGCCTCCTCCAGCCGCGTGATGGTCAGCCGCAGCCTCCGCAGCTCTGCCTCCAGTTCCCGCTTCTCGGCCTGCGCCCTCTCGCACTGCAGCTTCAGGCCGGCCGCGTCCTCCTCCTTCCGGGCCGAGGTTGTCAGCACCGTGGTCTTGGTCACATGGATCTCCCGCTCGTGCGTCTGCTTGAGCTGAATAATCTCCTGGCTGTACTGGGCTCTTACCTTCGAGATCTCCGACTCGGATGCGCGTCGCCGCGCCCCCTCCTCATCCAGCTGTGCCTTCAGCCGCTGCAGCTCGCGCTCCTTGTCTGTCACCGCCTTCTCAAGGTCGATCTTGGCCCAGTTGAGGCCGTCCAGCTCCTTCTGGCGCCGGCGCACGACCGCCTCGTACTCCGTCTGCTGGCTGCTGTAGCGCTCCTCCGCCAGCCTGGTCTTCCGCTTCTCATCGTCCAACTGGAAGGTGAGGCGCGCCAGCTTGTCGTTGAGGTCCTTCAGCAGGCTGTCCCGGGTGGCGCTGGCCTGCATGACCGTGGTCCTCTTCACCTCCTCCATGGAGATGAGCTGGTCTTTGGACTGGCTCAGCTCCAGCTGGTAGCGGGCCAGCATGTCCTCCAGAGAGCGGTTCTTCTGGGTCCGGTCCTGGATGTCCTCCTTCAGGCGCCTCAGCTCCTCCTCCAGCACTTCGATCTTGGTGTTCCTGATCTGAGAGGAGAAAGAGGACGTTAAACTGAACCAAGAGATAGTTCAATAATATACCTAAATAGTTTCCCTTTAGGCTCATTGACCAATAATGCACATTCATCATTTCTATGGCATTATTGCCACACTAGTTCTTGTAGATGTATACCATATAGAAACTGTATACAAAACCCAGGGCTTACCTTCAGTTCCTCCATGTTCCTCAGCATCTCTCCCAGGTACTTGTAGTAGTCACTGGAGATGGTCAGCAGCTCAATGTAGCGAGACTGGAGACTGACCGCCTGATCAGGTTAGAGTCAGTATGTCAGTAAAAAAAAACAGAAGCTCAAGAATTAGGTATATTAATTAGAGGTAATGGGTTAGACTGTGAAGCACTACAATTCATGCTGTCAGAGGAATTGTAAAATAATTATAAGATGACCATCGCATTTAGATGCATGATAACAGGGATTAGCCTGGAATTGCAGCAATGACTCTAGGGCATTAATGCCACTGTGTGGAGGCCATTATCTCTATCCAGTGCCCCCTGCTGGTCAGCCAGAGGCCCTACCTCATCTCTGACCACGGTGGCAGGAGACTGGAGCATGGTTCTCTTGATGGGGATGTTCAGCAGAGTCTCCAGGCCCGCACTGTAGGAGGCCAGCTGCATCTCATAGTCCTGGGGACAAGCCACAAAACACCAGAAACATTTAGGGTGCTATTATCAGTGCGCTGGGCAAAAGATCTCTGTTTGAAAATCTGTGTTTGCATTCTCCGTGAGTGAGTCGTGAACATTTTTGTGCACTGCTCAATTCAGAACTTTTAGGGTGTTTTGGAACAATATCAGTTAATCTCAACAGTTAACATCAGATAATCCGGTCCAATGAGCCAGGAGGACTCCCACTCACCTTTATGGAGGCAGCGCAGGTGTCTGCGTCCTTCTGAACGTCTTCCACTTTCTCCTTCCGCCCTTTGATCTCGCTGTGCAGCACCTGCTCAGCGAGCACACGACAAAGAGGGTCTCGTAACGCACTGGTACACAACGAGCACCGTCAAGCTTGTTTTCCGGAACGTTCTCAGACGTCTCGGGCCGTACCTTCTGCTGGTTGAGGTGCTCCATGAGGGCCTGGATGTCGGTGAACTTGGCGGTCTGCAGGGAGTCCTGCCGCTTCTTGGCGCCGTCGATCCACTCGTCCAGCGCCGAGCTGCTCTGCTGGAAGTGCTCCAGCTGCTTCTCCTGCTTCTCCAGGTCCCACACCCTGCACATCAACGTTACGAAGAGAGGTGATGTAGAGAGAGGTTCGGAAGATCGTGTGTGTGTTTGGGTGCGTCAGTGTTGCCTCTGGGTATGAAATGCGCTATACAAATAAAGCTTTGATTGATTGATTGATTGACTGTGTGTTTGTAGCGATCGAGAGACCCTCACCTGCTGTCAATCTGTGCCTGGATGCGTTGCCAGCGGTCGGTCATCTGCCCCACCAGCTCGGCGTACTTGGACAGGTCCACATCACACTTGTGGAAGGACTGGGAGATCTGTCCGTTCAGCTGCACCGCCTTGGCCAGTTCCGACTCCATCGCCGTCAGCAGGTCCTTCTTATGCTCCAAATCAGACTTCATTTGCTAAAGAGAACCGAGCACGGTCAGGATTATACGATTGAAATTCATTTCCCATACTGCTCTCTTCACGCCCTCCCTCTAAACAATGCTGTTATTGTCTATCCGGCTAAATGGCTGTGCGTCTGACCTTCAGGGTACTGCGATACTGCTCCACCTCGTCGAGGTCCAGAGAGGTGGTCTCCTTCTCTGTCAGGCGCGCCTCATGGACCTTGATGACGTCCTCGGCCTGGAGGACGCTCTGCAGCAAGGCCCTCAGAGCCGCCAGTCTGGAGATCGCAACACACACATCAACCCACGATGTAGAGTTATGGTTGTATTCTCTTAACATTTTCTGCACAAACAGTATGATACCGTTCAGATATGTCAGCCTTTGTTTGAAGTGTAGCAATGACCTACTCCACTGTACTGCTGATCTACTCCACTGTACCATTATATTGTACAGTCGGGCACATATTCTATTCAGTAGGACGATCACGGCGACCAGGGGTCAGTATAGCGAACGGACCGGCCTCAGGTCGGTCAGTGCGTCCGGAGTGTCGTACCTCGCATGGTAGATGGAGGAGAGGCCGTGCAGGTCTCCTAGTTTCTGGTTGAGCAGGTCCAGCTCCGCGTGGAGGAACCTGGACTTCTCCGAGTCTACCGCCTTGCCCTCCAGCTGCTTGAGGATCTTCTCCCTGAGCTTCAGGTACTCTTCGTGGAGGAAGTCCAGGTCGTGGTGTACACCCTGGGAAGACAGCAACGAGGGTTAGGCCTGAATGTGTGGGCTAAGAGATGAAACAGTAGCTTGGCTCCAGCCCCTGAATTGCACGCCCCACTTTAATTTAATCGGAATGCGATTCAGGGTCTGGAAAGGCTCTCGTCCAGAATGATTTCTCGGTTGGAATTCCAATTGGAAAATTATATAAACAGTAGTGGACGGCCAGACATGAATAATTTATTGATCCCGTTTGAATCGCAATATGATATGTTGTTTGTCAATTTAAAACATATTATTTATTTATTGCCATTTACTACCGTACATATTTTTTCTGAAATAAGGCCCCATGCGACAGCTCTTCCTGCTTCCGTTTATGCACTCTATGGGAGCACTTTCAGGCTGAATAATGAAGTGAGATGAAATGGCAATTTAGTCCGACTGTCAGGATAATTAAATAGAGCTTTCAGGGGAAAATCGACTAATCCTCAAGAAAGTGATCAATGAAGTGGCCGACTAACTCCGCTTTATGAATGGATCCTTCAATATTGGCAGTTTTTACCTGTTGCTAGAAGTGTCAACTGCTTTCACTATATCGGTTATACCTATTCTGTCCTGTCAGATGAGTGATTTGTGGCCCATGTGTCTTAGTTGAACCTTTGAAGTAGATTCCAGGTCCATACTGTACCTCCAGGTGGAGGAGGCGTTGAGAGCACTCGTGAACGCTGTTGTCCCCCAGAGGAACATGGAGGTGCTGACTGAGGCCAGACTCGGCAAGCTCCAGCCTGCGTCGGAGAGTGTGCAGCTCGCTGAGCAGGGTCAGGTTCACGGAGGGAGGGGCGGGGGTCTTGATGACTGTCTTGGTGACGGACGTCTTTGTGGTGCTCTTGGAGGTCTCCCCCTTGATGGGCTCGCCCTTAGGGGGCTCGGTCTTTACTGTGGACGCATCTGTGGACAGGAAGTAAGATCTGAGCTTAATGGAGTGGGCGATGACAACATATCACAACTATTACAAATACTACTACTACTAGGCCTACTACTACTACTACTACAACATCTATATACAATGAAAATGGATACATCACAAATGGCATTTTTGGACACCTTCAATGTTATATTGCTAGCAGAAAAGTAGTTACCAAAGTTAATGAATTAGTGGGTTATTTTTCAACTAACAGAAACTATACTATCAAAGAACTAAGATTTTTCACTGATCCACATCTGTTTACCGTTAATTAGCTTCCAAACATTTTAGATAACAATTGAATGTTCAGGGTGTCTACAAATGGACTACTACTACTACTACTACTACTACTACTACTACTGTACTACTACTACTACTACTCCTACAACTACTACTACTGCTACTACTACTACTTCTACTACTACTACTACTACTACTACTACTACTGTACTACTACTACCAATACTACTACTACTACTACAACTACTAATGCTACTACTACTACTACTACTACTACTGTACTACTACTTCTTCTACTACTACTACTACTACTACTACTACTACTACAACTGTACTACTTCTTCTACTACTACAGCCACTACAACTACTATAAAGTTCAGTTACACTAATGGAAGCAGGCTCATTCAGTTGAAGCAACTGGAAGGATGGGGAGCCACTGATCCACTCACTGTAAGCCGGCAGCTGGATCACAAGAGTGTCGTAGTGGGTCTGGGCCACAGCGAACTGGCCCTCCATCTTCTTCTTCTCCTCCTCGCCGAACATCTCCGAGCCGTGGCTGTGGCGCAGGAACTCCTGGTAGTGGCTCTCCAGACTCTGGATGACGCTGCGGTACTCTTCAGGGCGCATATTAGACAGCTGGTGGAGACAGAGAAAGACAGGCTAGTCAGGGCAGGGTGACTGTATACATAAAAGGGGGGTTGCAGATAATGTTTTCGAAGTCCACAAGAGGGAGCCACCGTAAGGCCATGAGAACTCTAGTGTCAGCCATTTGCGGTGGACTAAGATTTTGATTGAAAGGTTGGTCTTAGAGACACTAACAGGTAGTTTGAGTATGGCCTAATGCCTGTCTTTTCCACACAGCAAATATAGAATCTTCCTAGTTCTCAGTCTATCTGGAGGGTGAAGAACATCAATTCCGCACCTCAAGAGTCTAGTCTGTGACAAAAACAAAAACATCCTGTAGACAACACACTTTTTGGAGTGATTTTAAGCTTGAAAGTAGTCCAAACCCCAGAGAACCGGAGGATCAAAATACAAAGAACATTTATCACGGCGTCGCTTGATACCGGAAACTTCTTATCGCACATATTTCTGGGCGTACTGCCATGGTTGCGTCTCCGCTAACCCAGGATTCCGGCTTATCTGCGCACCTGCGCTAGCCAAACCCCTCACATTCCTCCCATGAGAAACCGCAACTCTTATGTTAACACTTTCTTAGACACAGGCCTCTATCAATCCTATACAGAAAACACATAACTGCGATACACGGCAGCCATGATCTTCTCCATGTAAGGCCTTACCATGGTGAGGGTGAGCGAGTTGATGTAATTGATGTCTTTGACACAGTACTGCCAGGAAATGAGGCTCTTGATGTTGATGTAGAGCTGATTCCAGATGCCCATGATGGCCTCGTAATACTGGTCATTCCTGGGGGGAGGCGGGGCAGCAGATCAATCATCAATCAAAACCCCAACTATACAGTCCAGGGGCCTCATTTATCATTGTGCATACACCCTTTTTCATTTACACCTGATTTTTGTACTTGCTTTTTCTCCGCAAATAATGTGATGTATCATGCCAAAACTCAATGGGAAATATTGTGAGATATATACACAATATTTCCCATCGAGTTTTGTCATGATACATCACATATGTAAATGAAACGTGTAAATGAAATAGTGTGTATCCACAATGATAAATGTGGCCCCTGGTGTGGAGAAAACCCAACATCTGTCCTTCAAGACATAAATAACACTCACGGATATCGGTGAGGCCGCGCGGTGACGGCTACAACTGTCATTTCACACACTTTTTATTACGTCTGCCTAGATTCACTACGCCATTTTATTCTGACAAGAGAAAAACGTAGCATCCATCCGTTCAACGGTGTTATTATTGATTCCCTGTGGAGGTCAGGGTTTAACCAGGGCCGGGGGGGAGAGGGTCTCTTACTTGTTGGCGAGTCCGATGCTGAGGGGGTTGGGAGGGGGGATGATCAGGCACACGGAGGGGATCAGCATGTCCAGACCGCCCGGACCGGTCACTTCCCACTTGCTGCGCTGGCTGTTATCCTTCAGGATGCCCTCGTCCCCTTTCAAGATCCCTTTCTGTAGCGCGTACGCACACGCACAGACACACACACACACACACAATATACGTAACTTACCTTGCTGTGCCTTTTCCCCCCCAAACAAAGCATGTATTGGTGGCCAGAGTACATGTGTGTGTGTGTGTGTGTCTGACCTGGTCTTGTTTGAAGTCACACAGGGCCTGCACTATGACAGTGTTGCTGCTCTTCTCCTCAGGGTTGCGTGGCTTCAGCCTGACGATGCTCTTGGACTTGTTGACCAGAGACTGAACCTGCCGCTTGTTCTCAAAGATCCTCTCCCTCTCCCTCTGAGGACAAACGGGCCCGGTCAATGTTCATATCATCCTTATATTTCTCTCATTTTCACAATTCATTATTCCGTTACCCGTTTACGTCCTTTGGGTTGTTGGCATACACTTACGGCATAGGCATGACACCCCAAACATTAGTATTATGGTATGTTCTTTATAATAGTCATACTGGGGTGTCCCTGTCTGTCTCTCAGAGAAAAAAGAATAGAATCCTCACACACTGGAGCATATAAATGATGGACTATTCCCATTAGTCGGATGAATAATCTGATGGAGATCGCATGATCGAAACTAATGGGAACAGTCCATCATTTATATGCTCCACTGCAGAGACCACTTTTTTTCTCATTCACTACTCTGCTTTGTCCTGCACCTGGTCTGCATATTGGATGAGCAAGCGCTTTTCTTTTGAACTGTCTTGTCTCTTAAACATGATTTACTGGTTTCTCATGCAAACTAGTTATACGTGCCAGTGGGTTGAATCTCTCATATTCTAAGTCGTCTTGGTAACCCACAATCACCCACAATAATAATGTCATGATGTTTTATTGAGCCTGTGTTGGAACCGTACCTCCAGGTTCTTCAGGAGCTCAGTCAGGTTCTCCAGAGGAGTGTCTTTGTTGCATGTGAACTTCTTGCGGATGTTCTCGTGTTCCTTCTGAAGCTTTGAATATGTCTCGTTGGCTTCCTTGAAAAACTGAATATGGAAGCAGTGTTAAATGGATAGATGCACCTATGTGTGTGTGTGTATTGTACTGTATATGAGTGGCTGCATGCATGTGTGTGTTTGAGCATGCCTGGCTGTGTGTGTTTGTGTGTGTGTGTGTGTGTGTGTGTGTACTGTACTGTACATGAGTGCCTGCCTGCATGTGTGTGTTTGTGCACGCCTGCCCGCGTGTGTGTGTGTGTGTGTGTGGGGCATGCCCGGAGTAGGTTGGCCGCAGGTACACCTCAGGATGCTGTTTGATTGTATTTATGATATAAAATCGTAAACAGACTTTTATGAACATCTAGATGCATGCACGCCTGTTGTAACTGGCATCGTTAATGCAATAGTCGCAGATCAGAGATTCCACTGTGTGTGTGTGTGTGTGTGTGCGCACACGCGTGTTGTGTGTGTGTGTGTGTGTGTGTGTGTGCTCACCTGGCTGTAGGCAGCGTTCTCTTTCAGATGGACGTGGATGCACTTGGTGATCTGGAGCAGCCAGCTCCACTGGGTCTGCAGGGTGTCCATGTAGGCCTGACCAGAAACACGGCGCCCAGGTCAGCACACGAACGGAACGCCGGCGGGATAAAGATCTATCGGAATCTCAGAGTCGCTCCACCAGAACCCCCCCCCCCCCAGACACACACACCTCTATCTTGTCCGAAGCGGGGTGGTTGTTCTTCAGAAGGCCGTCCACCTTGGTCTTCAGTTTGTTCAGGTCCTTCTCCTTCTCCTCCAGGTCTCTCATCAGTCTCTGGACAGACAGGGGAGAAGGCGCCATGACGACATGATCTCAGACCACAGAGCGTAAGTCCGGCTGGTTCCACACTTGCGATGCCCCCCAACCCCTGCCCGGGATTATTAATTATAGATATTTATTATAGCATGTACAAAACACAACCATGCCGGTATCTATCTTACCGTACCCATATCTGTATACTGTATAAAATGGTACTTGTAGTGTAATTTGTAAATTTGTAACTTAAATTTTATCTGTAAAATAATCGAATAATAATAATCATAATCATAATCTTGGAGCCGGCAGCAACATTTCACTGTAACATTACACGTGCATTGCACGTGACAAATAAAGAAATCTTGATCTTGATCTTACGGAGTAGCTCTCCTGCTTCTGGGGGATGTAGTGGTCGATGTTCTTGTCTCCCCAGTTGAAAACCAGCTCCTCCTCCTCGTGCTCGTTCACCCACATGATGGCGCGGGAGATCTGCTCGATGGTGCCCTGCAGCTCGCGCAGCTGCTCGGTGCGGGTGAACGACATTTTCTAAACGGGAAGCGGCGAGGCAGTGAGACGGGGGGGAACCCTGAGCGGCCGCGATGTGGACTTTCTAAAATAAAGGGGATTGGTAGGATTCTTGTGTTTTTGAACGGGTGTCCGAATGAAATACCTGCAAGCTGTCCCATTCCTGTTCCAGGGCGTGGAGGCCAGACCTGTCGTTCCTCTGGAGCTAAAGAGAGAGATATACGACAAAAGAGAGGGATGATGGAGAAATACAGATGGATGAAAATATACAGGAGTGGAGAGGAAACGGGTGACAGCAGGGACATGGGATGTGGGAGAGGAGACAGGACCCCGGCCCAGTCAGAACCCCAGTCAGAACCCCAGTCAGAACCCCGGTCAGAACCCCGATCAGAACCCTGGTCAGAACCCAGAGTCAAAGACATCCTGTGGAAATCATCTTCAAGGCTGCGCTGGATTGATCTTGCCTAGCACAATGCAACCAATGGGCTGGTCTGAATGAGTACCCCCTCCACACACACACACACACACAGGAGGTCTACGTACCAGCTCGTCCCTGGCGCGGTCCACCTCCTGGCTCCTCTGGATGGAGCCGTGGTACTTGCTATGGCTGATGATCTGCTGCTCGATGGCGGCCGCGTCGTCGCCCCAATGGGACGTCTCAATCAGACGCTGCAGGACACGCCCACAAGGGAGGGACAAAGATATCGACCTCAGCACATATGTAGACAAAGAACTATACAGTAGAACCATTTGTAACAGAGGAAGAACCCTCTGAAATAACATAGAACCCTTCCAAATAGAAGTAGAACCCTTTTATTAGGTCTGTAAGGTTCCAGGTACAGTATAGCACTTTAAGGTCTTTGTGGTTCTGTGTGGAACCCTAAATTCTTTACTCACTTAAAAATGGTTCTATCTGGAACTTTTTTCAGAGGGTTCCTCTGCTGTTAGATATGGTTCAGCACTATATAGCATAGTCACATTTTTCTACGAATGTAGAGGTAGCATTTTACATTCTAGAAAGTTGGTCCAGTTCTACTAGTATGGAAAATATCACACTTGCCACCCTGTCAAAGGCACCAGCCAGGACAATGAAATAAATTCCTAACTGGAACTCCCAGCTCATTGTGTCCTGAAGACGTCGACCTGTTGTATATGCCTTTATTTCCTCTGGCCTCTAGGTGTCAGCATTTAACGATTAACAGATCTCACCGTCAGTTTGTCTTGTCAACAGGAAACTATTCCAACTATTCCCCCCCTAGCCAGAGTTCACACTGCTCCGCCTTGATAAGCTCATGCAAACCACCCCCAACCAGTTCCTGCTCCACAACGCCCCGTTTTTTCTCTCTCTGTTCTCTTTCTACCCTTTTGTTTTCGTCGCCACGCCCTTCCTTCATGAGGTTATGGCTGCGGTAGGAGCTCTGTCTGGAGAGTTTCAGAGAAGGATTAACACAGGCTTGTCTCATTCACTGACTGCCTGAGGTTTTTGTGTGTGTTTTTTTTTTACAAGGGTTTAGGGTGGCTCTAAGGGCTAAAACATGGATATATGAAGGGACAAGGTGGGGTAGGAAGAGAGAGAGAGAGAGAAAGAGAGAGAGAGAAAGAGAGAGAGAGAGAGAGAGAGAGAGAGAGAGAGAGAGAAAGAAAGAGAGAGAGGGGGGGGTGAGGGAAGTGTCACTCCAGGACGAGTCACTTTTGTCAGTTCTGTTGCTAATGAAAAGGGAAATGTCACCAGAATGAGTGGCTAAGAGAAGATGGAAGGGGAGGAGAGGTTGAAAACCAGGGATGTGGGGTCAGAGTTAGGAGAGAGAGAGAGAGAGAGAGAGAGAGAGAGGTAATAACAGGGTGTGTGTGTGTGAGAGTGAGAGGGAGGGCAGCGAGTGACAGTGAGTGAGTGAGGGAGTGAGCAGGAGGGCGTGTCCCCAGACTGTCACCATATTCCTGAACACCGGAGTCAGTGGGACGGCGGTGTCAGATTTCACACTACTCTCCCTCCTCTCTCTCTCCTCCTCTCTCTCTCTCTCTCTCTCGTTCTCTCCATCCCTCTCTCTCTTCCCGTGCTTTTCTTTTCTATCTCCCTCCTCTCCGCCACCGAACCCTTCACCTCCTCCTCCTCTTCATCCTCCTCTTCCTCCTCTCTGGCTCATGTTTTGGCAGTGTGAACAGACGGACGTTGGAATATGGATAAGAGCGCATGCGCGCGCACACACACACACACACACACACACACACACACACACTAACCCATATACCTCCCAGCCAGAGCCTCCTGGGACAGCGCTCTCATTGAGTTCCAGAAAGATGGCGTCATGCAGCGCTCCGTTTGCCCTTCTCCTCCCTCCTCCTACCTCCCCTCCTCCTCCCTCCCCTCCGCCCGAGGTGACCTCTCTGGTGCCAGGGGGGGGGGGGTGTCCATAGCTCACCTTCTGCTGAGCAATCCAGGAAGTGGCGTCGGCGAAGCTCCGCCCACGCTCCTCCCATGAGCCAGCGCTGCCCCGGTTCTTCCGCTGCCCCGTCCCTCCGCCGAGGGAGAACTGGATCCCCCTGTGGGTGTTCTGGAGCTGCTCCAGGCTGGAGGGGGGGATTTGAGGATGAGATATGAGTTGAGTTGGGATAGGGGGAGATTTGAGAATAAGATGAGTTGAGTTGGAATGGGGTGGGTTGAGTACGAGATATGAGTTGGGGGGGGGGGGGGGGGGGGGGTGAGTATGAAATAGTAGAGTTGGGGCGGTGTGGGGGGGCTGGTGGATTTCAGTGTGAGATATGACTTGAGTTGGTTGAGGGGGTGGACTAATACTGTTGTGCAGAGTCTCTCGCGATGGAGAACTTTTCTTCTTTCACAAAGACCCCCCCCCCCCCCACACACACACACACAACACACACACACGTCTTACGTCCTGAAGATGCCGTCGCAGGGCTGCTTCATGTGCTGCAGCTCCAGGCCGCAGGTCTTCATCTGCTCCATGGTCTCAGCAGACATCGCCATCAGCTTCTCCACCTCCGCTGCGGGGCCGCCCTGCAACGACGCCGTCACGTCAAACACAGAACAACTACCTCACACATACACACACACACACCAGACGCCAGTAGACACGAGACACCCACAGGCCGGTAAACATTGTACAATGCTCACAATACATGTGCCTGTCCACAAATATGTACATGTGCACAAAAAGATCATTCAAATGAGTTTGTGTGTGTGTGTGTATGTGCATGTGCGTGTGTGTATATGTGTGTGTGTGTGTATGCACGCGTGTGCGTGTGCATGCGCATGTGTGTATATGTGCGTGTGTGTGTGTGCGGGCGCGTGTGTGTGTATGTGTGTGTGTGTGTGCTCGCGCGTGTGTGTGTGTGTGTGCAGTGCTCTCACAGTCTGGAGGATGTGCTGGATTCTCTGCAGGTAGTCCTGACTCTGGCCTTGCAGGATGTAAGCTCTGTTCTGGACGCTCTGAACACTGACCAGCAGAAGACAGGAAACCATCAACACCTCCACCTCAAGTGAAGTCAAGTCAAGTAAGTCAAGTAACACTTTATTGTCTTTACAGAGATTTTGCTTGGGCTACCTCCCTGCGCTGCCAGCCAAAAATTTAACATCAAAACAGACAGAGACATACAATAAATAAAAAGTGTATAATACAGCAGCAGGAATAAGTACAATCATATGAACAGTGTAGTTATTTCACTTCGTTTTTCACTTCACACCTCACTAAACAAGGCTGCTCTTAAACTATGAACACTATTAAAAGGTTTATAAAAGTATTTAACTGGAAAAAAAAGAGGAAAAAACACATCAGTCATCAGCTGTTACTCATTGGGGTGGGGGTGATGGTGGTTAAGCAAGTGCAGACTGACAGTGTATCATTGGTTGACATCATTTTGGAAGGTGGGCGGACAGAGAGGTCAGAGGTGTGTGCTGAGTGTGGATTTTCATAAGTTGATCCCATAATCAGCCGTCTTGAACCCGATTGGCTAATGGTGTTTCTGATGGCAGTAGGCTAAGGCTAATGGTTTTCCGGTGGAACAGCTGGGGGCACATATTGGATATTGCTATAATTCAACTCTGCTCTATTTTAAGGTGTAGCCTACAACTTGTTTCCACGAGTCATTCAAATCTTAGTGATCTTTCTTCACATACATATCATGCATCTTCATAGGCCTAGGCTACTTAAAATACTTTTATAACCATTATCAATAAATGCGCTATTAACTCCCGAACTGTAGGGCCTAAAGGATAGGCTACTACTGGCAAGGTCGAACTCTTCCCTTTGTACTTGCGACAGCAGCAGACCACATTCAAACGCATTCAACAGGGAGGAATACTGCTGTCACAGATAAGGCTGCTGTAAGCTACCTGTTGCTTAGAATTATATTACCTTGGTCCTCCAACTCCGCCTCCTCCACCGCCTCCACCACCGCCTCCACCCATGGATGATTTGGAAATTGTATAGGTGTAACCTTCCCCGTATTGGTTTTGAAAACCGTTTCCTCCAACGAAGCCGTCGTTCCTGGTCATGGTTAAACTATTCGCACTAGCACTTGCGAGATCCTGTCGCGAACCTGCCCTCCGACCAGCTGTCGAAATTTTGGTTTGAGACCCGTACATACTCATTTTGTTCAGTTTATAATATATGGACCTCTAAAAGTAAATGCGAATATACTTAAAAGTAGCCTGGTCTTTCCAAAGCGGAGACGCGCAGACTCCTTCTCCTATTGCCTCGCTTCCTGCGCAGATATTGTAGGCTACAGTTGTATAGCAAGATACGGAAGAGACAGTGACGCTTTTTGGATAGGCACCCCACCTTGCGGTGCCACGCCTCTTTTCACCTATCCTCGCCGAAGAAGCCAGAGTTCCCCCGAACTTTACAGGAACGCTCAAGTCTCAACTTTGGGAGGACGACACATAATTCCAAAAATTGTCACACCCTTTCACAACATTCTTCAGGTCAGAGAGTGCTATTCTCTTTGCTTTGCCAAAACAGCGTGTTGCAATTGAAGATTTATATAGGATGTTTGCACCGGAGAGTAAACGCTAAGCTCCTCAAGAGAAAACGACGACATTTAAAAGGAATAACCATGAAAATGTAACTTTACTAGACATACACACAGGTACTAGGTGTTAAAAATGTAGGCTACGATATAGTGAAAAGAGGAGAAAAGGAGACGCCCAATCTGGGAGATTGTGTGTGTGTGTGTGTGTGTGTGTGTGTGTGTGTGTGTGTGTGTGTGTGTGTGTGTGTGTGTGTGTGTGCGTGTGTGTGCGTGCGCGCGCGCGCGTGTGTGTTTCATCTCTACAGCCTAGGAAAAACTTAAAGCGACAACTCAAACAGCCTTTGACTTCAAATTACTTTAAACAATGACACAAAATGTAAAATATTGTCCTCTAAACAAAATTAAAACATTGTAATAACGATTCTGCTACTGCCAGAAATTAAGTCCATAAAATTAAACATGATCTAATTCGCCTAATAATAGACATCCACTCCATCATCATGACACATTAGTGCCATTATAGTGCCCATGGCATGTGTGTGATTGTGACCTGAAGAACGTCTCTGCTGATCCCTGATGCATTAGACTCTGTTATGGTGTGTGTGCGTGCATGTGTGTGGGTGCGTGCATGTGTGCTTGTGTGTGTGTGTGCCAAGTTTGTGTGTGTGTGCCAAGTTTGTATGTGTGTGTGTTTGTGTGTGTTGTGTGTGTGTGTGTGTGTGTGTGTGTGTGTGTGTGTGTGTGTGTGTGTGTGTGTGAGAGAGCAGTCCCATATCTTGACCACAATTACAATCAGGTCATTGTTCTAAGCTTGAATGGTTAACCAGAATTTGTTTTATTGCCATTGTAGTTTTTCAACATACTAGAAATTTGCATGGTGCAAAACATGAAGACAACATTGGACAGGGTGCAGAGACGAGACAGGACAGTGCAAGGAGCAAGTACAAAATCCTAGAGCAAAATAAGATAAGATAAAAAAAAAAAAAAATATGCAAAATGTTGAGGGGTCTGTGTTTCCGTGACTGTACAAAGAGTACTGTGTATGTGAGTGTGTGTGTATAGTGTGTGTGGTGTGGTATGTGGGTGTGGCGCGTCCTATGCACAATGTATGTGTTAAACGTGTGCAAACACACACACACACACCCTGTCCTTTCTCATTCAGAGGAGTTATAATGTTTGCGTAATTAATCCCTGCTATAACTAACGAATGCCGCAGCGTGACTGAACCTGCAGACGTCCTGATCAGAGAGCAGCCTCGGTGAGAAAGCTGCACTCTGGCGACAGGAAGCTCAACTAACACGTAACACCACCCAGGAGAGAGTCCATTTGAGGCATGATGTGACTTGCGTTGTCTCCGATAAATCCCCTCAATTAGAATTGGTTTGGCATCGTTCAACTGCCCGCAGCAAAACTATGATACTGACAGTGATATTCCTAGCTCTGATTGATATGGCTTTATATAGTTAGTGCCTTGCCATTATCCTAATTTGTATGTGTGTGTTGTCAATGCTTTTCCTGTGGAATAGTGTGTAGTATAGTTAGCCTCAGTTGGTGGGTCAACGTTCTCAGGAATGTCTCATATAGACTCGGCTGAGTCCCCATGGGTGTGGCAGGGGAGGGTTGGGCCTCCTTGTCAAGCCACTCATCTTTAACGGTACGTAGGTGCTCAGGAGAGCGTGACGGTTATCATACCCCGTTGTCTTCAGGCCCTGAGTCAGCTGCCACCGCCCTGCCCAGCCCAGCCCTTCTGTCTTCAAGTTCCAGGTTCCAGTATGAACAGCCCGGGAAACAAAGACGCTGTCCACTTTCACTTGACTCAACCTGTTCTTCTGCCTCTCTCTCTCTCTCTCTCAAACGAGACAGACACATACTGTACACACACACACACACACACACACACACACACACACACACACACTATTATGTGATCATTTATACACATATGTCAGTCTCCTTGGGCAAGACACTGAACACCAAATTGCTTCCAATGAGCCATCTAGCACTACAGCTGCCACCGTTGGTGTGTGAAAGCGAGGCCATTGTGAAGCGCTTTGGATGAATAAGTGCTATATTGGCTATATAAGTGCAGTCCTTTCCATTCTATGAGTAAGTGTGTATTTGTGACCATGTAAGTGAAAGGTGGTCACAGTGTTTCCAACTAAATTGTGAATCATTAACTTGGATGTTTGCTTTGTGTGCAATTAATTCCTGTCACCAACATACAACCTTTAATGTATGTAGCTGTAAGTGACATTGGGAATAAATAAAATATGATCTTGAAACAAGTAGCCTATATAATAATAATAATAATAATAATAATAATAATAATAATAATAATAATAATAATATATTGGATTTAAAAAGCACCTTTCTCAAACTCAAGGACACTGTACAAAACATGTTATTGAGAGTAAAAGTATGATATAACAGGAAATTGTAAAAGGAACCTTTTGGTGTCTAATGTTTGTTTTGGATGAATATGTGTGTGTGTGTGTGTGTGTGTGTGTGTGTGTGTGTGTGTGTTTCATCTGTTCAGTCCAGGACAAGGTTTGCTGTGTATGAATCACTGTCATTATGATTCAGGGTTGCTGACACCTGTACACACACCTGCTTCTACACCAGACAGTGACATTATCCAGACAGTGACATTATCCAGACAGTGACATTATCCAGACAGTGATGCTTCGAAATAAATCATCCCAAAATCATCCAACATATAAAGTATGAACAATCTATCTGTTGTTATATTGATGATATATTTATTGTATATATATATATATATATATATATATATATATATATATATATTAGTAGTATTATATTATATTGCTTTCTAATCTATCAAAGTGGGGAACAGTTGAACATCAGGGTTATGAATGTGTGTGAGCGTGAGCATGTGTGAGTGCATATGTGTGTATCTGGATACTATAATATCTGGAATTCGTATCTAGAACTGGATAAGACGCATAGCGCCACAAAGCTATTCAGAACAATATGGTAACCAATGCCCATATATATTATTGCCTCACCATCAGTTGGACTTTGATCACAGCGCTACACCAGGGTGCAATCTTGAAAAAATGACAACGCTGGCTTTGTATAGTACTGTACGCACATCAAACAGTAAGCTGCAGAGTGTTTGAGGCTGAAAGGGTGGGATTTTCTCACGACTACAGTAGCAGGTCTATATCTTCAGGCAATCAGTGAGCAATGCAGATTAATATCAATGCCGCATAGCTCCCATCTGGAGACAGCAGGCTCAGACACCTGAATCACATGTGACTCACTGCTAACAAGCGTCACCTAGCTTTCCGACAGCCGGGCTGAAAAAGAAGGAGCTTTGTATCCACTTTGACGGCTGTATAGTTCAACACGTTTTCTCTGAATCAAGTCCAGCATTGTATTAATTAGTCTGCCTGTTCATTAATAACTCATCACAAAGCTGTGACAGTTCATAATCTGTTTGGACAGAGACGGAAATGAACAGCAGGTTCAGATTGACAGCTCAGTGTGAGACTGAGGCTATAACCTCCACTGCTTTCCAACAGGGACGCTTATTAATCACCAGTCGTGTGCAGACAGACAGTTACTAGGCACACACACACACACACACACAGTCAGGCATACACAAGGACAGACACAGACACCCACGCACACATTCACACACACACACACACACACACACACACACACACACACACACACAAGCACACACCCATGTACATGCACAGACGCCCATGGCCACACCCTTAAGCACCTCCGGTACAGGGGTGTGCACACGAGTCGTGACAAACCTGGAATTGTTGCCAGGGAGACAAGTCTGGCTATAAAAACGGTTTGAACAATAACAGAAAGTGTTGTCGTTTCTGTTGGCCAGGCCCCATGTGACACACCAGTCTACTCAACCGTGCCAGGTCTTGGTAGGCTACTTCAAATCCAAATACTCTTGTTGGCACAGCAAACAAATATTGCAAAATGTCTAGAAATGATTACCATTAGTTTACATTCGACATTATAATTTCATATGTCATAGGCTAGCCTACTTTACATTTGAGAGATTAGAATTGAAAGAATATGACCTTGAGCAGTTCAGATTAGGTTTTTATATTGTGTAGGCTATGATTCATTTGTGTAGGCCCGTGCAAAGTTGTTTAATTCCCACAGCAGTGGACAGTAGTGCTGTTGCTCCGGTCTGCCAGCAGGGGTGAGCAGTGTGCTGATTATAACTAACGCAATGCAGCACGCTGGTACTGCAGTCATGCCCCGGGAAGCGCTCTTTAAAACCCGAACTGAGTGCTGTAGTGACACACTGTCACCAGCAGGGGGGTATATTGTCAATAAATACAAACACTGGGGAACGTGAGTGTCCCTCACCATTGTCCTTCGGTGTGTGTGTGCGTGCGTGTGCGCATGTGTGTGAGCGTGTCAGAGAGTTTCACTCCTAATATCTCTCTTCTCAAAAATCAAAATCAAAATCTCAACTGGATGTTCCTATCATTCCTTCTAGAAGCCTCCTATTGTCACAAAATGGATAGGGTTATAGTCCTATCATCTCCCACACCAAATGACAAAGGAGGCCCTTGTTCAAAAGAAGGGCCCGAGGCTTTATGCGGCTAGCCTATGACCCACAAGCGTGAGAGATAGAAAAGTGGAGGGGTGGAGCGAATTCCGCGCCCACTAGTCCGCTCTCGGTGCCTTTTTCACCATTCGCAACTAGAATATAGTTGCCAAATGCAACCAATATGGAAACAAAGTAATACTTTGTTACACATGTTGAATGATAGCTTTACCAGCTCAGTGGAGTAAGTATCAAGGCTGTATTTACAAGGATAGAGGCACCTGACTGTATTTGGACAGGTGTGTTACCTGTGCGTGCCCTCAAAAGGGGGCAGGGCAAAAATCCCTAGCCTAGGCTGCTCTTTCCATTTCTTCCGGCATGGCTCACAGACAGGGTCCAAATGTAGGCATGTAATCAATCAACCCGGAAGAAAATATCGATTATTATGAAAAACTTAGCTATCGAGCTTTCCTTTCACTGGCCCGGATTTTAACTTGCTGTCACACAAGAGCTTGTCGTCCAGCAGCGCAGTGGTGGGCTTGTCCACTTGGAGAGAGAGAAGCACGGTGAACCTGCTTCCTGTTAATAGAGAGAAGTGCGTCTTGTTTCAATTCCAGTGATTGACTGCGCACCGCTTCTACCAGCAGAGGAGCTGGGGGCATTGACGCATTGTGGAGTCGACAGGGGTAGCCTAGCTCACTGCCGCGCTGCAGACACATCCATGAGCGAAACCACGATGGCCGTGGTGCAGCTCGAAACGGAGGACCATCAGCCGGAGAACGGCTTCGTGTCCCCCGAAACCACGTCGCCGGGACTGCTCACACGCATTGACGGCTGTGTCTTGCCATTTCTCGGAGGATTTGGGAAGTACCAGAGACAGCTAATCGTCCTGACATGGATCCCGGCGATATTCATTGGATTCAGTCAATACTCTGATAATTTCCTTCTTGCCCAACCAAACAACACATGTGTTCAGCCTTTTGCAAACACGACCAATTTGACTAGAAGTCATGCTTCTTTATTTAATAGTCCAAATAATAGCAGCACGCGTCCCGCGTACATTTATGCCAATGGGAGTCGCAGCGCTCAGAATAAGACTGTCAACTTGCAATGTATGTGCAAAGAGTGGACGTTTGAGCTGCAAACAGGACTTGTGCGGAATGTGGTTACCAAGGTAAGTTTTGAAGCCTTATCATGAGCTAACTTGAGCTATAACATTTGTAGCCTGTGTGGTCAGGCCGTGGGCATAGGGCACTGCATCATCAATACGGGCAAATTGCAGTGCCAGCAGTAGGCTTCTGTTTTCAGGATCAGGAGACTGCTGCCTTATAGGTTACGCAATTCCGACTAACCCAGAGTTAGATGACCTATATTCTACATTGTCTACATTATGCCCGAACATGCCTACGATTGATCAAATCTCACCTGTATTTGTGTCGTCGAGGTACACTATACGTGCAGTTACTTAGTGCTTAAATTGGATTTTCCACACAATTGGGTATCGTCATGTAATAACGTGACTCATTGCGCCTCGAGATTCTATGAATAGTCATGAGCATTTGTATGTGGGGAGACCGCTCATTAGTAGCATCAGCATGCACTACCAACAGACCGGGTCGGTATGAGTCATCGTAGCAGCTGACGAGGTGCAAGCTATCGCGGAGAGGTGTCACCGCGGGACTCCCCGCCACTGGCACCGACCACGGCGGAATGTGCCGGTTGTGATAATGCTCCAGTCCTTAATCCACAGTGGCTTTGATTTAGAGCAAAGGGCTCGCGCTGTCACGCTCATTAGAGCACCCCCGCATGCGCCTCTCTAGAACCCCCCCTCCTCCTCCACACACACACTTTTTTTTTTGCTAATAGCACTTGTCCAGTTTAAAAGCGTTTGTTCCACAGTGATGTAGCAGACTTTCCTATTTCATAATTGATCAATGGGACGTCAAGGGTTAACCTGGTGTTATGAGTGGTGTGTCTAAAAGCTATCAAAGAGGTGAGGTAAGGGGGAAACTTCTGGGTCTTATACTGTAGATAAAGACAGAGCAATATGGTCTTATGCTGTACATAAAGGCAGCAATATGGTCTTATTCTGTACATAAAGACAGAGCAATGGATTGATCTATAAGACCTGAGAGAGGACCAGCCTTCATTTCTATATGTACTGTATGTGTACTGGTGGTATCTGACTGATGGCAGTGACTGTAGATAGCATCTGGAATAATTAGAAATTTGAACCTTTTATTTTTTAATTGAACTGGATGCACTGTTTTCTTCATATCACTTTGGGTCATGGTTCATCTACTGTCCTTGGCTGGCCTTGTTTCTACACAGATCCTTGAGGGAAAGAACTTGAGCTTTTTTGTAACAAAATGGACCTTGGCCTATTTAGAAACTGAGTAGGATGTGTTACTACATGTTGACGGATCATACTGTATCCTGTTGTCTCTTGAGCTGTCATCACTTGAAAGTGAACATTCAGTCACATTTATTGACTAGTATTCCTTTGTGTCATTTGTGTTTCTAAGGTGTAGCCTAACTTGAGCAAACAACTGGCTTCATTTGGTAAAGTCTTGCCCAACAGCTTCATCAGATGTGAATAGGTTTCTACATTATCCTGGGGATGTGTACAGAAAATGGACTGCACTTATATAGCATATATGGCTGCACGATTATGACAAAAGATAATAATTGCGATTATTTGCTTCAAAATTCTAATTGCGATTAATAATTCGATTAATATTTAATATATAATGTTAATATATAATAACCAAAATGCTCCCAAATCACGG
>NC_140245.1:7009614-7224614 GCF_949987555.1 Borostomias antarcticus
TCTCGCCTGTATAGATACTGTCCATGAAATACGCGCATCATATCGGTGTATGATATGATGCAATTGCGTAATATTATTTGTCTAGTCAATGATGTGAGTCACTCCTTGGTCCCGAATAAGCTACTGAACACAGTGCTGCTCAGTCTTCACCTGGGTCCGACTGCTGACGTGTGGGGAAGTGTGTTAATGCAAATCAGATACGCGCGCGCACACACACACACACACATATCAGGGAATCCCAGTGCTGTTGGGCAGCAGTGGTAGTCAACAGCTGGAGGGAGAGAGAATTGGAGAGAGAGAGGGAGAGAGAGGGAAGAATATATATATATTAGTCACAGCACAGGATGTCCACAGTACAATGGGAAGCCCTACCTGGCCCGCATACATTTTTCTGAATAAATGGTTTTAATGAACGTCTTAAACCATGATTAACATTCTCTCCCCTGAACAATTACGTCTTTTTATTTTTTTTACAGTATTAAAGGAGTGATCTTCTGCATTGTTGTGTGTATTGATATATATTGGGGTTGTTGGTTCAAACCCAAGCGAGGTAGAATAATGTATCATGACACATATCTTGTAACACGACGATACACACCCAGCATCCTTCATACTGACTCTCAGAGACCAGGGGCTCATGTTCTGCTTCTGCGTGTTCTCATACATCTCATTCTCTCTCTACAGTGGAGTCTGGTTTGCGATTCGGCGTGGAAGGTCCACATCGCCAAGTTCTCCCTGTTGGTGGGCTCCATCTTCGGGTACCTGGTGTTCGGCGTGCTGGCCGACTGGTGAGTCGAGTCCTCCTCCCGGCACCGTGAGAAGCTCCTGTGTGTCCTAGACCAGGCGGACCAATGCCATTTTGAGTGACTGCATGTCTGCTGCAACTCTCAGTTCTTTTAAATCAAGACTTTTCTTTTTGCCGCTGCTTTTTATTAAATCAAAAATGATTCATTCATACGCTGCACTGTATCTTTTATTTTTCCTGCATTTTGTTTTAAATGTCCTTATCTTACATTTCGTTTTATATGACCTTTCATGTGTTTCTTGCACTTTGTCTCTGCTGTTAATGTCGCATGTAAAGCACTTTGAATTGCCTTGTTGCTGAAATGTGCTATACAAATAAACTTGCCTTGCCTTACGGTGTGGAAATCAAAAGTGGTTTCTTTAGATCTCTACCCCCCCCCTCCCTCCTCTGCTTCAGGTTCGGGCGTCACCCCGTGCTGATCATCTCGGTGCTCTTCATGCTGGTGTTCGGGCTGACCGTGGCCTTCTCCGTCAACGTGCCCATGTTCAGCACCCTGCGCTTCTTCGAGGGCTTCTGTCTGGCGGGCATCACCTTGTCCCTCTACGTCCTCAGTGAGTCACCCCCTACCCCCCCCCCCCCCCCCCACGAAACATACCAGTCGTCGCCAATGCCGCGTTTGAGGCAAATGCCGCTTTACGGGAATGCCAGGATGTCCAGACGGTGTCCTTAAGTGAACGGCGGCCTGTTCCTTCCAACCTCTTGATTACGGGTCTTTCAGGTGTGGCGACATGATGAGTCACACATTCGTTAGAAATGGAAACCTTATCCTTTGCATACAGCATGACAAATAAGCCAGCTCCAACTGTAGCCTTTGTGATCTGAGTCATGTTTGTGCAGAGGGGTTGAGGAGCGTTCGTACGCGTGGCGAGTTGTGAAAACAGAGACGGCTGTGGAAAGACGAAGGCCCCCAGCAACACGGCTCGTACAGGCAGGTCTGCGACACGGAAGACCGCCTAAGGCAGCCCTCCCCCCTCATGGGCCAGTTCCTCCTGCTTCTCAGTCAGGACCTCCAGACGTCAGAAACTGCCTGAAACTCCCGTCGGCGCTCGACCAGAGTAGGAAGGTTCCGGGAGTGGGGGGGTTTGGTTAGTCCTAATAGCCTCGGTTCGGGCCCTGCGGTAGAGACACTCGATGGGAGGTCTATCCCATCATCTGAGACGCCCCTGCTAGGACGAAGCTTCAAACGGAGAGGGGCTTTGACCTGTAATGGGAAGCTATTGAGCGGCAATGAAGTGCTGACTTAATCGTCCCGCGCCGGTCAATCGCGGGGGCGGACGCCGTCAAACGCAGGCTAGCCACAGCGCACGCGTGTGCCCTTGAAATCAGCCCGGATTTATCGTCAGCCTGTAGTCTTTATAAGACGAGGCCGACGAAACTCCACACCCTGCGTTTTGGCCCTCTCATTAGCCGCCGTCTAAGAGAGAGGTGGGCGGGGGGATGGGGGATGGGGGATTGATAACCTGTCCTCACCACAGCTTTTGTCGTCCACCGCCGCGAAGACAACGGTGACCTTTTCCCTCGGCGCGGCAGAGGTTTCGATGGGCGATAATCCGCGCCCTCGAAATGCCCCCGTTTGCCGAGCAGGAGGAGGGTGGGGAGGAGGAGGAGGAGGGGGGGAGGGGGGGATTTACGATGGCGTCCCGATAATTGGCCATTCGCCGTCTGACTGTGCGGCGCTTAAGGTGGTGGTGGGGGGGGGGGGGTTATTGTCAGCAAGGGGCCCTCTGTGTCCTTGTCAGTCTAATTTACTCCACACTGTCTGGCTTGAAAAGCCTCGCCGCGCTCAACCCCAGAAATAGCAGCGCGGGGGGGCTACAGGGGCCAAGAAGAGGGCTGCTTTCCAGAGGTTGAGGGGAGGAGAGAATATTTGTGTAATTGAGTGGTTTTAAAATCAGTGACACAATGTCCCAGTTTTGATTACTGTCTGTTAGTAAAACTTGTAGGTTCCGTACAGTAGGACAGTATCTGTCAGTCTGTTTGTCATACGGTATGTATGTACTGGATAGAGGAATACTAGGACTGTCTGCCCCAATGTTTACTCAAACGCGGTATCCTGGAACGTTAATCCTGTCTCCCCATGATTGCAGAGCAAATACAGGTCTATAAGCAGTGACGCTCCGAATCACTGAGCTCTGCTCCTCAACAGTCATAAAAGCACTAACGCCATCAGGTGACCTGTCAGGCGTTTAACCGAAAGCCGTTCTCTCCCCCTTTGTTGTCGAGTGGCATCCGCCAGGAAGAGTTATGGTGTTTTTCCACGCCAGGTGATGGACATCTCCCTGGGCGCTGCGTTCGCTGTAGAGCTCAAACGCCGATGATGTCCGTTCACCATTTCTTCAGTTCGGACTCTACATCCTGGCTGTCGTTGAAAATAGGCATTGTTAGCCCCCATTCTAATAATAATGAAAGTGGTAGCGCTGTCCATGAAATATCAAATAACATATTCACTAATCTTCCTATGTTTTGGATGGGGGTGCTTGGATCTACTGTGACTCCTCGTATTGCTGTGGGTATTTTGTAGGAACTGTGTTTGTGTTGTGGTTATCGTCCCATGGCCTGTTCCTGTGTCTCTGTATATTGACTCCACTAGTGATGGTGCTCAAATCCTCTCTCCTATCGCCTCTCAGTCAACCTTTGGCCGGACCACATACACACAGTGGCTTTCTAAGAGTAAACGGGGGGGGTCTATGGCTTGTTGACAGACCATCTCGGTCTGCTGCCACAGAGTTGCGATACCAGTTCTTGTTTTTTTTTTTCCTTCCGTGATATCATGAGACTTTCCAGGTAAGCGAGCGCATGAGTCATAATTCAGATGGAGTCTGTGTGGCTCGCTGTCACGAGTGTGGCAGATCCTCTTGTAAACATTAACCCACATTCTACCCTATGTTCACATCCTGGTTTGGGTTTGTTCGGCAGTACCTACAGTAGAACCACAGAGCCGAATCCCAACGTGATCTACAGTACGAGGCTTATGGTGATTCTCCTCAAACGTCGAACGTTTACCGTCAACACAGGATCGACATGTTCGACAGGGGTTACGGAGAGACATTTATTTTGAATTGTGATGCGTGACGGTCGGTTACGTGGCAGCTGACTGCCGGTACTCCTCAGACAGGTCGGGGCTGGTTACGGTTAACGGGACGCCCCCCTCCCACACGCACACACACACACACACATACAGACAGACAGATACAGATAGACACACAATGCCAGACAGACAGACAGACAGACAGACAGACAGACAGACAGACATTCAGGCAGAGAGACAGAGACAGATAGACAGCCAGACTTTCAGCCGGCAGCCAGACAGACAGACAGGCAGCCAGCCAGCCAGACAGACAGGCCGGCAGCCAGACAGACAGACAGACAGGCAGACAGGCAGACAGGCAGGCAGGCAGGCAGGCAGGCAGGCAGCCAGACAGACAGACAGACAGGCCAACAGACAGGCAGACAGACAGACAGACAGACAGAGACAGATAGACAGACATTCAGACAGAGACAGACAGACAGACAGACAGTGGGTTGTTGGCGGGCCGGCAGGCGCCTGTAGAGGGGAGGGGTTTGTGTCCTGCCTCTGTCCGTTCCGCTAGGCCGGCCTGTCGGGTTCAGGAACACTGCAGCGTCGGACTCGGCTGATCTGAGGCGACACCAAATACTGTTCCTAATGCTAACGCTCATGTGGAGAGAGAGAGAGAGGGAGAGGGGGAAGAATGGGGGGGGGGGGTTGGGCCTACCCCCTACTGGAGGACTAGACAGAGGGAAGGAAAGAAAGGGGGAAGAATGGGGGGGGGGGGGGCCTACTGGAGGACTAGACAGAGGGAAGGAAAGAAAGGGGAAAGAATTAGAGAGAGCAGAAGAGAGACAATGGTTGAGACAGACGGAAGAACAGGCCATTTAATTGCAGTTGTGAGAAAGCCAACAGTTACAGACAGACAGGCAGGCAGGTAGACAGGTCATTAAGTTGTAGTTGTTAGAATACCAAGGGGCGAATTCACTAAAGGATTGCGCAGCTTTTCCTGACGCAAAGCCTGTGCAAAGAAGTCAAAAATTATGTTTGCTATTCACAAAGCCCTCGCAAAGGGTGAAATACGGTGTTAACTGCGTTGCGTTCGTCATTGCGTTGCTCTGCGCCGGTGTTATTAGCTCATATTTAAATTAGGTAATATGGGCGGAGAATGTTCCCCTTTCTATGCAAATGAACATTATTGCAAAACCCGCCCAATTCACAAACATCGGCGCAAATTGCCTCACGCAGTTAAAGTGAATTAATACCGTTTTCAGAAACGTGGTGGTATTTAAGCGCAAGGGGTGTCGCGGCCAGCCTGTCCGCTGATCATGGCAGCAGTGATTGTTGCGAGGCGAAGGCATCGCAATGCCAGGCATGTTGTTCGTGAGAGAATATTTAGAAGAAGGTCACTTTTTGATTTAACACTAGAACCACCGCGGTAACTGTTTGGACACCAGAGCGCGCAGCTCTTCAGCCAACTGGAGGATGAAGTCGCGTCTGGGGAGGCTCAGTTGACTATGCGTCTCTCCACCCGTCCCCAGCGAGTCCAAGCTCCCCCAATGAATATAATAGCCTACATAGCACGAAACTGTGCGTATAATAGTCTATACGCGAAACTGCGCATTCCCTAGCTGTTCATTGAACGGCTGGGGGCCGATATAGGTAGGCCTATAAATAAATAAATAAAAACATAGCCTACACAATATTTGTTTTATTTGAATGGTCTTGAAAATATTTTCCTTTTGTATCATAGGTGACGGCAGGTATCATCTTCAGCCATGGATGATGACTCCCGTGCGTAATCCTTCCAACGTTGGAGAGGCGGCGTACAACTGGGCTCACATCAGGACGCGCGGTGTGATTGAGTGCACATTTGGAATCCTGAAAAGCCGTTTAGATGCCTAGATCGTACCGGTGGGGCAATGTTATACACTCCCCCAAAAGTATGCCAGATCATCGTGCTGCAACTTGCATAACATAAAATTACAATTTTTCCTTTGTTCGTCTTTTTAAATCATTCCACCTCCGTTTGCAGTCTTCCGCGTTTACACACACAAATGGCACTGACTGATTGGGAAATTAAACCCCAAATATGATTTTTTGCTGCAGTCGTGATATTTTTTTGCCGAAAGCTGTGAGACATGTTTTTGAACCTCGTCCGTGAGGCCTTCAAGTTCGCTGTCTGAAAATCGTATCTTTCTTTTTCTGTCTGCCATCGTCCAATGATATGCATACGAGTTGTATGCGCTGTATGCGCTGTATTTATAGTCATTTCCTATATCAGCAGCAAATTGCACTCAGCCGCAAACACCGAATGGGCGTGTTTGCGCTGGGATATTATTAGCGCAATGTCTTTAGTGAATAGGTTTTTAAAACGGAGCACATAGCGGGCGCAACTGACGCGCAATATAATGGGGCAATTAGCGGGCGCAATTTGCTTTAGTGAATTCGCCCCCAAGAGTTGCAGACAGACAGACAGGCAGAGGCCATTAAGTTGTAGATGTGAGAGGAGGCAGAGTTTGGCAAGCAGGCAGACAGACAGACAGACAGACAGAGAGAGACTGACTGACTGAGTAAGAGACAGACTGTTCACCCCTCCTTTGAAGCATCACAACAGGGAGCCTGTCTGTGCACCGTGTGATCCGCGAGTCTGCTACTCACTGCCAGAAGCGCCTGCTGCCAACACGTAGGCTACATGTGCAAAGCGACGCGCCCCACAGCCATTTTGAGATTGGCCTTCCTATCCATCCGGCATATTGATTGGTAAAACATAGAACAGCAGAGCATCCAAACAGATACTGTAGTCGAAGTCATCTGACGTAGCGCTGCTATATTTATACTAAGCTCCATCGGCGTGCGTTAAATTTTTTAACACCGTCGCTAGCAATAGCACAAGGCGAGCTTCAGAGTTTAGCCCAGGTGTCACGCTAGTAGTGCTAGCTTGTTGGAGGCTGTAAGCGTGGAAGGGGCGAGCGAGCTGCTTTTGCTCGTCTTGTTTTCAAGGAGCGTTCCGACGCCCCGCGCAGCTCTGAGTCATGCTAGCTGGCTGTGCCGTCTGTTTGTGTGTGAGCTCATTGTGAGCAGTGTGTGGGAGTCAGGGTTATTGTGCTTCAGGGCACTGAGCTAGGTTTGTTTTTTTCGAGCGCTCGCACCATGTCGCATGCTTCATCTCCTTCAGAGAGGTCTCCTGAACCCCTTCACCCCGCACGTCTCCATTTTCCTACACACCTTTTAATAAATCATTAATGAGTCAATGGTGGTTTGGATTGCCATTTATTACGCGTTTTGGCGATATATTCATATTGGGGAGTAGCCTATGTCTCGCTGTCTCGATCCAGAACCTTTTATTTTTATTTTTTATTGCCACAGCAGGCCAACAGGCCCGCTCCTAGCCTACGAGTGGGCCTACCGTGCGCATAGCTGAGATATTCCTCCTCAGAGCTCACGTGGCCGGATGTAACAGTCAGGAGGAGATAGGGGATGTGCGTCTCACCCTGCGCTGCCGTCTGTTCCTCCAGGCCTGTGGCTGCCTGGCCCGTGAGTGTGCGCGCGCGTCAGTGCCTTTGCATTTCGTTTGCATGCGTGCCATCTACTGTGTGTGTGTGTGTGTGTGTGTGTGTGTGCGTGTGCGTGCGCCTGTGTGTGTACGCTCGTGTGTGTGTGTGTGTGTGTGCCTGTGTATGTCTGTGTGTGTGCGTGCGTGCATGCCTGTGTGTGTGTGTGTGTGCGTGCGTGCGTGTGTGTCTCAGGAGTATTATTATCAACATAACTTCATGTTGATGTCTGTCATATGGTCCCTGGGCGGATTAAACACTTGGGTCACGTTTCAATGAGGACAAACACGTTTGACCTTCAGCACATTATCAACTTGTAAGTATATTTAGAAATAGCCGCGTTTACATGAAGCACTTCCTCCATTTTGAAATCTTTCAAACACACACCGACCATAACTCAGTCTCCATTAGAAAACCCTCTGTTCTTGTTTTTTTTTTCCGTTGCTCAGCATTGCATAATCAAATGCTCAGCTGGACAGCATTACTGCCCCTCTGTAGAATACATTCACAGCCCCTGAGACCGAGCAGACAACAGGATATCCTCCTCCAAACTAGGGAAAGCTCAGAGGTACATTGAACTGTATCGTATCCTCAAGCCTTCGTTATGTACTGTAAGGCTTTGGTATGTGCTCCGCCCACAACGTTTTTATATAGGTCATTCTTTACATGGGCTGTCTCCTCCCTTCTCTTCTGGGTGACTGAGTAGCTGTGTGTGTGTGTGTGTGTGTGTGTGTGCGTGTGTGCGTGTGTGTGTGTGTGTGTGTGTGTGTGTGTGTGCCGTGCGCTGACTGGAATAAAGCTGCTTCATTCAGACAGGATTCGGGCCAGCTGTGCTCACTCCCTGCTGCAGTGCTGGGGCTGGGATGGGCTGTTCTCTGCTTCCCTCTCCCTCTCTTTGCACTCCTTCCTCTTCTCTCCCTCTTCAGCTCTCCCTCCTCTCCTCTGCACTCCTTCCTCTCCTCTCCTCTCCTCTCCTCTCCTCTCCTCTCCTCTCCTCTCCTCTCCTCTCCTCTCCTCTCCTCTCCTCTCCTCTCCTCTCCTCTCCTCTCCCTCTTCTCCTCTTCTCCTCTTCTCACCGATGCATCGGCCAAACATCGGCACGGTCAGAGCTCCCCCCCTGTTGACTGTCCATCGGCCCGTCGGCAAACAAAACGACATTCACCGACGCCAGCGGCCGACGTTCGCGTCGCACAAACTATGCCTGTTTCTTTCACGAATGGTTTCCCTTCCCAGCCGCAGATTCGGAGAAGATCAGCGGCGTAACGACAGCGCAGGCTGCGCGCCGCCCTCACGCTCGCCGTTTGTTATCCCGCCTCGGCCGGCCGTCGAAACGTTTCCTCCCAGCTGCCCCGTGGACATGTCCTTCTGCTCTGCACAGAAACGTTCAGTACAGCCCAATCCCAAAATATGGCGCCAGAAATAGTTCACACCTAGATGAAGTGTGTACCTATCATGCAAATGTGAAAAATGTTCATTCCTTTGTTGCGCCGGGCACAAAAGAGGGAATTAAAAAACAAGCATCATCCATCGGCGTCGACCGCATGGTTATTTTAAACATCGGCATCGGCCAGGAATTTTGCAGTCGGTACATCCCTGTTCTCCTCTTCTCTCTTCCTCTCCATTCTCCTCCTCTCTGTGCCCCTCTCCCTTTCCTCATCTCCTCTCCTCTCTCTTATTTTCCTCTCCTGTCCTCAACAAACAACAACAACAAACATGTTTATTTATCACAAGGTGAGAGGCGGCACATCACACGGTGTAGGTGGCGAAACGCACACACACACACACACACACACACACACACACACACACACACACACACACACACACACACACACACACACATGCGCGAATGGCTTGAGCATCCACCGATGAAATGTCTCTCTGCTCTTAACCCATCCCGACATCCTTCCCCCAAGGGCAGCGGGGAGCAGACAGGAGGCAGCGAGCAGGGGGACGTGCCCGGGGGGCCGGCTAAGTGTTCCTGTCCGTCTTCGCTAGGGACCTTAATGGGGGAAACCCGTGCGAACCCGGGGAGAACATGCAAACTCCGCACAGAAAGGCCCAGAGACCTTCTTGCTGTGCGGTGACAGTATTACTGCGCCTCCATGCTGCACATGAGCAGTTTTGGGGTTCAGGGTCGTGTTCAAGGACACTTCGGAACACTCCGGAAGCTTGCGATCCCCAGCCAGCCACTCTACAGTACCTCCTGAGCCTCCTTCCCTCTCTTCCTTTCCACTCCACTCCTCTCCTCTCTCTTCCTTCTCTCCTGGCCTTTCTTCCTGTGTCTTCCTCTCCTCTTTCCTCCTCTATCTTCCTCTCCTCTCCTCTGCTAGGCAGATTTTCTGGGTAACCAGCTGCCTCCTCTCTCCTCTCCTCTCCTCTCTCCTCTCCTCCCTCCTCTCCTCTCTTTCTCTCCTCTCCTCTGCTAGGCAGGGTTTCTGGGTAACCAGCTGCCTCCTCTCCTCTCCTCTCCTCTCCTCTCCTCTCCTCTCCTCTCCTCTCCTCTCCTCTCCTCTCCTCTGCTAGGCAGGGTTTCTGGGTAACCAGCTGCCTCCTCTCCTCTCTCCTCTCCTCTCTTCCTCTCCTCTGCTAGGCAGGGTTTCTGGGTAACCAGCTGCCTCCTCACAGTAGCTCCCCTCCTTTCTGCAGGCATTCATCTCCCTGAACACAGTCAGGAAGCCAGGGGAGAACACAGAGACAACGTGCTAGAGTGTGTGAAAGTATGTGTGGTGTTATGTTATGTAATGTGCGTGTGTGTGTGTGTGTGTGTGTGTGTGTGTGGGGGACTCATTTATCTGCTCTCTCTCTCTCTCTCTCTCTCTCTCTCTCTCTCGTTATTGTCTCTCTCTCTCTCTCTCTCTGTATTGTCTCTCTCTCTCTCTCTCTCTCTCTCTCTCTCTCTCTCTCTCTCTCTCTCTCTCTCTCTCTCTCTCTGTGTATTGTCTGTCTGGTTGAATGTGTCAGTTCACCTCAGCTCCCCTGGCTGTTCTCTCTCCATCAGGCCTGTTGACACCAGTAGATGGTCTCCATCAGAGAGGAGCTTTTCATTTCTAGATGCCTATAGCTCCCCGAGGACAGCACGCAACCACAGTCAGCCCTCTCCTTCTCTCTCTCTCCTTCTCCCTCTCTCCTTCTCCCTCTCTCTCTCCTTCTCTCTCTCTCCTTCTCCTTCTCTCTCCTTCTCTCTCTCCTTCTCCTTCTCTCTCCTTCTCTCTCTCCTTCTCCTCTCTCCGTCTCCCTCTCTCTCTCCTTCTCTCTCTCCTTCTCCTTCTCTCTCCTTCTCCTCTCTCCGTCTCCCTCTCTCTCTCCTTCTCTCTCTCCTTCTCCCTCTCTCTCTCCTCCCTCTCTCTCCTTCTCCCTATCTCCTCCTCCCTCTCTCTCACCTTCTCCCTCTCTCCTCCTCCCTCAGCATCTCCCTCAGCATCTCCCTCCTCCTCTCTCTCTTTCCCTCTCTCTCCCTCCGCCTCTCCTGCTGCTCCACCGAGGCTGATCTGGGAAGAGGCCGGGTCTCGGTGAGGCTGATCTGGGAAGAGGCCGGGGCTCGGTGAGGCTGATCTGGGAGCAGGCGGTGAACAGCGGCGGTGTGGACGGTGCCTCTACGCACCCCGAGGTCTCCCCCCTGCCCCCCGGGGACGTTAAAGGGGACGCGTGGGCGAGCAGCGGCCGAGGGAAAGACAAGTTCCTTCCTCAACAGCGCACAGGCTGGTCTCCCCCTCCCCCCACTTTCCTGCTCCCTTTCTGTCTCCAGATAAGCGAGTGAAGGTGCCGACGCTGTGTTTCCTCCGGGGCAGGTCAGAGTTCACCGCTGCTGCTGACTGCGCATTCCTGGTAGCTTAGCTAACTTCCTTTCGGCTCGGGCCCATCTGTTCCTCCCTATCTCTCTGTATGCTAACCCAGACCCCCCCCTCTCCCGGACCCCATACACACCCCCCTGTCTCACTACCCCGTATCTAACCTAGCTCCTTATCAGACCACCCTCCCATAGCCTCTCCTATCTCCACCCCATACTAACCTATAGCCCCAACAGCCCCCCAACCCACAGTATCTCCGTCCATACCGACCCATACCACACCCCAGATTGCGAACAGACAGGCAGGCTGGACTTCTGTGACCCAGCCTTGACTATCCGCTGGTGTTTACCACTAACATTAAATAATTCAACGTGATATGTTTTTAAATGGATTTATCTTGGATTTATTGTTTATTGTTTGTCTGCGTTTGCTGCTGGCTGGGCTACAATTCGCTCCTACGGGATAATACAGTTTTCTTGACTTGACTTGATTCAGCACAATGACAGCTCAACTCTTGCACAGTTACAATAGAATAGAAATCGAATAAAATAGAAAGTTTATTTCGACATATGTAAGTACAGGCACATTGGAAATCTTGTCTCTTGTCTTCAAGTCTCTTGTCTTTACAATATCTCATCAGCACTAATCAATTCCTCATTCCAGCCATTCCGGGTGCACAGCTAGACATTATAAGGTTCCCGATCTGCATCAATTCAATCAACTTGATCTGGTTTGATAGGGATCCAGCCAATCAGCAGTGAAAGGCTACAGAATGCCTGTCTAGCGTCTCTGTGGTATCGCAGCAGTCGGGGGAGGGGGGGGTGGGGGTGGGGCTTTCTGGGTCGGTTCTTATTTTCTGGGTCGGTTCTGCTGACCGGGCCATTTTTGTTGGCTGAACGCGAGCATTGTCTGTGTTGATGTTTTCCAGCGTTCTGGGACTGGAGATGATGTTCTGGTGTTGGCGTTAGCGTCTGTTTTTGTTCCACGGACGCACGTGCGCGAGCAGACACACACACACACACATTCATGCACTTCAGGAAAAGAGAACATCGTCAAGGCATAGCCTTTACACTCACAAGTGCTTAGAGTCGAAAGGGGACTTTTTCCTCACACTTTGATCCCACCACAGTGCAAGATAAGGGACTGATCAATGAGTTTGACCTAGATTTCCATGGAGAACACACACACACACACACACACACACACACACACACCATTAGGGTATATTCTGTATATTAGCCAGTGTGTGTACTGTTTTTAGATTAGTGAGCCTGGGGGCCCATGTGTGTCGGTGGGGAGGGGTTGGGGGGGGGGGGGGGTGACACACAAACCCACTGGCCCCGGTCAGGGGTGACATCTTGACGAGGGGGTCACGAGGGGCTCATGTGACTCAGAAAGGTCACCCACCTTGAAGTGCCCCGCTGAGGACCCCTGCAGACCAGAGGAGGTAGTGATGGGGGTGGAGGGGGGGGGGGGTACAATTAGATCTCCTCGCTGAGTCTGGCCGAACGTTCTGTCCTTGGCTTGGCCAGGATTCCTTTTCAACGTGTCCTGACCAGATTGTGAGTGTCTCAACGTGTCCTGAGTGTCGCATAGCTGAGATTCTGGATCCTGGAGTCAATATTCCTTGGAGACGACGGCTTCTAATAACCAGCGTTATTCAACCTTCCAGAATGTCACCTTGCCATTGGGTGTGAGGGCATTGTTATAGTGTGTCACGAGGTCACCCTCTTTTAGGCTAGCCCCCCCCCCCCGTGTCATTCAGGGCTTTTCGGCGAGCGCCTTGTGTGTGACATCAGCTGAGCGGCTGGGATTTGTGTCAGCAGGGCCCAGGATAGAGCAAGGCATTGTGGGGGCGCGGATCTAGAGCGACGTGGGGGGATTAGGGTCAGTAGGACCAAGAGGCTCGGGTCCTCCAGTCCTCCCGTTCTGACGCCTTCACCTGAGTTCGCGCGCGCGCGCGTGTGTGTGTGTGTGAGAGTGTGTGTGTGCTGTGCGCGTGTGTGTTGTGTGTCTGCTTTGGCACGGACAGGATGCGCCGCGAGAGCGCAGGGCGTCCGAGTGCACTCTCCCAAAGAACCACAAACACCGAGCGAAGAATTCCGACTCCTGCTGCTCGCTAATCAGCCGTCTGCGCTGCGTGCGCTGGGACTCCTGCCGGGGAACCGGGCCGAGGTTACTCCAGGTCCGGAGCCCCCCCCCTCGTGTTTTTTGTCAGTCCAGCTGCGTTACTGTCTCTGAACAGAGAGCGTTATTCATGTCCCCGGGGAGGGGAGGAGAAGGAGAAGGCGGCTCCTCATTGACATTCCGGGCCCTTCTCTCGGGAGCGGAGCAGAGCCGGCGTGGGCCTCTGCATTGTCCTCCCCCCCCCCCCTCCCCGGGCTCCGTCACCTTGAAAGCCCCCCCCCTCCTATCCGGAGCACCTCAGCTGTGCGAAAAACAGACCGGAGAACATGATTAAACAAAAATGACAACACCTAAAAAGAACGAAACAGGCAAGATGAATGGAAGGAGAGAGAAAGAGGGGGAGAGGGAAAGAGACAGAGAGGGAGAGCGAGAGAGAGTGGGAGAGAGTGAGAGAGAGGGAGACAGAGAGATAGAGAGAGAGGGGTGTGGGAGAGAGATAGAGAGACAGAGAAACAGAGAGAGAGAGGGGTGTGGGAGAGAGAGATAGAGGGAGATAGAGAGATAGAGAGAGGGGTGTGGGAGAGAGAGATGGAGGGAGAGGGAGACAGAGAGAGAGAGAGGGGTGTGGGAGATGGAGAGAGAGGGGTGTGGGAGCGGGAGAGAGAGGGAGATAGAGAGAGGGGTGTGGGAGAGAGATAGAGGGAGAGAGAGATAGATAGAGATAGAGAGAGGGGTGTGGGAGAGAGAGATAGAGGGAGAGAGATGGAGAGAGGGGTGAGTGGACTGTGGCAGTGTCCACCTCTCTCCCGGTGATGCAGTGTGAGGAGCTGAACTCTCTGGTCTCTGCGGCCGGCGTGGGGCGCATGCTAATGAGCGTCTGGATGAATCAGGTTGTTTCCGGCGGGCGGAGGAGCGGGCGCAGGGAGGCGCTCCGGGGTTCTGGTTCTGCTCGGCTGGCCTTGCTGAACCAGGACACAGGAAGGGCTGAGTCGGCGGTCCCGTTCAGCGGCTGAGTAATCAGGGCTCATTAGACGGGGTATTTTGGATGTGTGTGTGCGCGCGTGAGCCAGTGTGTTTTTGTGCATGTGTGTGTGTGTGTGTGTACTGTATGTGTGTGTGTGCGAGTGATTCTGTGTGTGTGTGCGTGCGTGCGTGTTTCCCTTGAGGTTATAACCCCAGGTTAACACCAGCATATCCGTCAAATCGAATTCCCATCAGGCATTGCTGGTCTTACCTCATGGTTGCATCAGTGTCTCACGACGCAAAGCTCCCAACTCTGTCAGACCGCCTTGCGGGTGGCGTGGTCATCACCCACGCTATGTCCACTGACTCCTCTGACCCCTCGACAGGTGCGTGATGATGACCTCGTGTCATGTGGACAGTAAAGTTTGTTTCCCTGACAGCTCGAGATTCATCTGCCACACATGTCAACAAGAGTGTTTTTGAGGCGTACTCTACTGTACTCTACTGTACTCTACTGTACTGTCACTAGGAACGTTCTGTCCCCTGTCTTCGCAGTGAATGGACGTTTCTGTGTGGCGGCACTGGTGACTCATGTACCCTCTCTGCCCCCCCCCCCCCTCCTCTCTCTCTCTCTCTCTCTGGCTTTCTGCCCTCTCTCTCCCTTTCTCTGCCCCCCTTTCTCCTGCTTTCCCCCTCTCTCTCTCTCTCTCTCTCTCTCTGTCGCTCTCCCTCTGTCTCTCTCTCTCTCTCTCTCTCTCTGTCTCTCTCTCTCTCTCTCTCTCCCTCTCTCTCTCTTTCTCTCTCTCTCTGTCTCTCTCTCTCTCGCCCTCTCTTTCTCTATCTCTCTCTGTCTCTCTCTCTCTCTCCCTCTCTCTCTCCCTCCCTCTCTCTCTGTCTCTCTATCTCTGTCTCTCTCTGTCTCTCTCTCCCTCTCTCTCTCTCTCTTTCTCTGTCTCTCTCTGTCTCTCCCTCTCTCTCTCTCTGTCTCTCTCTGTCTCTCCCTGTCTCCCTCTCTCTCTCTCTCTCTCTCTGTCTCTCTCTCTCTCTCTCTCTCTCTCTCTCTCTCTCTCTCTTGCTGTGTACCAGGGATTGAGCTGTGCTTGCCGGGCTGGCGGTTCTCCATGACCATGGTGTCCAGCTTCGTGGTGCTCGGGGGTCAGCTGCTGATGCCCGGGGTGGCGTACCTGTGCCGGGACTGGCAGGTGCTACAGGCCATCATCATCTGCCCACTGTTCCTCATGCTGTCCTACATCTGGTGAGACACACACACACAGACACCCCGGCACCCTGCACACCGGGAGTAGTATATATATCCGTGCGTTCGACGCCGCCCTCTTTGGCGTTTTTTTTTTCCAGGCTAGAGCGGGCGGAGCCAGAGCGCGTGGCGGCGGCTTCTTTCGTTCGACGTTGCGATTGGCCGGCCGCCGCCTCGCCAGTACTGCCCGCATGCGGTTCCTTTGTTTTTACACGGGAATGACGGACCAGCTTACAGGACAGCCACCCACATTTTAGTCCAGGCCACCCACACACACACACACACACACACACACACACACACACACACACACACAACAAAAAACCTGTGGCCTGTGTTCCCCTTTTTGCAGTGTGAACCGTTATCTGGAGAAATGTGAGTGGCCTATTGTCCGTCACATTAACAACATCAGGCGATTACATCTCTGAATACTTGTACTTGTCCTGAGCACGCAAGTGGGCGTTTAAGTGTTTAAGTTTTATTCTGTGGCGACGGCACACGTTGCCTGACATTACAATGTACGTGTTTACGTTTTACATAACCCCACGTTCGCCAGGGCAATTGAGCTTTATCAGTCGTGTGAAACCTGTTATGTCATCAAAGGGAGACGTTTGGTCTCAAGGGCGTTTACTTCCATACTGTACTATAATGGGCCTAATATCTTATCGTTAACCTGCCTTCAACTGACCTCTGCTGCCCCTCCACCGTAGCCTGGGTCATAAACGCTCCTCCATTAAACTCTGTTTACTCCGCTGCGTCGTCCGTTGTAGCGCCGCGGCACGGAGACGGGTAGGGAGTGCGGTAAGCCCGGGGATTTAGGCCCGTCGCAGCCAATCACAGGGCCCGTCATCATTCCCCTCGCGGCTAACAAAGAGCGCTTCATCCGCTGGTTATCAAATGACTTCAAAGCCTCGGTTGCAGATTAAACTCCGTACCACTTGGCTCAGGGAGCTTTGAATCGGCGGGAGAGAGAGAGAGAGGGAGGGGAGGGAGAGAGAGGAGGGGGGGGGGGGTGCGGGGTGAGGGAGGGAGAAGGAGGGAGAGAGGGAGGGAGAGAGGGAGGGGAGGGGAGGGAGAGAGAGGAGGGGGGGGGTGAGGGGGGAGAAGGAGGGAGAGGGAGGGAGAGGGGGATTACCAGGTTGATATACTGAGATACGTAGTAGTCGGCGCCCCAATTAAAGTCCGAATAAAAACTCCTGGGCGCTCGTTATTGCCGTGCGGTGGTCCCGTACTGACGAGGGGGGCCTTCCCGCTCTGTGTCGTCCGTCAGGATCTTCCCGGAGTCGCTGCGCTGGCTGCTGGCCACCCAGCAGTACTGCCGCTCCAAGTGGATCATGGCCCACATCGTCAGGAAGAACCAGGTCAACGAGGAGCTGGACCGCGACCACGTCCTCACAGGTGAGGCCCGCCGCCGCGACGCACACTCCACGACGAGCGATTGGCATCCGCGCCGTTTCCTCTCCGTCTTGCGCACGGGCTGGTCTGTATCGGCCGTGAAAGCTTGCCTCCTCCCCCATGCGGGATTGTTTAGGCTGTGTTCCAAACCGTAGGGCTCTCGTCCCCTACACCCTAGGAAGTCACTTCCCTCGGTAGTGAGCGCTGTGAAGGGCATAGGGACTAGGGTGTCAAAATAACGCCCGTTCGGGATGCCCTTCAGCGTCACTTTTCCGGGGCTGTCACGTGCATCACCATAGCCACCGTTAATGAACCAGTCCTCTCCGAGCCGAAGCAGAGATTTCCGAGGTCCCGGAAACGGCGCCGTCATCGGCGGGGTTGGCGTGCGTCGGCCGCTCAAGCAGCCGAGCTTGACGCGGCTGCGGTCTCAAGATCCCACTCATCCTGCTTGTCGCTCTGCAATCATCCACGCGTTTCCGTTCCCTGCCCCGGCGCCTCTCCACTTCCTGACACTCCAATTATACCCGAGTGTGCTAATTATACCAGAGTGTGGTCCTGCCTACACTATGCACGGTATTTTCAGTGACATAACTGAAACCGATTGGCTAGGACCGGTGGATAGTCCTGTCCCCCCCCCCCCCCCCCGGCCCTGTCTCAACGGGACAGATTATCGAGATAGAGACCCCCCCCCCCCCCCTTCCCCCATATCCCACCACCCCCGCATCCCCTGGAGACTTCCTGTTACCATGGCTACCGTAGAGGAGGAAGGGGGGGGGGGGGTTGGTAAACCTACACCCAGCTAACCCCACCCCCCTTCTGGAACTTTACCTCTACTAGGACTGGAGAGTAGGGGGGAGGAGAGAGGGAGAGAGGAGAGGAAGGGAGGGGAAGAGAAGAGAGAAGGGGAGAGGAGGAGAGGACAGAGGAGGAGGGAGGGGAAGAGAGGAGGGGGAGCGGAGAAAGGAGAGGAGGAGAGAGGAGAAGGGAGGGGAGGAGAGAGGTGAGAGGAGGGGAGAGGGAGAGAAGAGAGAGCAGGGGAGGAGAGAGAGGAAGAGAAGAGAGAGCAGGGGAGGAGAGAGAGGAGAGTTGAAGAGAGAGCAGGGGAGGAGAGAGAGAAGAGTTGAAGAGACCGGAAGGTAACACACCGGGGGGAGGAGAGCAGGAGAGGGGTGAGGCGAGGCCGCAGACTCCTAGTTACCCTTTGACCCCCCCTGCTCCCGCAGATGCGCCCCGAGGCCAGGGGCACGTTACACAACCCCGGCACCTAACCCTACAGGTTCCGCCACCAAGAACCGCCTTCTGCAGGAGAGCTTTCCCCTTTGAATAGCTCAGAGAGACAGGGTGGCTTCAGCTGGAATCGGCTGGTCTTTTTTTTCGTGTAAGCATCTGGTGGTTGTGGGCGCGTGACGGTAGATGGCGGAGGGTTGACACGGCGCTCGCCGGCACGGAACATCGTCTTCCTCTGCAGAGAGGAGCTTCTGCGTATGGCGGCTGCAGCTGCGTAGAACTCGCTTTATGATGGCGACTTTTCTGACAGGCAGAGGTTGCAAGCCGGGGGAACCCAGGTGCTCACGTATTATGTATATTACGGTACCTCCTGAAAATGTCACCTTAAAGTGTGTGGGGGGGAGAGGTATGCTGGCTGTGGCACACACACACTCATACTCAAACACATACACACTCAAGTACACCTACATACACACACACAGAAACTCTGAGCAACAAAATGGAATGCAGTGACGTGCCCGCGCAGTATGTAGAGATTTGTTTCCATGGCAACCCGCCCGCTTCCTCAAAATCCACTGGATCAACACCGGGGCGTTGTCCTACTCAGTGCATTTCCACATCTACCCCCCCCCCCCGGTCATACCTGTCACATAACAGGAAGAGATAAGGGTGGATTGATACTCTACACACTAGCTATGCCTTCGCCAGCTACGCAAAGCTGCATAAGTCTACGCAAGGTGCGTCTGACGCGTCCTCGCGTAGCAAAAAAACCTGCGTTCACGGCGGCGTCAACGTAGCTGGCGTAGAGCGCGGCGGAGACCGGGGCCCTGGCGGTAGGTACGGCGTGACGCACCGCGCCGACCGTCGTCGCTTCCGGGTCGGCCGCGTCGGCCCCGCTGCCCTCAAACCCCTAGAACCTGATCCTGACGTCGCTCTTCTGCCTGTGTTCTCAGAGCTCCACAGGGCTCTGCAGGTGAAACCCAAGAGGACGTGCATCGTCAAGATGGTGGGAACCAGGAACCTGTGGAAGAACATCGTGGTGCTCTGTGTCAACTCGTAAGTACTGTCTGTCGGGGGGGGGGTGGGGGGGTCTGTCCTGACTTCATGTGCCTCTCTGTTTTTATCTGTTAGTAAAAAATGTGTGTGTATTTGTGTGAGAGAGTTTCTAAACATAGGTTTAGGCCTATGTGTGTGTTAGTGTGTAAATAATGTGTCTATGTGTGAGAGAGAGACAAAGAGAGGAGATTAGTTGTGTTTCGCTGAATGGCCTATAGTCCTGGTGTACAGTACGGTATGTGTGAGTTCGCTGCCAGTTAGTGGCTCCTTGTGCGCAGAGTGCAATGGTACGGTCCTGTTGACCCGTCAGCTCGATGCTGCATCGATCAGTCACTCTCTGGGCCTTTTCCAGCCGGCTGGATCTCCGCTCGTCTGTCCTCTCCCTATAAATCCTAACCCTCTTTGTCAGACACAGGGCCTGGCTATTTCAGCACTCGCCGTCCCTGGCTCTGAACTCGCCATGAATTTTACATGAGCCGTGTTCTTATGAAACTCTAGGCGGCTAGGAGAGTCTGTGCATGTACGTGTGTGTGTGTGTGTGTTTGTGCTTGTGCGTGTACCGTGACAGCTTGAGAGGAGAGAGAGAGTTGACCCCGTTTGACCTCGCTCGTCTTCCCTGGCCCTCATCACTCTTTCCTTTCAATACCATGGCCTTCTTTTCTCGTTCACTCCAATCCGAATTTTCTACCCTAACCACACACCTGTGACCGCATGACAAATATTTGTAGTATGAATGCGCCGCCAATCCTGTTAACATTTCAAAACATTTGAACGTTCAATCCAATGCATTAATGGTAAAATGGACTGCACTTATATAGCGCTTTTCCACCTTAGCGGCACTCAAAGCGCCTTACAATGGCATCTCTTTCACCCATTCACACACAATGGCGGTAGCTGCCATGCAAGGCGCTAACCTGCTCATTGGGAGCAATTTGGGGTTAGGTGTCTTGCTCAAGGACACTTCGACATGTGGACAGTCGGAGCTGGGATTCGAACCACTGACCCTTCGATCATTGAACGACCCGCTCTACCAACTGAGCTACAGCGGCCCCATTACTATTACCAAGATTTCCATTCTTGTGTAACTAATGTGGCAGCATTATTTGAATCTAGAGAGCAGCAGCAGACCAAGAAATTCATCTGATAGTGCTACTTTGCAAACGTTTTGTGTTGGCATTCTAGGATGCCTCTTACTAGTGTTTCAACACTTTCTGAACATGGCACGGAATGCACTGGAGCTGCTCTTGGTGGCTCTGTCTGAATTGATTTGGGGGGCATATCTCTAGCTAGCTGCATGAAGCAATTAGCGTATATTGTTGTGTTAATAGTTGGTGAAAAGAACAACTAATTTCTAGCACTAGCTACCGTCATTCGAATTTGTGACTGGATGGCCATAGCCCTATATTGCGACAGGCAGTCAAAATAACGTAGTGTGTAGTGCTATCAAATAAGCTTACACTAGAATAAGGTTAGTTGGTATTTCGTTGACAACTGCTCCGTTTATATGTTGCACAGAAACAAGCAGACCATCGTTCATGGCTGGTTAGCTAGCTGCTATCAACGTCAGTCTGGCAGGTTTTGGTTGTAGCTGATTAGCTTGTATTCCTGCCAGTGTTGCATGGCAACCATATGCAGCTTGAGGGGACCTATGTTGTTTGGCGGAAGAATTATGTTGCTGTCCGTTTATTTTGTGAATAAACTACCGCTACCCGTCGTGCCTAACAACGTTCCCTAGCTGTTCTAAAATCTCTGTAACCCACGGACTCTCTGGGTTTATTGCTTATAACACACCCATGCCCACCCCCCCCGGGTTATTTATTAATATCCATACTTATAGCATGTACATAATTCATCCATACCGGTACCATACCATTTATCTTATATTGTATAGATGTGTAATTTGATTGTGTATTTTGTAATTTGTAAATTGAATAGTTGAGCACATCACAGAGCCGGAAGCAACATTTCACCGTGACTGTACACTGTACTTTTACATGTGACAAATAAAGATCTGAATCTGAATCCTCCTTTATATTCTGATGTCCTCTCTGCACCTCATTCTCTCTCTCTCTCCTCCTTCCTCTCTCCCTAACATTATCTCTCTCTCTCTCTATCTCCTTTTCTCTCTCTCCCATTTCCTCATCCTCATTCCTCTCTCCCTCCCCTTCCCTCTCTCTCTCTCTCTCTCTCTCCTTTTCTCACTCTCCCACTTCTTCATCCTCATTCCTCTCTCTCTCCCCTTCCCTCTCTCTCTCTCTCTCTCCTTTTCTCACTCTCCCACTTCCTCATCCTCATTCCTCTCTCTCCCCTTCTCTCTCTCTCTCCCACTCATTCATCCTCCCTCCCTCCTCTCTCTCTCCCGCTCCCTCATCCTCCCTCCTCTCTCTCCCTCCCTCCTCTCCCTCTCTCCCTCCCTCCTCTCTCTCTCTTCCTCCTCCCCAGGCTGACTGGTTACGGGATCCACCACTGCTTTGCCCGCAGCATGATGGACCCGGAGGCCCAGGGCACCACCATGTTCCACAACTTCTACGCCGACTACTACACCATGGCGGGCATCGCCGTGGCGTCCTGCCTGGCGCTGTGCCCCGCCGTGGGCCTGATGGGCAGACGCGGCGGCCTCCTCATGTTCATGATCATCACTGCCCTGGCGTCGCTGCTGCAGCTGGGCCTGCTCAACTGTGAGTACGCGCACACACACACATGCATGCACACGCACATGCACACGCACACACACACACAGGTGCGCAATATCCATTTCTCCGCTTAACAATATATGGAAGCTGACCTCAGAGAGCCTTTTCGATAGCAGTCCCCGTCGTAAGAGTTCCACAAGCTGTCAGACCTCAGCACTTCTAGAGGGTTCTCGCCCTTTGTGGTAGACCACAAGTCCAGCATCCCTCCTTGCTGAATGCATAGATAGATAGATAGATAGATAGATAGATAGATAGATAGATGGATAGATAGATTTGGCCACTTGCTTTAATGCCAGGAAAATGTCAAGAGAAGGCAGAAGGGAATCTTGTTTATCGAGGGTTTAGTTAGAACCGGGGTACTAGATGATCCATTTTCATGTTTCCATGCCTAAGTGCGCAATCAGAGAGCTGTAATGCGTGTCGGTCACTGTGTAACAGGGGGAGACGCTCCCTGTTTGATAGAGTCACTCAGACGCGCGGCGACAAATGTTTAACCGCAGTCAGCGCGCCCCGAGGTCACAGCCCCACTCCCGCGCCGGCAATCCATCTCCATATTCCATGCCGCGAACGAGCAAACAGGATGTCGTTTGCGTGAGAGCCTTTGTGTACTTTGTGTGCGTGTTTGTTCTGTCGCGGCCTTTGACCGTGTTGTCCGCGGGGCACAGTTTCAGCGGCATTGTGAACAACGTGTATGTCTCTCTCTCTCTCTCTCTCTCTCTCTCTCTCTCGTTTCTCTTCCAGTGGTGGGGAAGTACAGTGTTCAGCTAAATATAGGTACAGTATGACCATCTGTTTCTCTCCTAATGCGCCCACGCATCCCCCCCACCCCCCCCCCCCCACCCCCCCCCCAGGGCTGGCTTTGTCCTCGTCTATAATCACAACGGAATCAATTGTCCGCTACACACAATCATAACTGTTCACACACATTTTGGAGAATCGGCTCGGTAGAGCTCACTTGGCGCGCGCCATTGAAAGAGTCAATTCTCCCAGGCTTGTTTTTCAACCCTCGGATCGACTTTCAATTGTTCAAAAACGCTCCCCTCGACACGGGGAGTTGTGAATTTGCTGTTATTTTTTAGGACGAGGAGGAATTCTGACAGCCTGGCCCACATTGCTTTGGCGCCGTGTCAGCGTTTCTCAGTATTCCCAGAGGTCAGGTGTTGCGTAATAAAAATGTCGCCGGTTCAAAACCAAAGGTTCATTCTTCCATTATCCTACTGAACACCACCCCCTCCCTCCCTGAACACAGAGACCTAACCTGGCCTCTATCTCCCACTCCACGTCCCTGTTATTCTGTGGACACGCACGCACACACACACACACACACACACACACACACACACACACACACACACACACCTATACATACAAGTGTCTGTAGAGGTTCAGACAGAGAGGCATACCTGCCCTGTGATAGGCTACTAGACTACAGATAGTAAATTGACATATTGGGAGCCTTATAATGTCTAGTTGGGTGCCTAGAAAGTGGAATGAGGACTTGATTAGTGCTGATAATATATTGTAAGGACAAGCGACAACTCTATTCTGAATGAGTCTTGTGGAACCAGACTACAGATTAGCGAAAGCTGTGTCTGACAGGCTTTGTAACGCACAGCCTAGCTGTGGAGTATGACATGATTCAGCATCATGGCCGAATAATCCTCATTCACATGACCGTCCTCTAAGAATCACCTCCAGAAAATATTTGCGCATTAAAACGTGGACGCTCACACGCACACACACACACACACACACACACACACACACACACACACACACACACACACCCATACCCACACACACACACACACACACACATACACACACACACACACACACACACACACACACACGCACACACACGGGGGGGTGTAATTCAAGCTAACCCTAACCCAGACTCCCCAGTCCTTCGTGGCGTAGAGAGTAGAGAATGATCCTCTGTGTTTGGCTCCGTCTCATGGACTCCGTAGCCCTCCTCCTCCTCCTCCTCTCCTCCTCTCCTCCGCGCTTATCAATCTCTCTATTCTTCCTCCTAATCCTCCCCTGGGTGTGCTGGGCAGCCAAATGAGCCTGGCCTGTTGTCAGACAGACCGGGGATTAGAGATTAGAGAGTTGCTCCCAGCTGATCACACACACCGGACTCCTATTATCCTCTTTGGGCCAACTTAAACAATCCCTTAAACATGTCCCTAACGCTGTGTTTGTGTGTGTGCATGCGTGTGTTTGTGTATGTGTGTGTGTGTGTGTGTGTGTGTTTGCGTGTCCAGACTGTTCTGTGTTCTAATCCCGGGGAACCGATGAAGTTAAATGTACACGTAAACGTACAGCGGCACGATCAGGGTGGTGGACCGCTTCATACAGACCCCGTGTTCCATCTACACACACACACACACACACACGCACGCACAACTCTGTTTAAGCCGGAGGAACGACACATGCGCCCCCCTCAACGTAGCGCAGCCTTTATCGCATGTGCCCCCATGAATGTGCGCGCGTGTGTGAGCGATATACAAACCGCCGTCGGATACACACACACACAGCCGCCGCCGCTGTCCGCCGCCGCGCGGAGGAAATGGCTGACGCGTGTTCGCTCTCCCCCCGTAGAACGCTCCGACACGCTGAATCGGAACTTCTCCATCGCCTTCTCCATCATCGGCATGTTCTCCTCCCACGCCGTCAGCAACCTGAGCATCTTCTTCTGCGCCGAGATCACCCCCACCGTCATCAGGTGAGCGCGCCCGCATGCTGGGACCGGTCCACCGGGCTGCTTCGGGGGGGGGGGGGTTTCAGAAAGGATGAATGAACGATGATGAATGATTTTTTTTTTTTTGCAAGACCTCACAAAAAAATAGAAATCATTTCAGCCAGGGCCAGGGGTAGAAACTGTTGGGTTCCACTTAGTATCTTAACACCCATTGAGAACAGGCCTGGGGTGCTCTTACTTGTCAGACAAACATTATTTTAGGTAAGTTAATATAATGTGGTTGTATTGGAGATATTAGACCTACGGAGAGCAGGACAGTGGTGTGAGTGATCTTGCCGGAGAGTCTGAAGGTTGCTGTTGTCACCTGGGGTGCAAGGTGTACAGTTTTATAACCGTCGTTAGCTAATAGCGGCTCTGCTGGCTTTGATCCCGGCGGAGGGTCCATGTCTCAAGGTTGCTCTGACCTGGAGTAATATTAGCAGAGTATCGCCATCTGGCCATGAAAGCAGCACACACACACACACACACCCCCATGGGCGTGTGAGATGGGGGAACTCGACGCACGGACATAACAATGTGATAACGTAGCCGTATATCCGCACGCCATTCGAGTTATCCCTCTCTTCTGAGGAGATTCGGTCGACACAGCATTAGGTTTCCATTAGCTCGCTGGATTATGTAAGGCAGTGTGTGGGTGTGTATGTGTGTGTGTGGTGCACTGCCCGAAGAGTGGTGGCGGGGCGCCACCTGGTGGCCGAGTAGAGTCTCGCACCCGGAGTGGACCGGCAGAGTAATGACACCGCATGCGGGCGAACGAACGGGAGACAGGATGCAGTTTCATGATACTGATACTGCAGCACTCCCCGTCGCTCGGCGATAAAACGCCGAGCGCCACGCCAACGCCGCAAGTGTCGTGCGGATGGACGTTACGGGGCCACGTCTTTTTTATAACCGGTCGGACGCGGAGAGCGGGGGTGTGAAGGTATCGGACCCTGCCTTCGCAGAACGCCATTAGTATTCGGATAATGCCGTGGTTTTAGTCGCAGGGCGCACCCTGTCTGACTGCTCTCCCTCCCTGTGGGTTTGTCTCTGTCAGGTGTGCCTGGCGATGGTTAGGGGCCATTTCCTGTTCCTGTTCTGTACGTGTACTGTACCTTTTGGGGAACATTGGTGTTGCACACCTGAACAACAGTCCAGCAGTCCATACGAAAGTATTGCGATTGAGTCCCGTGAGACGTGGTGACCACCCTGACTGGCTGACCTTCTCTTCTCTGCTCTCCCTCCTCCTCCTCCTCCTCCTCCTCTGTCCAGGGGCGGCGGCCTGGGCCTGGTCCTGGCCAGCGCCGGTTTCGGCATGCTGACCGCTCCCATCATGGAGCTCCACAACCAGAAGGGCTACTTCCTGCACCACATCATCTTCGCCTGCTGCACGCTCATCTGCATCATCTGCATCCTGCTGCTGCCGGAGACGCGCTACCAGCCGCTGCCCGAGACGCTGGCCGACGGCGAGTACTACCCCTCCAAGCCCCTCCTCCCGGCCAGGAAGCCCGGCGAGCAGCGCCTCCTGCTGACGCGCTCCGAGAGCGGCAAGGACTACGCGCGCGTGCAGGAGACGCCGCTGCACGAGGCGGCCGCCACCGCCGTCACCACCATGGACTCCACCGCCTCGTCCGCCGTCGACCTCGCCGCCGCCACGGAGGAGGCCCCTCCCCTGCTCGCCGACCCGCTCTCGGCCCGGGACAAAGAGAGCGTCCATGCGGCGCCGCCGTCCGCCGCCGACCCCCTCCTGGCCTCGGCTGAGGACGCCGCCGCCACGCTCGCAGCTACCGTCGTCCCATCCGCTGATTCGCCCACCCCTCCGGTCGACGACTCCGGCCCCTCCCCTACCAAAGACTCGGCCAGCCCCCCTGCCGTCCAGCCCAACCCCGCCTCTTCGCCGGATTCTTCCCCTCCCCCCTCCATCCCTACCTCCATACTGGTGTCACCCGTTCCTGTCGTCGAAGCCCCGCCCACCTCGGCTGACCCTCTTCTCGAAGCCGCTCCTACTTCCACTTTGGACCCAACCACTCCCCCTGTGATTGTAATCCCCCCTACCCCCACATCGGACTCTTCCACCCCACCTGCGCTTAAAACCCCCCCTTCCCCCACAATGGACTCTTCCACCCCACCTGCGCTTAAAACCCCCCCTTCCCCCACAATGGACTCTTCCACCCCACCTGCGCTTAAAACCCCCCCTTCCCCCACAATGGACTCTTCCGCCCCACCTGCGCTTGACCCTCGTCCCCCCTCACCTGCCCGCCCACATTCCCCTCTGGCCACTGACTCTGAACCCCCCCCCGCAACGGACATTGCCATATCCGTTGACTCAAGTCCCCCCGTCACAGTGGAGTCCATTGCTCCCACCCTGCTGGACTCCATGTCAGTATGTGAGTCTGCTGCGCCGACCCCTGATGACCCCTCTGCCCCGCCCCCCTCTACGGACGGCACCGCCCCCCCGGTCCCAGACTCGCCCCCCGCGCCAGAGTCAGACTCTGTGTCGCCCCGTGCGGATGACGGCACCCCCTCTTCCCCCGTCGTGGCGTCTCCTCCCCCGGCACCCTTTGACTCGGGTCACACCCCCGCAGTGGACTCTTCCACTCCCCCTCTCATAGACACTGTTCGTGCGAACACCCCTCCTCTGGACTCTACCATTATCCCTATCCCAGATGTTGTCCAACCCTCCTCATTTGACTGTATCACTCCGCTTGGCATAGAGTCAGCTCTCCCCGCCATGATAGACTCTGCCCCCCTGGAGGTGTTCCCCACCTCCTCCTCCCCCATAGACTCCGGGCTCCTCCCCGTAACAGACTTCGTCACGGAAAGCAGCGCCGTCAACGGAGTGGCGTCCTCATGATCTGGTGTCCCGGCCCCCTTGGACAAGGCGGAAGGAGGCGGGGCTTAAGCCACATGCAGGACGCAGCTCATGTCACATGACCTTATTTGGGCAGGGGGGGGGGGGCGCATATTGGCCCGCTCAGGTTTCAGACATTCCGGCTGCGTTGTAGGGAGGCAGGCCCCACCTGGAGGTGAGGAGGTGTGTTTGTTAGCGACGCCTCTTAGCTGGGAGCTAGCCCCCCAGCAGTACTATGTGGTGACGGAGGCTGCCGGCTGGGCCGTGACCGTGTGAAACCCCCTCGTCCCTTCAGCCCTGCTGACCATCGCTGGGCATCAGCAGCCCGGGGGTTCATTCTCTGGAGAATCGGCCTGCGTCATTTTATAAGCCCAAAATGCCCACAGTCACTGCTACAGTTGCGGTAAAAGTAAGTCGGAGAGATGCCATATTCATCTGTGCATTTGCCTAAACGTTGATGTTCCCCCAGTGTATCGACAGTGACGGCAAACCGTCTTACCTTGTAGAGAGAAAAAATAAATCCTTTAAAGTGTTACATTTTGAATGTCCATCCAGGGGCCGACTTCTAAAATGAACCGAGGTCAGTCTCTTACTTTAATGTCTCATTGTGGACATTTAGCCAACCACTTGAAAACCAAAAGTCGTTTCCCGCCCAAATTATAAACGTAGTGCCATACAATTCATTGGCCTCGTGAGACCGTCCTGACCTCGCGAGCTCACGGACCATCTGGCGCGTGAGGTTAACAATTCCTAGAAAGGATCAACAGCATTGGACAGTGAGAAGAGAAGAGAGAAAAGGCTGAATCAGCAGTCCTAAGTGTTATTATACAAGCATGTGTGTATGAATATGAATCACATGAATCAAATCAGACAAGATCCCAAAGGACTCTATTTTGTATTTTAAAGAATTGAGAGCTTTACCGCTGACGTGGCGTATTCAGATCGAAAGACTCGAGTCATGTGGTCTGGGTTGTTCTACCGAGGGCTGATATGGTCACGTGAGCGCGGGACAAGAGAGGAAGACTATGGTCCTGAGAGGAAGACCATGGTCCTATTTCATGTCAGAAGAAGCATATTCTTATTTTTCCACTCTTTTCATGAAATTGATGAAATGTACTGTATGAAATAGTTTTTGTAAATGTGATATTTGGGTGAACTGCATACCTTATGTTCTTGTGCTACAGATGTTGAGCTTGATTGCAAAAAAGAAAAGATTTTGAATATAACCTCACATGGTGTGCCCTTATTGTACCAAGCTGTAAAGCACTGTTACAATGTTTGTGTGAATGTAAGTGGCATCTGATCCTTTGCTATGGGGACAAAGCATGTAAGCAGTGTGATTTTGTCATCAAAACCAAGTGTTTCAAAAGTTCAAAGCACTTAGTTTTTAAAAGATGCAAGCAAGGTCTGAAATTGACAAATGAAGGACGGCCTCCTTTACAAATATTGCCAAACTAATATATCTTTCACTGCATTTTTAGAATGTACATTCTCTTTTGTAATGTAAAACAGTTTTTGTATCAAGAGTATATATGAAACTAATTTTACCTTACAAAAGCTGCAAAATTGATATATTTGTAATAATATCACATTTTGAAATGCAGGCCTACCCTTTGCTTTTCTACTTCACTCAGAATGTGAGAATTAACATGAACTACTTATTCTGAATCAGTGTGGATATGACGGAGAGCTATTTTGGGTCTCTTAATTGAGAAAAAAACTCTGATAATTGTGTTCAAAAACATATACATGACGAGTGTGTTCACCCGAGTCTGACGTTGGACAAAACCGTCCATAATTAAAGTCTGTGACTAACTACAGTAATGACAGTGGTAGCTTTAGCCGGAGATAACGAGATGCACGTGTTCACGGGGAGATCTACAGAGAGCAGGACGTGTAGATATAGGCCACCGTTTACAGGAATAACACAAAAAAAACAATGCTATTGTACTGTAGAGCTTTTGCAAATGTACAGTAATTCAACAATGTCTTGTCATTTCAAATGTGATGGAATCCACTGTCTCTTAATGGTGGGATTCATTTCAAGGTATATATCCAGGGAGTAACAGTAGTCTTCCCCATCTTGCGATATTAGCCATAGCAATTACCAGTCTTCAGATTATTACTTTATCACTGGGCTACGGTACATATTTCTACAGTGGCAAACCGCCATCAGTATTGTTCTCTCTCAGCTATTCCCTGGTCATATCCTATACATTCACCATGATGCAATCCAACAGTCTGCTGCCTGATATGTCCAGCGCGTCCCTTATAAGGCTTGTCTTCCTGGAACTTGTGTTCCTGTCCTCGAGGCTCCAGCATGGCATAGAACGATACGCGGCGCCACTTCAGTGTCCGGACGTTAAGTTTGTCGCACAGCTGTGTTGGCCCTGTACGGACATGCATAATTGTGAGCCTTCTCATGTATAGAACACACACCATGTGTCAAAGCACAATATTTCCTGGGGTCACGGGAGGGAATATTACTGAGAGAGTGCTGACCTTAATGTGAAGACTGTGGAGTTTCCGAAACAATACTTATTCACTTCTGTTTGACTTAGGGTACTGTAGCCTACGTGTGACTCACTGCAGAGTTCAGTAGGTTTGTTGTGGAGATACAGAGGTCTCTCACCCCCATGACAGCGATGCAGTAGACTTACCTGTCACTCCCTATCTCTTCAAATGTAATCCTGATCATCTCATCTTTGGCTAAGTGCAGAAATGCACTGCGAGTACACATACAGAAAGATGATGGATTATTGATGAATACATTACAACCTTCATTTTCTCACGGATTTGAGAAGCTAGAGACCGCTTCGTTTAAGAGCAGGAGGAGTTCTTTTAATAAGACATTAGTAGATGTCAAATGCAATGTGTAGTAGTGTAGAATACTAAAGATCAGTGGTGAGAAAAAGAAAACATCAGCGATGGGAAAACGGACACCTGTAACGTAAACTGATTGTGACCGTTGACGGATTCCTACTTTGTGACACTGGATGACCAACCAGCTTCAGGAAAGTCCCCACTGAAAACATCTAACATTTGGTGTAGGAAGATATTGCTTCTGTTGGTGGGAGATATGAATGAATGTAAAAACCATGGATTGTATAGGATGATATTTTCCATTACATTATTTTTTTGTTGTAACATGAGTAATGCACTTGTACATAAGCCATATGTGTTGTTGTAATAAACTTCACTATTTATTGATCAATGATGCATCTCTGGCTGTTTGAGTGATTTCTGTCTCAGTGAACCACTACAGTATAGTGTACTGTTTTTTTTACCTGCAGTATTTGGACATATATATATATATATCTGGAAAGTCATTTTATAAACAGAAATGCCCATGATAATAAGGATTTTCTACTATTATTTGCTTATCCCTGCTGCTTAGACAACCAATTAACTCGTTGCTAGTTAATGAACTACTTATACACGGTTTGGGTATGTATTAGTAGGCCTATACCCAGCATGGAAGACATGGCCATGAGTTGAATAAAACTCACTATATAAGGTTAGGCCTACTTGAGAAATTTACACGGATCACTATAGTAAGGGACTCTAAAGGGGAAGAAAACAGTAGCCTGTTACACAGCTCCAAACTGACCTCTGTTGGATATAATGTACATTGAAGCTGCAGCAGACGGACCCCGGGCCGCTGGAAAGAGATGTCTCCCATCACTTAACAATAAAACCATTCCTTTTAAACTCGAAAAAACCGTGAGTCGCCGATAAAAGATGCACTGGCAACAAGCAGTGGTTTGACCGGTCGAGGGACGAGTGACATCACGGCGAGCGATGCAGCATCCTCCTCAAATGCTCCACTGCATCAAACCGGCGGCCTCTGATTGGCTGGCCGTGGGACTGGGATGCAGCGCAGGTGTGACGTCGGCCAATCAGCATCATTTTATGAGGAGGCTCACCGTTCGCCCGAGGAATGTAGAAAGTGCTGAGAGCTGGTATACAGCTGGTTACATACAGATCTAGGACTGGACACCCGGTGAAGTTCAGACAAAAGGCTTTCTGCTCGCAGCCACTAACGCATCATGAGGGAAATTGTTCATATCCAGGCTGGACAATGTGGAAACCAGATTGGGGCCAAGGTAAGTTTATGACTGTCCGTACGCAGTCATTATTGTGTAAACTTGACTGAATTAACTGATTTGATTTCTGGGGGATCTTGATCAATGTAGCTTAAAGCCCTGCGAGTCACTGCATCCTGCGTGCCACATTTGTCTTTATCCTGTTACCTCAATATAGGCTATGCGACGAATATAATCTATAATGATATTGAGCTTGTCTGTCGCTGATCATGGTTTGAAAATATCAGTTTTCAGACAACAGGTATCAGTTCCATCCATCTCTTTGTGGGTGGGGTGCGGTCCACTTGGGCAGGGCACGGGGCACGAGGCACAGGCTGCAGTGATGTCGCACATATGATGCCTGTCATTTTGTCAACAGAAGAGATGCGCAATGGCGAGGCAGCGACAGGGCCGCATAATAATACTCCGTTCGTTTAATATTTAAGATACCTTGGACCAGTAGGTAATGTGAGAGGTGAAACGATTATATTGATTCACACCATCAACTTTGCATCCATCTATGTTCCAATAGTTCTGGGAGGTGATAAGTGACGAACATGGAATCGACCCTACCGGCAGTTACCAAGGTGACAGTGACCTGCAGCTGGAGAGGATAAATGTTTACTACAATGAAGCATCGGGTAAATATCTCAATGAGTCTTAAACTGTCACGGCTATGGCCAAATCATGAATTCATGTATGTGAATATGGACAATAGGCACTATAGCTGCAGGCACTATAGCTGCAGACCTCATTTGACTGTCATGCTGATTAATCTGTCTGTCTCTGCCAGAGAGAACTAGGCCCTGGCTACCGGCCTTGGGGAAATGAGGACAGCAGGGACCTGCTAAATAGAGCTCTCTCTCACTCTCCTTCTCCCCCCCCCCCTCTCTCTCTTCCTCTCCCCCCCCCCCACCTCAGGTCAGACAGGTAGCCTATCTGCAGTCTCTGTAAAACACAGCCTTAAAGCTGTGTGCATTGGTTTGACTTTAATGGCCAGCCATTTTGAAGGTCATTTCAAATGCATCCCCCCATTGCCAATCTGGGCTATACTGAGCCTGTGTTCCCACAGGAGGCATGCAGAGGCCTATACAGGCTGCCTAGCATGTCTCATGGTTATCCTGCCATATCCTATTTCCAGTCAGTGCAATGGCAGGCTCCATTGATCTCTCTTATTTCACCGTTGTGAGGCGCAAATTGATCAGGGATCAATACCAGCTACCGCACCACTACCACATGCACACGTGACTTCACATTCAGTCACACTTAGTCTGAGAAAAGGGGGGCGAGTCTAGCGGGGGGATGACATCTTGGTGTGAACGAAATCTGCAGAGCTCAGCGTTTTTGGGTTTAGTGCCCCCCCCCTTTTTTTTTGGAACCAGCAGTTTCTCACTGATTTTACTGCAGTCTGCAAGTGGGCGGGGGGGGGGGGGGCGGGGGGGACTCGGGGAGCGAGCAGGGTGAGGTAGGGAGGGCCAGGCAATCAAATGCAGCTGTGCATGCAGCAGTGTGCCGGAGCTGCGATGTCCTCAGCACTGCTCTCCCCGGTCACATGACCTCCCCTGCAGATGCCGCCGTCCCTGGCCGTGTCACAGTGAACGGGCTGCTCTTTATATAGCGCTGTTACCCAGAGCGCTTTACAGTGGCCTCTCGTACACCCACTCGTATTCACAGACCAATGGCTGCAGCTGGCGTGCAAGGTGCTGGCCTTGCTTATTGGGAGCGATTTGGGGTTTCGGTGTCTCGCTCAGCTTTACTCCGACGCACTGCCGGGAGGAGCCAGGATCGAACCGGGAACCTTCTGATTCCCAGACGGCTACTCTACCTCCTGAGCTACTGCCTGCCACCCCTCCCCACCCCCCTCATCTGTCACTGTGTGCTTTCATTCGACGTCCCGGTATATATTTTCAAAACGTTTCCTTGCAAACCGGTGTTTGTTGTGCACTCACTCCTCTTACCCCGCCTCTCTTTCTCCCACAGGCAGTAAGTATGTGCCCCGCGCCATCTTGGTGGACCTGGAGCCCGGCACCATGGACTCCGTCCGCTCCGGCCCCTTCGGACAGCTCTTCCGACCCGACAACTTTATCTTCGGTGAGTGAGGCGCCCGTCCCCACCTCTCCTATCCTCTCCTCGTGGCCCCTCGTGGTGTCCCCGGTCCCCTGGTGCGGCGGTCGAACCTCGTTTCCCTCGACGGAGACCTACAATCCCCGAGTAACGTTTTACCCGACCGCTCGGCGACGTGAGCTTTTGTGTCAGGCGCAGCGCGCACAGCCTAGACGGGGTGACTCAGCAAAACGCGGCCCACAGCTGCAGTGCTGCCGATCGGAACGTGGTTCCGAGCCTCAGTAAAACAGCAGGCTGGGAGGCTCCACCCGTTCTAGTACACTCCGTCTAGTACACTCAACATTAGTATGCGCTTGCTCTCAATTCCTCATGCCCTTCACTGTAGAAGCACAGATTTGCATGCAGTATGCCTACCAAGGACATCCACAGTACATTAGCCAATGCTATAGCATGACGAAGGCGGTTTATAAGACAATGCCATGATTCACAGTATAAGCCTAGTACTATTCACACTTGTTGCTATCAATACTTGCTATCAATGACATCTACAGGAATAGATAAGCAAGCGATATTATGACTTACTGTTACCCTATGCATCATCCCCCCGACTATGAATGTGTTTCTGACATCTTCAAGTGTAAAGGGGGCGTGTCCCTGACCGTGGTGCGTGGGTGTTCTTTCAGGCCAGAGCGGCGCCGGGAACAACTGGGCCAAGGGTCACTACACGGAGGGGGCGGAGCTTGTGGACTCGGTCTTGGACGTGGTGAGGAAGGAGGCGGAGAACTGCGACTGCCTCCAGGGCTTCCAGCTGACCCACTCGCTGGGCGGCGGCACCGGCTCGGGCATGGGCACCCTGATGATCAGCAAGATCCGCGAGGAGTACCCCGACCGCATCATGAACACGTTCAGCGTGATGCCGTCGCCCAAGGTGTCGGACACGGTGGTGGAGCCGTACAACGCCACGCTCTCCGTCCACCAGCTGGTGGAGAACACGGACGAGACGTTCAGCATCGACAACGAGGCGCTCTACGACATCTGCTTCCGCACGCTGAAGCTGACCACGCCCACCTACGGCGACCTCAACCACCTGGTGTCGGCCACCATGAGCGGGGTCACCACCTGCCTGAGGTTCCCCGGCCAGCTCAACGCGGACCTGCGCAAGCTGGCGGTCAACATGGTGCCCTTCCCTCGCCTGCACTTCTTCATGCCCGGCTTCGCCCCGCTGACCAGCAGGGGGAGTCAGCAGTACCGCGCCCTCTCCGTGCCCGAGCTGACCCAGCAGATGTTCGACGCCAAGAACATGATGGCGGCGTGCGACCCCCGCCACGGGCGCTACCTCACCGTGGCGGCCATCTTCCGCGGGCGCATGTCCATGAAGGAGGTGGACGAGCAGATGCTTAGCGTGCAGAACAAGAACAGCAGCTACTTCGTGGAGTGGATCCCCAACAACGTCAAGACGGCCGTCTGCGACATCCCGCCTCGCGGCCTCAAAATGTCCGCCACCTTCATCGGCAACAGCACGGCCATCCAGGAGCTCTTCAGGAGGATCTCCGAGCAGTTCACCGCCATGTTCCGACGCAAGGCCTTCCTCCACTGGTACACGGGCGAGGGCATGGACGAAATGGAGTTCACCGAGGCTGAGAGCAACATGAACGACCTGGTGTCCGAGTACCAGCAGTACCAGGACGCCACCGCCGACGAGATGGGGGAGTATGAGGAAGACGAGCTGGAGGACGAGGAAGAGGTCCGCCACTGATCGTCGCCTCGCAGAAGAACTAGTCTTGTGTGCTATATCCAACCAATCACTTGAAATTATCAATAATTGTTGCCTGGAGATACAGAGGTACAGTGTGAGCTATATGCAGTGTGCATATGAAATTAAATTCTAGCTGTTAATGCAGTTCATTGTGGTTCGAATAAGTTTATTGAATACAATGAGTGATATTAGAACATAACAATTTGGTGGGTATTGTTGTTGCTGGTTTTCCAATCCATGCTGTATCAATGTCTGTGGCAGAAGAAAACTATACTAAACATTGTTGTCAGAAATTGAGTTTTATAACATTTACCTCAAAAAGCATTCTCTGTTATGAGTCTCAATATTAAATATCCCTGTCCTAATGACACCGGTCTCTGTAAGCATCTTTTCGTAGAATAAACGCACATCAAGTTACACTTTTATCAAACAGAAGGTAATATTTTTCATTATTATTCATACATTAGGCCCTGGTTTTGATGAGCGGTCTTCTCCTGGGCAAAGCTTAGGCCAGACTGTTGGTGTTTGAGTCAGTGCTTCAGTTTGTTCAGGGTGACTGCTGCGACGTGGAACACTGATGAATCGTTAACAGGAAAGGATCATCTGTTAATCTTGCACTTGCTCTGATTGGCGAGTCTGTCTGATTTGAGGATTAGCATCTGTCATCTCAGGCTCAAAGATCGGGACGTTATCGATCAACGGCACTGTTGTCATCACCGAAAAGAAGTCCCTTGTCCTCGAAGAGATCTGCCTTCATCTTTGAGAACAATCACTTTCTGAGCTCCCGCTTGCATAGCGCTGGAAGAGCGAGGCTCACAGCCCAGAAACTGTCACTTCGTGTGAGGCGTGTAATCAGAGGGAAATAGTTCATTTTTATTGACTTCGGCAATCCATATACAAAGCTAACAGTTCTGTTTGGATAACAAACGCTGAGAAAAAGCTAAGCGTGCAGAGTCGTATGCCAGGAGGTCTGCAGTTGATGAAATCATACTGTAATAACCCCCTCCGGTGGGTCGTGAGGCCTATGTAAGAATTTGGAAACTGGGAGAGAGAAACCCTGGTAACAGAAATTGCATGAAGGAATGTGTGTGTGTATGTGTGTGTGTGTCTATCAAGGAAGAACCAGCCCACACGCACACACACACACACACACACACACACACACACACACACGTCACACACTCCAGTCTAAATCAATACCAGGTGTATGGTAACATGACACATGTTGCGCGCAGATGTCTCTGTTGATGACTCAGTCACAGATCACTGTGATTGCTGCTCAGTAACTCAGCCTTCTGCCCCTCGCCCGAAGACGCAATGACACATTATAAATGTGACCCCGACAACATGATGCATTAAATCACCTTCCATAGGCGAACACCATCAGTCAGCTGTCTATCACATCAGCTCATCGGATATTTAAAAATAAATAAAGTTCAACTATCTGTCACTTTAGTGAAAGCCTCACAACGATGTTTACCATCTCTATTAACTAATACATGCCAGCCAGCAATGTAGCCTACTGCTGTATATGTTCATTGCGTAAGGTCGTGTTATATGTTCGCCTTGATTAAATGTGAAGGATACTGTAAGTGGTCATGGTTCTAGAATGTATTTAAACAAGAGTCTGGCACATGACAAGGAAAAAACATATGTACAATGACAGGGGGCAGCATTATGAAAAATGGATTGTATTTGAATCACTGTAATGGAAACCCAGTCAGGCCAGTAGCCTAGCCTACCCTGTGATTGGTGATCGGCCATGTGAAGCGTCCAATGGCTTTGCTCCTCTTCTCGAAGCGTTACCCACGGGGAAACAAGAGATAGTTACAGGAGGCTATATCCTACTGTACCGAGAACCGAAGTCTCAACACTAACCTCGGTGGTGGTGGTGGTGATGTTGTTGCAAACAAGGAATAAATGTTGCCTCCAACTGCTCCTCTAAACACAACACTAGCTGGCTAGAAAGCGCCATTCTTGTTACAGTGCATGAGTGTGATAATCTAGCTTTGTCACCTTGTCTTTGTAGAGGTTCTAGAAAAGTCTGCTTGTTGCCCTACTTTTTAATAACGCTCAAGGGCGGGGATATTTCTGCTCTTTCATTTCCCTGGCAATCTTACTACAGTGAAAGACAATCTGACCCCTGAGATTTTGGAGACACAATGCTTTCATGGAAACCACTTAAGTGTGAGTGTGAGTGGCCCGTGCACCTGTATGTCCTCTGTCCAACTGCAGCTCTTCTCTCAGAGGAGAAGATCGGGTATACTGTCCTACAAAGGAAAAGGCCAATACCTTCAATTTTGGTTGAAAATTTGTTATAATAATTTTTGTCACATTGAAGTCATGTGGACAAATATCTTCTCTCTAATATGTAAAATATGAGAAAATAGGGGGTTGGTTTTACAGTAACTGCAAAAAGCCCTAGAGGCAAAAAACTTCATCAAAGTAATTTTCTCAGTTCCGCACTCTGGGAAATTACTGGCTGATATGGTATGTCTGAGTAGATCCATCCTGAGATATACTTCAGGGTGCGTGTCTCAACTCAGCCTTTAGGAGGCGCTACATCCAGTCAAACTAGCACAGAGCACACATCAGATCAATGGAACGTGTTTTAATGTGCAACTCTCAATGTGCAAAATAGTTGATAATGAAATAAATCATATCAAGCATAGAGATGACATACTGTCTATATTTTTTACAATATTACATAATAACAATAGACAAGAGCTTGCAGTTAGGGTTAGCTAAAAATTGGCTAAGCATCAGTAGCAATAACAGCAATATGAAGGTGTATCAGTGCATAGTAGGAGCCACCTCATGTTAACAATTCCCACATAACCTTGCTCATACTCACACAGAAAAGAAAAAAACAACCTAACCCAGTATTTAGCATCCTTCAAAAACGTGGTACATTTATCATGACTATTACTGAACAATAATTGCAATGAAAATTAGGTTAACAGAGACCAAAGACACTCTTTGGCTTAAAATGTAAATTATTTACAATAGAAAAATAGGGGATTTTGAGGGACAGACTTCTTCTGGGTTGGCAGCAATGCAACCTGCCACTTTTTGTGTAAGAATGAACTCAATGCTTGCTAATGGCAAATCTAGCACAAACATATACACAAACAAATCTAACACTTGGTAGGCTACTGTATTTTACAGTTAATATTGATACTGTAAATTGCATCTTATCCAACAGTATTAATCTTCTTACAATAAATTCACTTAAACGATCAACACAAACCCAGACCAGATCATTTTACGTCATAACGCTTGTTGATACAGTGAGCACTGAAATATGGATACAGTTAAATTCAAATCATTTATCTTCAAAAGGGGATGGTGGGAGCCGATAGAACTGGTAATTATTTCCATTTATATTCTTTCTCCTGCAGTACATTCAGCACATCCTGCTGTATATTATTTGACAGCTAAGCACACAAAACTTTCTCTGTCCAAATGTGTCTCTTTTCTCCTTTCACACCATCACTCCCTTTCTCGCGACTGTAGTAGAAAATGCACACTCACCTCGCCCATAATGGAGGACAAAAGTCTTAAGGGATGAGGCTGCCTGTCTGTCAGTTAGGGGCTGGTCTAGGCCTCAGAGCTGGTCTATCAGTGGGTTAGGGACTGGTCTAGGCCTCAGAGCTGGTCTATCAGTGGGTTAGGGGCCGGTCTAGACCTCAGAGATGGTCTGTCAGTGGGTTAGGGGCCGGTCTAGGCCTCAGAGATGGTCTGTCAGTGGGTTAGGGACTGGTCTAGGCTTCAGAGCTGCTCTGTCAGTGGGTTAGGGACTAGTCTAGGCCTCAGAGATGGTCTGTCAGTGGGTTAGGGGCCAGTCTAGACCACAGAGCTGCTCTGTCAGCGGGTTAGGGACTGGTCTAGGCCTCAGAGATGGTCTGTCAGTGGGTTAGGGGCCGGTCTAGGCCTCAGAGCTGCTCTCCACATTCCTCTCTGTGACCGAAATCTTCTTGTGTTGCACCACCACCCTGTGGCTGCCAGCGCCGCCGGGCGAGGCGAGGCGAACCGAGTCCCCGCCTAACCCGACGGAGCCCATCAGGAGGGCGGAGCTCAGCAAGGCGCCGCCCTGACCTCTGACCTCCGGGCCGCGCTCGCCGGCCCCCGCGGCCGAGCCCGCCTGGCCGCTCTCCACCAGCAGCACCTGTCTGGACGCGGAGACGCCGCCCTGTGAGGCGACGACGCGGCCTCCTCCTCCCGCTACGATCTGGCCGCCGCCGGTAACGACGTGAGCGCCTCCGCCCGCCCCCACCTGTCTGGACGCGGAGACGCCGCCCTGTGAGGCGACGACGCGGCCTCCTCCTCCCGCTACGATCTGGCCGCCGCCGGTAATGACGTGAGCGCCTCCCCCCGCCCCCACCTGCCTCTCCACCAGTAGTATGCCCTCCTGGGAGCCGTAGGGCCCGCCCACCTGGACCAGGCCCTGCCCCAGACCCAGCCCCATCTGACCCACTACCTGCTGGACGCCCACCCCCGTAGCCCTCCTCTCCAACAGCATCACCTGGGGCTGCGGCTCCATCACGTACACGGGCTGGGCGCTGTAGTACATGGCGGGCTGCTGGACGAAGAGCGCCGTGCCGGGGACCGCCACGGCCTCCTGCCGGAGGTGGACCCTGGGGACGGCGGCCGCCGACGCCCGCTCACCGAGCGCCACGTCCCGGAAGAGCGCGGAGGATGAGACGGAGGAGGCCAGGGTCGAGCTGCTGACTGCCGCGTCTCTGACCGCCTCCCTGTGGACGGCGGTGGAGGCGGCGGCGGCCGGTCCGGGACGGGACACGGACACCGCAGACACGGACTCCTCGGCCTCCAGGGCGGACCCCCGGCAGATCTCCGCCAGGGTCTTGAACTTGGGCCCCAGGTCGTTGAGGAACTCCAGGTCGTCGTCGGCCCCCAGCAGGCTGCAGCAGCCCACTGAGCCCACCGGCGACCCCCGACCCTCGTAGTCGTAGACGAGCGGGGCGTCGTCCTGCCGGGCCTGGCCGGCTACGTGGCTGGCTTTCTGCAAGCGGGCGGCGAAAAAGCTGTGAGAACGACAGCTTGAGACACTTCGACACAAACATGGCATAACAACATTGCTGAGGGGAAACGCTTGTGATACTGCTCTCTCTAGGACCTGGCGGGGTTTTCTCGTGGAGTCGGAAGGGAAAACTCAACAGCTACACTACACATCGCAGCAGGCTGCGGCCTTTCTGACACTTACGCTCGAGTAGTACTCCTCCAGGAAGGTCTCGGAGAGGGCGATGCCGTCGTACGATCCCGCGCCGTATCCCGCGCCGTATCCCAGGAAGACGTTCTCCCGTCCCGCCACGCCTCCCCCGACCGCGCCTCCCCCGGCCACGCCCGCGTAGTCCACCTCCTCGCGCCCGCCGAAGCCGTGGAAGCCGTATCTCTCCGACGTCGAGACGGAGATGAAGCCGCCTCCGCCTGCCCCTCCCCCTCCGACCCCAAGTTCCATTTCGCCATGCCCGCCGTATTTGTTTACGTCCACGGCATCGACCATGCCGCGGTCGACCTCCACGGGAACCTGGAGCATGGGGACTTCCTGGGAGGGGGGGGACAAGGGCCAATCAGTGCGATGAACACATGCGGCGTGTAGGAAAAGCAGGTTTCTGATCAGTAGGTGTGTTTGCCGAAGATCCCAGTGGAGTAGATGCTGTGCCTACCTTGTCTTCTCCTTGTCCCTCAGTGTGGTATGCGATCAAGTGTTCTTTAGTGTCGAACGGGATGGCCATAAAGTGTCCCATGGCGGCCGGACCTCCACACAGGCAAAACAGCAAGAGGAGGGGCAGCACTGCAAATACGCACGCACACAAACACACACACACGCACGCCTTTTAAATCACCCTCCAAAACAGACAAAACTAAACACAATGTTGCTCTCTGACAGGATGCAACACTTTCAGACATGCCTCCTGCACAACTACCGACAACGTCTCTTCATCCTCTGAACTCGGACCCAATATCAGTTAACCCGCCGTCTGCGAAAACGCGGCAGTCGACGCTAACGCGAGCTGTCGGTAGCCAAGCCGGTCAACCAGCTTTCCCAGCGCTGTGAGCAGCTCTAGGCTCGGCGCCGCTCGGCTACACATCAGCTCACCGGCGGAACCCCAGCCTTATAAGACGGTCTCCTCTCCCCGTTCAGGTTATTAGCCAGCCGGTCGGAGGAGAACAGCCCCCGGGGGCCTCGACTCACACAGCAGCAGCAGCAGGCCCAGCAGGAGCAGGAGGACCCCCCAGGCCCCCAGAGTGACGCTCCCGGTCTCCCTCGGCGCCAGGCAGGCGGTCTTCGCCTCGTCGCAGGTGCACACGGTCAAGTCGAGCCACTGCACGCCGGGGCAGGCCTTGCCGTGCATGTCTTTGATCTCCATGGCCACCCGGTAGCTCCCCGGCCACAGGCGGGCGTGGTCTCGCAAGATGGCGGCGGTGTCTGAAAAGGCACGAGAAAAAAAACCCAGAAGAGGTTTCACCGGAGAGAAAACTACAGGTCCGCAGGCTTTGCCGACGATCGGGTAGCCGGGACATAATAGCCTTGTTGTAAAACCCACATTTCCACATTTTCTGAACGTTTTCTGAACATTCGGAAACACTGCGTCTATTTCGCCGTACCGTTGAGGTGCTCCACGGCCCACTTCTCCTTAGCGTTGGTCTGGACCACCCGGAAGGTGAAGGGCGCCCCGTTGGGGAAGGGGTCTCCGTCCACGGCCGTGACGTACACGGCGTTGTCCCCCCAACACATGGTCGGTGTCGAGCTGGTCACGGTGGGACAGTTGTCATTGAAATCCTCCACCTGGATGGCTATCGTACCCGTGGCTGTTTTGGAATCCACTTCTGTCAACAACAACAACAACAACAAGAAAAATTACAAGTTGAGAACATTACAGATACAACAGAGAGTTTTATTGACAAAGCAGATTGTTAATTGGTATAGTATAGTATAGTTGCCATTGGTGATGCAGATTATTTTGGCGTAGTAGGTTCCATTGATCAGGAGACTGGACTCTCGATCGGGCACTTTGTTCAATCTGATGTCCGCTGTCTTCTCATCGATGATCAGCCAGTTGCCAACGTCGTGTACTTTGGCATATCTGATTGTGATAACAATGGCAGACATACAGTATTAAGATGAAACCTTATCCTTTCCCAGATGGCACATACTGCATTCCTACACACTCTCATATAGAGTCCATTGTGCCTTTCAACCGAAGTGACATGTAATATATTGATGCCTTGCAGGGCCGGCCCTAGCATTTCAGCAGCTCTAGGCGAGATTTGTTGAGGGGGGGGGGGGGGGGGGGGGGGGTGCTGCTGCGCGATTTGTTGACGGGGGGGGACGGGGGACGGGGGGTGCTGCGCGATTTGTTGACGGGGGGGGGGGGGGGGTGCTGCTGCGCGATTTGTTAACGGGGGAGGCGCACGGCGCTGGGCGGAGGCGCCGCATCGCATTGCGAAGCGTAATAGAGACAGTAGGGATTACGGAATGAAATTATTTTAATAAAAATAAAAAATAATTTTTTTTTTTTTTTTTTGGTGCTCCTTGGCCAGGCGCCCCTTGGCCATTTGGCGCCCTAGGCGACCGCCTATTTCGCCTATGCCTCGGGCCGGCCCTGATGCCTGGTTTAGTTTTCAGCTGAAGTACAGTGAGGCACATACAGTAGGAGAAGCCCTGTGGTCTTACCTGACGTTGGTAGCAATCTGCAGCGTGTCGCTGTCTATGGCGGCGTAGTTGATAATGACCTTGTTGATGATGTCCGTGGTCGGGTTCTCGGAGATGGTCACCACCTTGACGGGGGGCTGAAAGCGGGGTCCCTCTCGCTCGTTCATCACGTTAATCTTGATCTGGTAGGTCTTCCCTTGGTTTGGTACCTGACCCCCACTGGAGGAGGAGCCAAAGTTGTACTCTGCCTTGTTGGAGACACTCACTGCTAGGTTGAGCACCTTCAGCTCCTCGTAATCCAGAGCCTTTCGTTTCAAAACGGAGAAGGCAAGTTAGCTATTGTACAAAACATCAAACAAACCCATTTGGTCTGGGTTGGACGTCATTTTGACATCCATTTCTTGTTCGGCCCAAACTCTGTACCGACGGAGATGGCGTCGCCCACCTTGATGATGACGAGAATGCCCTCGTTGGTCTTGGCATCGGTGGTGATGCTGAAGTAGCCCGCCTCGTTCCCGGACACGATGGAGAAGACGGCCAGCCAGTTGTCGGAGAACATCAGGTCCAGATCCAGGGCTCTGATCCTCAGAACCTCCACGTTGATCGTGTTCTCCATCACGCTGCCCTCGTACTGCGACCCGCACCGCGTTCACAGAGAGACACACCCAGAGAGAGACACACCCACAGAGAGACACACCCAGAGAGAGACACACCCAGAGAGAGACACACCGGTTCGTATCGGTCAGCGAGACAGATGACAGTAGATAATGAAGACGGTGTTTGCGCTCGTTTCGTCGGCCATCCTTACAGACTCTTTCTCCAGGGTGGGGACGTTGTCGTTGATGTCCAGCAGCGTAATCACCACCTCCGCCGAGGCCGAGTTCCCCCCTGGCGCTCCGTTCATGTCCGCGCCCATCACGGTCAGGGTGTACGTCTCTTGCGTCTGGACGATGAGAAAATCGACAGGTAAGCATCCACACATTAGATTCTATTTTAATTGTCAAGACAGCTGTACTGTAGGGGATGGGGGGTGATTTGGGAATCATAACTTTAGAGGCATAAATAAGTTTGATAAATCTGCATATTATCCCAATTGTCATCACCATGTACATACTGTGATCACCAGAATGGACATATACTGTACATAGGTTTGGTTTGTATTATTACAGTAAATGACTACCATATTGGTCAGAGCAACATGGACTAGGAGCCTTTGGGATTGTTTCATATATATACTGGGTGTTTATACAGTATTGGCATAGATGATCTATAGCGCAGCAGGGCGTGGGGTCTCACCTCTCTGTCCAGCGTGGTCTGGCTGACCACGATCTCCCCGGTCTGGTAGTTCATGAAGAACATCCGGTCCGAGGAGCTCTTCTGCACGATGCTAAAGTAGATCTGGGTGTGAAGGGTGCCGGGTTCGTCCGCGTCCGTCGCGTTCACCCTCATGACCACTGTGCCTGGAACGGAACCGAGTACGACCGTTCAAATGCGGTCCGAAAAAAGATTGCACTTTTGAACTTGAGCGCCGGAATTAAGTTTGAATATTTAACTAATATTTAAATTTAAAATCACAATTGCGATAAATCTGAAGAACCTGACGCGCTGGACTCGTAGACGGATCCCGTCTGGTGCATGGCGAACACCGGTGGGCAGTCGTTTTGGTCCAGGACGATGACCGTCACCTCTATGTCCCTCTCAGCCCGTTGCCCACTGCTGTACGTGGCCATTCCATATAACTAGAGTTAAGGAGTTACGACTGGTCAGAACGTTTCAGTGTCATCACCACATGGAATATTTTGTGTGTAGCCCTTCTTGATTCATCTTTAATGAAAAGTGCCCTTGGGTGCTTGGAAAGGTGCTTCGAAGATGTACTGTGACTAGTAACCGTTATTATAGATGGATGGATGGATGAATAGACAGACAGACAGGCAGACAGATAGAATAGATAGATAGATAGATAGATAGATAGATAGATAGATAGATAGATAGATAGATAGATAGATAGATAGATAGATAGATAGATAGATAGACAGGCAGGCAGGCAGGCAGACAGATAGATAGATACACAGACAGGCAGACAGATAGAATAGAGATAGATAGATAGATAGATAGATAGATAGATAGATAGATAGATAGATAGATAGATAGATAGATAGATAGATAGATAGATAGATAGATAGATCGATCAAGGATGTAGAGTTTATGGGGGAGTTTACTTTGTAGAAGGAGGTCTCCTCTCGGTCCAGTTTGCCATGGATCCGGACCAGGCCGGTGTCTGGGTTGACGGTAAACAGACCCACAGGGTGCAGGTTAGCTCCGTGCCCCTCCAGGGAGTAGAACACCCTCTCTGTGTACTCCTTATCAGACTGGAGCTAGAACGGATATACGCGTCAGCACTTTAGTCATATCCGTAACAGTGTTGTGTTTTGCTACATAGAAGTATGAAGTGATAGAAATGTATTTAACCGTTTTCAACAGTTTACTGTTCAAAACACGTGTTTTGTTTTAGACTAAGCTGAACACATCCGCCAGTGTGGGTGCGCACCGCAAACTGAAGAGCATATGCTCAGCGCAACTCCTCACAAACCAAAAACAGAAAGACCAGAGGCCTTCAACAACTTCTAGATTTTGCTGACAGAGATATGCAACTGGTTTACCAGAATGCAAACCAACACTTATCCTAAATTAATGTAAAGGTTAAGGTATTTATATCCTTCTGGGCCACTCAGTAAAAGGTAACTATAGATCATGGTTCATAAGCAAAAATCTATTGAACTAACTCATCCCTGGTGGAGATAGTATTATTCTCTAAAACAAAATAAAATCTCTTTAGTACAGTATTATTCTCTAAAACAAAATAAAATATATTTAGTACAGTATGTCAACCTCCTGAAACGGTACCACACTCTGCATCACCCCAGAGGTCGAAACGGTGTCAAGATTGAGATCATACTTTAAATATGGACTCCCGTCTCATGTAATCCTCCTTATTCTCATACAGTTTGGGAGGAGGAATGAGCCATTCTCTCTTCCGTCTCCTCATTTGTAGTTCACCGCCATCTGCCACTCGAACAAACTAAGGGAATAAATTAAAGGGAGTAAATACATACAGCAGGCTGTATGATGACTTTGATTTTTCGTGTGATGCGGCAAGTCTGTTCAACATCTCGTGCAATGCATTAACATCGATGACATTGTGAGGCTGTATATATCAGTCCTTATCTTTATAGGTAGGCTATACCTATAGGTATTTAAGGTTTGTAGAAACCTTAAATAAAAAACAATTGTGGTCCATTAAAATAGCACACCAAATGAGCAAGCTACAAGATTTATCTACAATTTATCTTTATCTTTAAAAAAAAAAACACAAAAAAAAACTCTTCAACTGCTATTTTTTTAAAGTCAGTTGTCGACCATTTATATCTTTTTTTAGAGGCAGAAAACTGATTTGCCCGTTAGGTATAGCCTACGCACAATTATATAATGCCTACAAACCCAGAAACAAAGATGGAATTTGACTATCATCTGAAGATTAGGCTATATCAGCGACACTTCCGTTACACATGCCACACCTGATACAATAAATTCGGAGATATCAGCTGTCTCTCGACATGGAGAATAAAGTGAATATATTCTTACTTACCGTTAGCATGAACGGCAACAGCAAAACGCTGGATTTTGAAATACAGACCATTGTAACTTGACAAAGTTTCCCTTCCTGGTGTAGGCTATGCACGGTGAGTCTTGGCTCTTTCCGTTGGTCTGCTGGCCAACATTAGACTTTGGCCTCTGATTGTGCAGAGAAACTTTCTCTGATACGATACAAGCTGCGAGTGGGCGGTCCTCAGTCATTCTATTGCATACGCTGAGAGGATTCCTAGGAAACGACACAAAAAGGAAGCTGTGACTGTTTTAAACTGGAAAAGTAATTGTTGTGAGAATGTGGGCGAACTCAACTCTATTTCTAGCTGTTTATTATCGCAGCCCAAGTGTTCATCACAATTACAGATAGTCTAGCCTACTTTATTGATCCCCGGGTGAAAGATAGTGATAGTATGATAAAATAGGCTACCTGGTCAAACAAGCAAAATTGTAAAAAATCGAAATTGCAATTCATCTGACCTCCATCTTGAGACAAGCAGGTCCAGTGCACTGGCACTCATCTGTTAAACTTCACTCAGGGCAGTGAAATTCCTATTCCAGTGTGTCTCATGAGGGCAGCTGGCCTACAAAACAAAAACTCCCAGCTGAAGTTTTTTGATACAGTGTGGCGTACAATTGAGTGTGTGTGTGTGTGTGAGAGAGAGAGAGAGAGAGAGAGAGAGAGAGAGAGAGAGAGAGAGAGAGAAACATTTAAGAATTCCATATCTGGATATGTTGCCCAAGTCACAAGAAACTCCTTTACAACCTAATGGCCTTAAGTGAGTGGGGAGAGGTGTAATGCTTTCATCTGCACTGATAAAGGCATGTTCATGCCAAATCTCTTCACTGGGCTGCACATACTAGGTTGGGAGGTAGAGCGGCCGTCTGGGGGATCTCAAGGTCCCCGGTTCGATCCCAGCTCCCGGTATTGTGCAAGACACTGAACCCCAAAATCGCTCACGTGTTGCAAGGTGGTGCAGTACTTAGCACTGTCGCCTCACAGCAAAAAGGTCTCCGGTCTCAGGTTCTCCTCGTGTTTGCAAGGGTTTCCTCCCAAAGTACCCAATACAAAAAGATGCAGAAGAACAGATGCTCTTCAGTGCGGTCCTTGACCAGGGCCTGGACTGAGTACTTGGACTTGGTCCCTGGGTGCCATGAATGATGGCTGCCCACTGCTCCTGGCTGACCTTGGAGGACAGCTTGGATGGGAGAAATGCAGGGAACAATTTCCACCGGTGACCACTGAAGACATGTGTGTTGTGTGTGTCACGTGTGGCCAAATAAAGACCCCTCGAGGTCCAGAAATGTATATGAAAAGAGATTTGGCATGAGCATGCCTTTATCAGTGTCTATCAGTGTAGATTCTAGGCATTCTAAGGCATGTTCACGCCAAATCTCTGTTCTCGCCAAATCTCTGTTCCCGCCAAATCTGTTCTCGCCAAATCTCTGTTCTTGCCAAATCTCTGTTCTTGCCAAATCTCTTTTCCCTAGAGTGTACTGCGCGGGATCCTGGTGTAATCGATGAGTCATCTTCAGGTGTCGAGCTGTGAGAAGAAAGACAAGAGTGTCGGAGGGGAAAGGCAGAGGAGCGTCACATTAATAATGATTCCATTTCCGGCCCCCCCCTCCAGGGTCATGTGACACCTATTGGACCCCAGTTCCTGACCAAGTATGTGTTTAAAAAAGCTAAGGCAGTGGATACACTTGCGTTTCAGTCACATACCACTGTGACAAAGGCGGTACTGTCATGCAAACAAAGCACGTACTGTCGTACAATAACCGAAACCTCCCAGATTGTGTCTACACATTTACTAGGGCTGTTTCAAAAGATAAGGACTGTATTATAAGGTGTGGCATGTGCAGTATAAAGACAGGGCAGACTGTTGATAGAGGAAATGCATTTGAGCATATTTGAGGTCGCAGTTAGTGAAGACTGAAATTAATGGGAATCAACTCCCATTAATTAAAAAATTAGCGTTAAAATTAGCTTTAAAAGACAAAAAAACATAATCTCAAGGCACAACATCTCACCTGTCTGGCCTCCATGTAGACCATAACGTTTTGTTTAGGCCTATGAGTGAATGTATGTGAAGAGAATAATCTTTGAATTGTCCTGTTGTATAGTGTATATGTCTTTCAGATTTTTCTGTCTTGTGGAATTTTAAGAAGAAAAAAAAATCTTTGTAAACATAAAGTACTTTTTCCCCATAGCTGTTTGTACAGTAAGGTTTTGTTTTATGATTGCGTGGACCCCCAAGAGAACTAGCTGTTGTTCACCAGCGACTGGGGATCAACATAAATAGCTATGCCGATAGGTGTGTCCATTGACATGGCTCTGTCCAACCGCACTGAACCCTTGGCCTGGACACACCCTGTTGGGGGAGGCGAGGGGGGGGCAGATTACAGCAGCATATCTCTCTGGAGGCAGTAAAAGAGAACAGATACAGTAACATCGCTATGACAACCGCCATAAGTCATACCTGTAATAACCTCTGCCAGACAATCAGATACAGTATTTTTTTTGTGTGTTTGTGTATTTGTTGTGACGATTCGACCCAGAGGCACGACATAAAGAAACAGTTGAGTGATTACAGCACTAAGGCTTAAAGGTGTATTTTGTCTTAAAGGTTCAAGGTTTATTATATATATATATATATACATAATATGAGTATCATGTCTTGCTTGTAATCACACAACTAGAGGCATATGAGATCATCGCTACCGATCTGTGTCAAAGATGTCCTAAACCCTAAACGTTCTCTCTGGGCCTATCAACTTCTGTCACCCACACAATGATTTCTCACTAATGACGTGGGTGTTTGTGTGTGTCTGTTGGGGAGGGGGGTATGAGCAGATTAATTTCCTTGGGATTCACAGTGCCCCACCCAAATTTGTCATCTACTTACTGCCGCATTGAACAACATTCTTGAGTAGGCTACACCTTTCTAGCCTGACGCTCCAGATAGTTTGCTTCACATACAGTAAATGCATAAAATGTTTAATTGTATTAGGTATAGGAACATTTAAGCGTGGAATAAATACATTATAAGAAATGCAACACTATCAAAAATAGAGTAGGTAAATAGTTACAGACATGTCACCAACGTAGTAGGCCACTATATGTTAGCTATCCCAGTAATCCATTTTAGGATATGAATAACAATAATAAAACCCAAACCAGCTCCTGGAATATATTGAGTAAACTAGGTACAACAGCCAAAACAGAAGTGATAAACACAATGCAGAGAGCAAAGAGGGAGGGAGGTGATGACTTGATTGGGACAGCTGGAGACATAGTGGGATGGAACTGGACATGAGGAAAACAGGGGGCCTCTCCAGGAACCATGGAAACCTCTGGAGGACCTCAATCGGGAACGGGGGAGGGGCAGTGCCAGTAGGATAGAACCGTCTGTCTATCACCATCTATCACCCCTCAAACGCTCCTCGCTGTCACTCACTGTCACTCGTCATTTCAGCCCAGGGCTCAAAACAATGACCTACCTGCCTACCTGCTCCAGGTAAAACTGAATTGATGTGCCTGATTAAAATCACTACGGGAGCTATTTAAACAGTGTGCGGACGTCACTTCTCTGATAAGTTATATTTTTGGTCAAGCAGCTGTTACTTTTCATTCTTGGGCGTGCGTGCATTTCTCTGCTGCTAAAAGTGAATTTATGTATCAAACAGGAAGTTCAACTGAAATGACCTCATCACACTTTCTCCAGTCAATGACTAAGTCCATCAGGCTTGTCCAACTCTGCATGGAGGGATGGTGTGGCAGGAGTCTCATCCCGCAGGAATCAACTATCAGCTGTGTAAAGCATAGATAATTTACCCTTTAGATCAACTCCCACATAATACTTTACCAATGGCCTAGTAAATGCTTTATAACTACTTGAATTCATCAAGAATTGCAGTATTATAAAGTGTTTATAAAGCATCTATTAACCCACTTACTAACCATTTGTGCATGTATAATTCATTACATGGATAAATGCATGCATAAAGTACTTATAAATAGTTTGTCAATCATTAACTTCTACATTATAAACAACCCGATGAACCATTAACAACTCATGAAAAACGTTTGTAATTGATATGATACGTAATTTACAAATGGTAAATACATTGTTTATAAAGTATGAAAAAACTGTGAATAAACAGTTTACATTAACTTAAATGTATAATATGTAATATGTGGATTATTTCCCCCATCTAGTGTCTAAAGATAAGAACTGCAACAACACAATATATTGGTTGCCAAAATGCCAGATTGAGAATGCACTGTTTCAGTCATACTGTAATAATATCTTCACTCCGAGAGGAACATACCGTTACACTAATCAGTAATCACAATCAAGTATTTCAGAGTGCCATGTAATAAGTTATGTTAGATGCTGTAGTGTGGAGATAACGTTTCTACGGTCTAGTAGAAAAGTAGATGTCACCATGTGACTTTATCCCATGAAACTCCATAAACTCCGTCCAACGAGCAAAGGCTGGCCCGATATTAATCAGACTTTTGCTCCTTCTTCGGTCATTGAGCTTTTGACATTCGTATCGCACGGTTCTCCGGGGTTCAGGCGGAGAAGCAGGATGACGAAACTCTGCCATTTTACCAAACGTTTAGCTGAAAACTCACACACACACTTGATGCTAACCAACATCTATAATGCTGCTAATTCATGGAAGTATAACGTTAGCTTGCTACTGCTAATCTCACAGTGGTGAAGCTAGAATAGTAGGCTACCTGGCAACCCAGCACGCAGTACCAACGCTGTAATACTATTGGCTGGTATGATATCAACAGAGTGTCATTGTTGGGCCGTCAAATTTTCATAATGTAATAATTTCAGACAAAATATATTTTTTTATGGAAAAGCAATACTTTTACTCTGCAAAGCCCTGTGGATGTATTATTATTTTTTATTTTTTTATTTTAATCCACATATTACATATTATACCTTTAATAATACAATATTTATAAATGTGTTAATAAATTGCTTACTAATGTGTAATAATGAATGAATAACGCTTTATAAATGATGAATTAAGTATTTACTAATACTTAATAAATGCTTTATAGTGTGCCCTTATTATAAAGTGTTACCTATACATGCTGACGACATGCATCATGGGTGGGGGACGACAGGTTCACTGTGCACTAGTTAGTCACAGCAGCATGGTGAAGCCAGACCATATAATTTCACTGATTTGCATTGGTGTACCTTCCCCCTCAAGGCCTCTCATTATGTCCACACCCATGACCCATTGGAAAACATTAAAAACATTTTCTAGTCAAACCTGCAGCATGTCCTTCACAGTATGTCCTTCACTGCAAAAACAAACCAAGCATGGACAATGCTATACAAACTGCACTTTCTACCACAGATGGTCAACTTGTAGCTGAAATGTGAGAATAGGGGTAAATATGATCATGGCAGCTGTTTTCCTAGTGGCTCCTTAACTGCTGTCCTGGTCTCTCTGCCCGTCTGCTGGCTGTTCACCCACGACTAGTCTTATCAGAAGTTTATGATGATAGCGTGAGCGACACTGCCTGAACGCTGCCTCCCCCACGTCAGCCTCCGTCCAACTCACATTCCTGTGGGCTTAGTGAAGAGCCCTTTTCAGTTACTCTTACAGCCAACGCTTCAACCGCACACTGCATAAAATACGGTTCAGGGAGGTCATCCATTCCAAACGGAGGTCAACCATTCCAAACAGACCTAAAACTCTATAACAACCATAGACTTATTTACTTCAATGCCATGTACATGCTGAAGACAATACAACACACCCAGATACAGTGTTTATTTTTTCCTCATCAACAAATCTCCCATCTATTCACATAAATTGTCTCAAAAACATGTTTACTTCGAGAACGGAAATTCCATGTCAAGCAGCAAGCTGGAGTGGAATGTGATAATTTGAGTAGGCCTAAATTAACAAAGCCACTTCAGAAAGATGACGTTTGTGTGATCATATCTCCGCATGCAGCAAAAAAAACCGCTACCCATGGAGGAAGGTGGTGGCACGTGGAATCAGTGATACAATGTTTCCCCCTGTTGGTAAAATAAATGCTCGGCTCACACAGCCGCACCATAGCTTATTTTAATGCGGAAGGATCTGGATCACACCTGCTCTTTTCTTTTGTCCCTCGCGAGGTAGGGTGGAGTAGGTTACCTCCATGGGTGGAGTCATGTCTGCTGGACATCCTCAGCGATCGTGCTGTCATGCAGACGGTCTGACTCATATTTTGTTGGGGCGAGGCGGTAGGACTTTCACGAACCTCTCTAGGCTTCTACTGCTAGTGGAAGAAGACGCTTTATTGGTGTGAATGTATAGCCGCAACTCTACCTGTGTCATCCACACTTTTACATATCCCGTGCTAGTTTTAACAGTTAGATATTCCAAGATGTGTCGTATGGCGGTGACGAAAATAATCCCACCAGGTGTTCTAATCAATATCTGCATATTTTCTGTAAGTATAGCCTTTCGTTTCATTGAGCCTATTGTAAGTAGCCTAGTACTGTATACAGATAGACGGCTTTTAATGTGATGAGTACTGAATGTGAAGGAACTGAAACATTTCTTCTTCTATCATTTATTAATAACGCTCCTCTATAAGCAATTAATGAAGCAATCGTACATTATTCAATAACTACTTTGTAAGCTATTATGTGATCTGTAAATGATTACTGACTATATACACAGAACCTCTGTATGAGGTTCAAATCAAACCCAGACCTCAATTTCCTCTAGTAGATGCGGTTAGTTGTCACTGTCAGTTGACAGAGTTGTGGGTTTGGTACCTACATCAACCTGAAACAGTAGGTCTGTGTGTAGGCTATGTTTACCGATCATTTACTGACCGTTTTTCAAAAAAACATTTCTTAATAGTTTATTCATTTTCTACAAACGGTTTATAAAGGATAAGTATCATAAAGTGTAACCAGTTTCACCATATTTCAAAACAACTTTTAGAAGACCACCCCAACCCCCATGTGTGTAGTGAGAAGCTCCCATGTCTAATGTAGCATACATACAGTTACCAAAGGCTAAAATTACATGATGTCGCATAAATATTACTGTATGTTCTCTCCAGCTTCTGTTCATATATGTGGAGCCCTGTGTTCTTCCACACTCCATTCAAGCATCAGTGCCCCAGACTATAGCAGCTGGATATCACATTTCAAAAGGTACTAACATTTATGATAATAACTTATCATGTTTATGTCAGTTTGCACAGTTTCAACTACCTATAACTACATGTAATTGTACTGTAATAAACAGTTGATAAGCTCTCGGTTATGGTCAGCTCATGTCTCTGTAATTCAGTGGTCACCACTTTTATTTTTTATTTTTTTTCCAACTTTGTTTATAGTTGATGTCAGCCATTGTGAAACCAAGGCATTACATCTCACATCGAGTGACGCAGATTTCACAATGCAAGCAGATGGCACCATCGTAACGTCACACACAACCACAGTGCCAAGCAATGTGAGGATATTCTCGGTGTGGTCTCTGGACCGCAGTGACCAGAGGACTGAGATGGTTGTCTATCTTGTCCGCAGGACAAATGAGGTCAGTTAGATTTACCAGGGACTTATAATGAAGGTCCAAATCTTCCAAATTCAAATTGGTTGTCTGGAATAGTCTGTATTTTGTAATCTGTATATTTGTTTTTGAATGCTATTTTCTGTATGTCTCAGGTAGCTAACAGTCGTGTACTGAAGCGTTCGAAAAGACGCTGGGCCCTACCGGAATTCAGCATCATAGAAAATGCGGTTCCACCGTTTCCAAAAGACATTGAGCGGGTAACATTTACATTACTGCTTGAGTCCATGTTTTTCTTTCCTTCCTACACAATAAACACTCTCACTCCCACGCCTACGGGCCAACACACCCAGAGACACACCCAGACACACACCCAAACACACACACACACACAACCACACACACACACATACACACACACACACACACACACACACACACACACACACACACACACACACACACACACACACACACACACAAGCACAGACTGGACATATTTACTTAGTTCACTTTCACACTTTTAGGCCTCCCTTTTTCTTCTACCCACAAATCCCTCTGGCTGCTTCTGTGAATCGGCCTGTTGTAACTTGCCTGACGAGAATGAATCTCTACACACAACACGTGCCTTTTGAATCTAACCCGTTTTCAATCTATATACTGTAGATTAGAAAATTGAATTTTTGTATGACACTGCTGATTCTGTGATCGAGGTGAAAGGTCGCTATTCGATATCATAGGAAACTGAAAGCAAAAAAAAGGCTGTTCTGTTTCAACCGCGGAGCGCCAGCGTCAGATTCTCATGGAGTGATTTGTTGAAATGTGACCCCACAGATCGGGTCCGATACCTCCGTCAACTACACCGTGTACTACACTATCAGCGGGCCGGGCGTGACGCAGCCCCCGGTGGGCGTGTTCAGCGTGGACCGGAGCAGCGGGATGCTGAAGGTGCACAAGCCTGTGGACCGGGAGGAGTTCTCCAAGATCATTGTGAGTACAGGAGATCATCATGACTATAGAGATTAGGAGATTAAGACGATGATTATGACAGATGCAAGCGGAAGCCTCACCCTAGGCTCACCTGTGCAACTCCTGACATCGGACGCGCTCTGCTGTATGTTTGTCTGTTTTTCATATTTTCTGCATTCAAAGATGTTCGCACTGTTGCTAATTCCACTTGAAGGACCCAATTTTGTGATGAAAGACGTCCCTTTTTCAAAACATGAGTTGAGTGTAAAGCCAGTTGTAATGTCACTTTTCATTCGGAAAATGATTATGAAATGGACATTCAATGTCCCGTCTCTCTGAAGTTCCTCTGCAGAGTGTTCAACAGATACACCAACGGGGAGACGGACCAACCGATGCCGGTCACGGTGAACGTGGAGGACGTGAACGACAACGCACCAATGTTCACCGGTTCCCTACAGTTCTCTGTACTGGAGCAAAGCAAACCAGGTTAGCCAGGGCTCAGAGAAGGAGCGTCGCATAGGGATTTCATGCCTGAGGCAATAATAGACGGTGACATTGACACTGTGACAGCGAGATGACCTTTGTTGTCGTTCCTTGAGACCGAGCGTGACGTTGGCTTTGCAGGGACAGCGGTGGGGCAGGTGAACGCCACGGACAGAGACATGGCGGACACAGACCACACCAAGATCAGGTTCTCCCTCTTGACCGGGAAGGACCTGTTCTTCATCCACCCCCAGACGGGCCTCATCAGTACCGTCTCCACCAACCTGGACAGAGAGGTCAGCTCCCGCCGCCACACAACGCCTTCACCGACTGTAGCCGACCGGCGCCGCTTTCGACGGAATTTCTTAACGTTCGTTTTCTTGTTTGTTTGTTTTTCCAGGTGAAAGAGAAGCATTTGGTGACGGTGCAGATCAAAGACATGGACGGAGCGCCGAGCGGCCTGTTCAACACCGCCACCGCCACCATCGTTTTAGAAGATATCAACGACAACCCGCCGACTTTCCCCAAGACCTCTGTGAGTTTTTATTGGGTCGATTGATTGAAAGAGATGGTGTCTTGACTGTTCATCCGTAGTGTACAAGAGGCCGGGTCATGGAGGCCCCCTCCGGTGGCTGCAGCCGACGCCTGTACTAACGGGCCGGTGGTCACTCTGTCTCCATCTGGTGGCTGTGGACGGTCAACCTCCTAGAGTTAGTGGGGGGGGGGGGGGGGGGGGTAACACAACTGTGGGTCATCTGTTGTTGGGAGGCCTACTTGTGTCCAGGGGAGACTGACAAAGGAGGGTGGAAGGACATACAGTAGCAGGGAGAGAGGGGTGTGGTTGGGTGGCTGTTGAGGACTCTCCAGAGATTATGTTTGATTTATAGAAGAGATCTGTTTTGGCTTTTGATACCTGGTGTAACAGGATAACGTTTTGAGTTAACCATTCTTTTTAGAATAAGTAAAGTTTTATTTTTCCTTCAAAACCTCTACTGTCGTGATCCTTGGCATCCCGTGCTCTACACCAGCCCGGCCCCCGAACAAACGACCTCTCACGATGTCACAGTAGTACAATTAGGGTTCTCACTTTGAGGGTGATACTGCAGTATATTAAATATTACACATCATTAATATTTAGTTGACCTCTCCTGCAGTTCGCCGCAAAGGTTACGGAGAACGAAGGAGAACAGCTGGTTCTGCGGATCCCCGTCGAGGACAAGGACCTGGAGAACACGCCCAACTGGATCTCCGAGTTCGTCATCACCAAGGGCAACGAAAACGGGATCTACCGAATGGAGCGAGACCCCAAAACGAACGAAGGTCTTCTTTACATCACCAAGGTGAACCGGCGCTCGCACATGCCTGTGGTATTGTTAGGACTGATGATCCTGCTGGTTTTGCGGAAGTGGAATACACAACAACAATAACCTGTGCCTTTAAGAAATAAACAGCAACTTGAACCGTGGGGACCTGTTTAAGTCTTGTGCGGTACGGTCTGACGAAACATAGTTCTGTATTGAATCAACAAAACTCTGCTTGACCTCTACTCCCTCCTCCGATGGTGACCCCCCCAGCCTCTAAACTACGAGGAGACCAAAAACCAGAAGCTGGAGGTGACGGCGCGCAACCAGGCCGCCCTGAGCGGAACCCAGGCCTCCTGGGTCTCCGTCCTCGTGGACGTGTCCGTGGGGGACGTGGACGAGGGCCCCGAGTTCGGCGCCCCCACCGTGCGCTTCACCGTCAAGGAGAACACCGCCATCGGCACCCCGCTGGGAACGTACGCCGCCAAGGACCCCGAAACCAAGAGCAGCGCCGGCATCAAGTAAGCCGCGTCTCCGTCCGTCGGTCTTACGCCGGCGTTGGACGTCACGACAGAGCCAGAAATGTTCGTTTGATCACTCCGACACAAGATGGCGGCACAGCGCCTCCACAAACGGAGCTCAGTGTTTTCTTTTAGGTTGATTTCCCTCTCTCAAGCACTTGAGGGCAGAATTTGACCAATGTATCGAAAACCTTTATTGAAAGTTCCCTTTCCTGTCTCCGTTCCCCTTCAGGTATTACAAGACATCAGACCCTGCGTCGTGGATCAATGTGGACAAGAACAGCGGCCTGCTGAAGATCGCCAACACCATCGACAGGGAGTCCCACTTCGTGCAAAACGGCGTGTACAATGTCAGCATGAAAGCTGTGGACGCCAGTGAGTCCACATCATAGTGATTTCTACCTGCCCTTTAATCAAACATTTTAAGCATACACTTACTTTTGACTATTTACTAGGCCTACTACTGCTACAGCAGTAGTATTACTACAGCTAATCTAATACTAGGCCTAATAGTTTACACCTCAGACCCTGAATTTGTGTAAGCGTCCGAGAGCTACTGTAATTTCACTGTCTGAGATTCATAATTATACAGTAGCCTATCCACACTTACTGTAGTCCCCCGGGTGACGGTTATAAACATGGCACTCCTGTTGTGGGAAATCTTGGAACACTTCAAATGACCCCCGGGAAAGAGAGAGCGTGTGTCATCCTCACGTCTTGTGTTACGTAACGAGACTGGCGTTACTGGAAGTGGCAGCCTCCCATCACCCCTCCCAGTGTCTGTGTCATGTTAACAGACCACAAGAGCACCCTCTCTCTTCCTGTCTGTTTCAAGAGCTCGCTCTCTCAAATTAGCTATTGGCATGAAATTCTGTGCACATGAAATATTGCCAAAACAGGTCAATGAATGCTCTCTCCCTCTCTCTCTACCTCTACCTCCCCCCCCCTCTCTCTCTCTCTCTCTCTCTCTCTCTGTGGGTTGTGTAATAGTCAGGGTGAGCAATGCAGTTTCCTCTTGTTAGAACCGGCAATCATAATCTGCCAAGAAGGGAGACAGTGTTATCATGACTCATACAGTAGCTGTTGCATCTGGTTCATCATATTTCACACGGTTCAACAGTGACAGCAACAATGACTTAAAGCTTTAATATGGCAGGTTCATGGGACATACCACTTTACGATATGTGTAACCTGTCCATCATGGGACATACCACTTTACGATATGTGTAACCCGTGCGTGACCGCCTACCTTACCGCAGGCTCCAAGACGGGGACAGGGACGGTGATCATAGAGGTGGTGGACGTGAACGACCACGTCCCCGAGCTGCCGGCCGGCGACATGGTGGTGTGCGAGGAGAGCGGCGAGCCCCACTCCGCGCTGGTCGTGGCCGAGGACAAGGACCACGCCCCCTTCTCCGGCCCCTTCACCTTTGAGCTGGGGGAGGAGAATGATGGGAAATGGGCTGTGAAGCAGTTTAACGGTGCGTGATACGTGCCCACCTGCGGGCCTGTGTCCATGTGTGGCTGTGAAATGGGATGAGAAAGGGAGCACAGATTCTGAACAGAGAAGCAGTCTGTGATTGTATAAATATAGCTTTTTATCTAGTTATTATCTATATAATAATAATAATAATAATAATAATAATAATTATTATTATTATGATGTTACATTATCCTTCTTCCTCTTCTTCATAATTTTAATATTACTAATTATAATTTATATATTTATAAAGAACTGTTCATTCAGAGACAATCTCAAAGTGCTGAAAAACGGTTTAGCTAATGTTTATATAATTTATATAGCACTTTTCACAAAATTCAAAAGTGCATAGCAGACATTATACATTCTTGCCATGAACACGTTCATTTAAACGACAAAACATCTGTCTAACGTGTGTGTGCCCCCCCCACAGACACTGCGGCCACCCTGGTGCAGACCAGGGAACTTCCCATGGACGTCTACACCGTCCCCCTGGTGGTCAAAGACCTGCAGGGCATGGGGACACAGCGGATGGTGACGGTCAGGGTGTGCCAGTGCAGGAGCGGAGCCTGCCTGGGCCAGAGCTCCGTGTCCCTGGGGGTGGGAGCTGTCCTGGCCATGCTGCTGGCCCTGGCCCTGCTCGTCCTGCTCTGTGAGTCCCCACCGCTAGACTGGGACGCTGCTGCACTTCTACACTGGTAGACTGGGACACTGCTGTACTTCTACACTGGTAGACTGTTACACTGCTGTACTTCTACACTGGTAGACTGTTACACTGCTGTACTTCTACACTGGTAGACTGTTACACTGCTGTACTTCTACACTGGTAGACTGTTACACTGCTGTACTTCTACACTGGTAGACTGTTACACTGCTGTACTTCTACACTGGTAGACTGTTACACTGCTGTACTTCTACACTGGTAGACTGGGACACTGCTGTACTTCTACACTGGTAGACTGTTACACTGCTGTACTTCTACACTGGTAGACTGTTACACTGCTGTACTGCTACACTGGTAGACTGTTACACTGCTGTACTTATACACTGGTAGACTGTTACACTGCTGTACTTCTATACTGGTAGACTGTTACACTGCTGTACTGCTACACTAGTAGACAGTTACACTCCTACACTGGCAGACAGTTACACTCCTACACTGGCAGACAGTTACACTCCTACACTGGCAGACAGTTACACTCCTACACTGGCAGACTGTTACACTTCTACACTGGCAGACTGCTACCCTCCTACACTCACTGGTAGAGTGCTACCTCACCACACTAAACGGGTAGACTGGTACAGTTCTACAGTACATTAGTAGACTTCTACATTCTTACACTGGTAGATTACTCACTCCTACACTCCACTCCAGCCCTCAACAGTCCTCTCTTCTCACCTACCGTAGTCATGGTACAGGTAGGTCTGTGTAGGTCTGTATGTGTCCGAGCAGGAACAGGTGAATCTTCTGCATATCGACCAACCTACGAATCAGGCGCAGCGCTATACAAACGGGGGCAAAACAATGCGTGTGAATTTCTTTCCATTACGAGGTCAGGTTTTCTGGGACCGTGAACGCTAGCGAGGGTAAATGCTAATCGCTTATTCTGCTAACGGCCTCCGTTGCCGTACACACACAGCGCTTTTCTCTATCCTGTACTTTTGGTGAGCCGTCGTCCTCTGGGTCTCTCTGTCCACGGCAGGTCTCATCTTCGCGTTCGTCTGCGGGACGAGGAGGCAGAAACTGGAGCTTGACGACATGGGGGACAGCGGTGGAGTCCTCATCAAGTCCAACACAGAGGGGCCGGGCGAGCAGCTGGTAAGCCTGCCACAACGAAAGCATTAAGAGGATCTCAGCGCTCACAGCCGTGGAGCGGGGGTCACAGAGGTCATATTTATGTTTTTTTTGTATCTTCTTCTCTTTGTTCCTCTCTATACCTTGTTTGCGCAGGATTCCAAACTCATCATCGTTCCAGCCGCTGGGATGGAACAGTCGACGAAGGGCTCCCAGGTCGACGTGGGTTACGCCGGCGCCAAGAACAAGAGCGTGTTGAGAGAGCAGAACACCCAGCAGAACCTGCTCCAGCAGAACCTGCTCCACCAGTCCGGTGGCGTCATAGAGTCCGATATGCAGAGCGGCTTCTACGCCGGCCAGCGTGACGGCAGCCAGTACAACGGCGGCCAGTTTGTCGGAGGCCAGTTCGCTGGGGGCACCATGACTGTTGACCACAGCCGCTTCCACAATTTCACAGACTACGCCACCGCCCACACCTGGAGAACCAACGGCCTGTATCTACAGCAGGTAAAGTTGTGTTCCAGCTAAGTTGAACCCTAAACTAACACTCACCCTAAACCCTAAATAACCCTAACCCAGACTAGCAAAGACTTTATTCAGGAAATGCAGATGTCATGGCTCCCTTCTCAGTGATATAATATGAAAAAGAGCAAACTTTTATTTCTTGAAGGTTTAATATCACCTGTATGAGCTGTGTACTGTATCTCATGTGTAATGTTATGTCTCTTATTGGATGACACACAGGCGCTGCAGTAAATGATATTTTCCATCTCGTTGGCGTATTGGTTATTATTACTCTGTGTTATATCCGTGACTAATATCCTGTTTTCGTCGCCATAACAATACTGATATCCTCCCTCCCGCCTCTTCTCTCTTCCTGCTTTATCTCTGCCGCGTCTCTGCAGAAGCTGGCGTACCTCGGGGACGAGGAGGGCGGGCGGTACGCCGACGACATCCTGCACGCGTACGGCATGGAGGGGTCGGGGTCGCCGGCGGGCTCCGTTGGATGCTGCAGCGACCAGGGCGACCAGGACAACATGGACTTCCTGAATACACTGGGGCCCAAGTTCAGGACCCTGGCGGAGGTCTGCTCCAAAAAATGAACAAGAGGGGGGGGGGGGGCACAGCAAGTGGGACGATACTTGATCCACACCTGTTAAATGGACTTGCGTAACTGTGCACATTTTTGACAGTTGGTTCCCATGAGACGTCGAGCGCGGAGTGTCAGGAATATTAGAAGGCGATTGGTGGAGTCACTGCGTTGAACTGTTCGGTATGATGGTTGCTGAAATCGTATTTGCACTGGATTGAATGTATGTATGGTAACATTGCTTGATGTACTCGTTTCTATCTTTTTAGTTTCTTTTTATTTGGGATATTTGCATTTTGTAGCACGGGGCTGAGTTTTAATGATGTTTTATGTATCACCTTTTTTTATATTGTCCTAAAAACTCGGGATGCGTGGTATTTGATTTCTCACCATTTTGAAAAGATGCCAACCTGAGCTTGTATTGTATTTGTTTGTAACACCAACATTGCAGTTGCCTATTTAGGCTTACAGTATCTGGGGTTCTGAAAGTAAACTCATTATATCAACACCCAAGTATTGCATTCCAAATGACAAGCTTGCACTGACTGTGCTTTTGAATACCGTATGATCATCAGCATTATCAGAATGGGCTACCAGACTGACACACACACACACACACACACACACACACACACACACACACACACACACACACACACACACACACTCATACTGTAGTCCCTGAATTACAGGCCACAGCTGAGACACACAGGTGGGCGAGGCAGTTTCAAGGAGTCATCCTGGGGAATTCAGCAGCAGACAGGGTGTGACTAGTGAGAGGCTAGAACCTGGCAGAGAGAGAGAGAGAGTGTGTGTGTGTGTGCGTGCATGTGCGTGCGTGCGTACGTCTACATACAGTGTATGTGTGAGTGTATGGGTGGGGCAGGTGTGTGTGTGTGTCACTAGGATTAACTTAACAGCAGTCATTTTGTTTTTATTGTTTATTCAAGATGTACTCGTCGATTTGTATCTGCACTCAAATCTGTGTTAGTTTCTATGGTCGTATGTTTCTATGGATGTTTTACCTGTTTTATACACAGACAGAAAATCAATGTCTTCATAATGTAATCTATTTTCCTGCTGTTTTACTACGCTGGAATTAGAGAGATTGTGTTTGTGAGTAAGACAGACAGTCTGAACACATGCACCACAGCCAGATGATTAGCTTTTTTTGGAATACGTTGCCAAACTGCAAGAACTTTTGTTAAACGCCCATCTCTACAATGTGTCTATATAGTGCGGGATTAACGGGGCGTGGCTCTCACCTCAGTGTGTTGTTCTAACCAAGCGGTCATGAGGTTTCCACGTACATCTTCACCCTCCAGCCCCACCCACTGGCAAGAGGGCAGAGTGACATCATGTTTGTTTCTCCCTCCCAGAATGCAACCCCACAGCCCGGAGCCCACAAATCTGTACTAGAGAAGAAGATATTGGGTCTTGTTCAGATGGATCCCAGTGGAATGCACTGGAGATGATTTACCTTAGCTAGAGCTGTTCCAAGAAAACAGGTAATTATTTTCCATCCAAAATTGAAGTGCACCGTATTAGTAGAGACGCTGTGGACATATCATTTCTGAAGTTGATTAATTTAGCTCTGAGGCTGGGAGTAAAATGAGAGGGTCCAGATTGAAACGTGTCTCTTAGGTTATGGGGGATGCATATCAAAGATGTCAGTGGATCGGCAAAGGGGAATGGAAATTCACTCTCTAACTGATCAAGCAGTGGGGTGTGAAAAATACAACAATGCTATCTGCTAAGATTACAGTTACTGTCATGAGAGGATGCTGCAATAGGAGATAGTCTTTCATGTTAATGGTCCTTTCCAGACAGTAGTAAGAACTCACATCAATGATTTCCGCTTATATTCCCATTGGGGCCAATTAGTATTATCTTGAATAGTTACTCTATTGCTTTTTTCATCCTCAAAAATGACTTCATTACTATATATAACAAGGCATTTTAAGTACACATTACGAAAAGGGATTCTCCATAATCAATATTCTTCTTACATTTCTATTGCTTTTTCCATCTGCAAAAATGACTTCACTTTAACACAATTTTACGCACACACTAATAATAAAGTAAGTCCACATAATCAATATTTGTCTTAATTTTCCATTTTCCATTAGCAGTTATGCTTACTGTGCTTATAGCTAACAATGGTTACCCTATGCTGTATTAAACAAAAAAAACATTTTCACAATCTGAATTGTATTTTAGAGGATCTACTGTAAATAGTCTGTTGTGTTGCAAAATGCTACTGCCTTAAAACACATGGAGAAAACATGGAAGTATTCATAATCTATTACTATTAGAAGTTATGGGTCCAGGCACTCCTGTGAGCCCAATTATTAGTTGGTAGCCTACCTGAGTTCATGACTGATGATGTAATGTTACATGCTCCCGTGGAGGGCTCGTTGCCACAGTTTCCTGGTAACAACATGAGTTTTAGGGACTATTAATAGCCAGCCATTTGGTGCTAAATGTTCCACCTAAGGTCAAAATGGAAGACTCATGGATGTGAGGTTGTGAGGGCGAAGGGAGAGTGTGACAGGTTTACAGACTCTTTGTGTTCCTTCCCTTGTCTCGCTTATCAGATTATGGACGATTTGTTGTTCTTACAACACACTGGCTGTAGAAACTAGTTTTTCCCCAGAAACATTTCTTTCAAAGACTATGGAAACACTGGGAGACTGTCATGTCTTGAGGCTAGCAGTATTTTTAATCACTGTCCCCAAAAAACAGCCTTTACTGTATTTATTTACCATGAAAAGACTTAACCAGCTATTAAAAAGGATTTAACATTCCTTTGAGCATGAAGTGCAACCTCCAGGCAGGCCGTGCCATTGGCAAGTTCCTAGCCTAGATGAATTAATAAAACACTTTCTGTCCACTCTTATCACTGCCTCAACCACTGCTTCCAGTCACTCCTTAAAAGACACAATTAATTCCAAAGCAGAAGCGTGAAATTAATTTATTGCTTGTAATTAGTTTTCCACATAGGCCAGGCCTACTCTGAAAACAATCCCTTGAGAGATAGCCGGCGTTCGCGCCCTCCACAAGGGGCTCTGAGGGCACTTGGCCACGTCAGAAAACAAATACTGAGAGAGGCTCCATCAGCAGCTCAAGTAGGCTACGTGGACTGCAGGGACTTCATCCTTCACTGGTCTGGATGCATGGAGGTATAGACTTGCTTGTTTCGAACCCTATCAATATAGTATAAAGAGGCCTACTGTATAGGCTCCTATGTCCCTGGTTTGGTACTCCAGTTAACTGGAGATGTACTGTGTGGATATAATCATGTGTGCCAGCCTCTAGGCAAATAAGACAACCCACATTAACTCTAGAGGACTCTATAGGAGAAGAGTCTAAGTCCAGGTCCTGAACTGAAGCTTATTCTTAAACAAGAAAGGAGTGCTTGCTCTAATCCTTATCTCTCCTGTAACATGACAAGTAGGCCTACCGGTAATGACGAGCTCACCTATGTGGTGTGTAATAACCTACCATACTGCTACCGCATGCCATTCCCCTCAGAGACACTAGGTGGCACTCTTACCTCTTCTCTTGTTCCTCATAGATTCTTCGCCGGTCGAAAGTTTTATCAGTGGAGGCATCTTATGTCAGTGTTATATGACGCACGCACGCATACACGATCGTGCACGCACGTACACACACGCACACGAGCGCGTGCACACACACACACGAGCGCACACACGCATTCATTATCAGTGGTGTGATTCCCTCTCTCTGAGGTCTTGTGCTTCATGCTTTGCTCTCTGCTGAGCTGGTTGGTGTGTGTACGTGTGTGTGCGTGTGTGTACATGTGTGTGTGTGTGTGTGTGTGTGTGTGTGCATGTGTGTGGGCGAGATGGATCTATAATGGTGATGATTTATGAGCTGCAGGTTTGTTTAAGCAAGCCAGCACTTAATGAAGCTCTGCAAGATACAGCGAAGGAGCACAACACAGTCGGGCCTGAACTCACCCCCACAGACACGGGATGATACGGATCTGAACTCACCCCCACAGACACGGGATGATACGGATCTGAACTCACCCCCACAGACACGGGATGATACGGATCTGAACTCAACCCCACAGACACGGGATGATACGGGCCTGAACTCACCCCCACAGACACGGGATGATACGGGCCTGAACTCAACCCCACAGACACGGGATGATACGGGCCTGAACTCAACCCCACAGACACGGGATGATACGGGCCTGAACTCAACCCCACAGACACGGGATGATACGGGTCTGAACTCAACCCCACAGACACGGGATGATATGGGCCTGAACTCACCCCCACAGACACGGGATGATACGGGTCTGAACTCACCCCCACAGACACGGGATGAGACGAGCTTCCTGTTGTTCCCCTGACCGACAGCATCACACATCACAGTGAGCGCTTGGAAAAGGGTGACAATATTGTTATGACACCTTATTGGAAACATCACACTACTTCGATTGTGAAGGCCTATACGTAGGCTATGTTTATTTGTATTATGTTTAACTAACTTCTAGTTTTATTACACTTCTTTAAGCAATTGTGCACCATCCACCGAGTCAAATTCTTCATATGTGGACATTCTGATTGTGATCAAATGAAGACACGGGATAGGCTGCTAAGAAGACAGTATGGACAGATGGTGATGAGAGGTGGTGGGCTGTGTATAAACCATGTGGTGTAAATGCATGGGATTCTGGGAGTCAATCACAGATATCAATGATTAAAAACGTGTGTGTGACTAAATTTGTGCTCGGTGCAACAAAGCAATTGCTACTGTACATTAGAGTCAGACATACGCTTTATAACAAATCATGCATGCATAACTACACTGCAATCTCAGGATCTATTCTCAGAATTTAGAAAAATATGCTTCTTAATTATTTGCAGATTAATTATGTAAGAGCATAATTTCCCAGTTTAGTGATTTGTTTGGTCCATTGTGTTGTGGGGAGATTACAGTCTCTAACAAGCAGCAAACAGACAAGTTAATTAGATGAATCAGGTTTGAAACAGGCAGACAGGTTAATTAGATGAATCAGGTTTGAAACATGCAGGGAGTTTAATTAGATAAATCAGGTTTGCTGTGAAAAGCCTAAGAGGGATCTGTGTCTTAATTAATAAACATTTTTCAGAAGACACAGTCAAAACAACATATGTGTTAATGTACTTCAAATACAAGTAGGCAACATGACCTTTTTTTGTTGATGGAACTCTGTTACAATCCAAGTTAGAAACTGAGAGAGCCAATGGTGCCATACAACAATGTAGTCTAAATAACTTTAAAGAGGACTAGTGCTTTTCTCACTAATGAAATCAATGTTAAGAATTAAAGGGATAGTTTGGAATTTTTGCCCAAACGAGAGGCAGCATATATGGAAGCAGCTGAAAATGATTTAATTCAACAACATAATGGATAAGTCAAAATTCTGAACTATCATTTTAATATATAGCTTTGAATGTACCTTTCACTCTCAAAGTAGTCCTGAAATTTGAACACTTGAATTTGTCTTTCAGAAAACATCCCAAATTGTATGGGGCATTGATCACCTTGTATTTCAAAAAGCAAGGCATCACATGACTCAGTGGGCTATGGCTATTGAAAGTGGTCACAAGGACATAAATGACACAAGTGGCAAAACCATTAAGTGACGGCCATCCCTCAGAGAATTCTGGCATTCAGACATTCCTTTTGTCCTCATTTGTCATCCCCTAACAGTGGATGAGATGTACAAAACTAATGATTTGACTACTTATTAGTCCTTGTAGCTATCTGTCCTTGTCTCAGTCCACCACATTCCCTCGTTGACACAGTCTCATCTCAGCCTTAACTAGTTCAGTTACCCATGTGGCCTCAGTATAATATACGAGTACTGTCTTCAATCTTCACCAGGGAACAGGGCAGGTCGAACACAGACAGGCTAAGTGTTGTACTTAACGATCGGACAAAGACCGCCGCTGAATTCCGCGCTCCAGATCTGAGCCACATGAAAAGACAATGGGGCGTGGCTTCTGAAGGAACGTCTTGTTTGTGCTTTGTCAGTAAGCGACCGTTTGAAGTCCGGATATCAGGGGCGGGGCAGGGGGCGGGGCAGGGGCGGAGCTGGGCTACATGTGACGATCACGTACCTGCCGTAGGTCAATTCAAATGAAAAGGGGGTCTTACGTTGCACCTGCTGAGAGTTTCAACGGTTGTGAAGTGTTTCCGGCTGGGACGGGGGTGGGGGTGGGGTCTCTTTGAAGAGACTTCTGAGACCGATTCTCTGTTCTTCTCAGTACATGGGGCGCGAGAGCTAGATCAACACCTGGACTGTGTCAAAAGTCTGCACCGTCTGTTTAATGTAGCCTAGCGGATGACGTCCTGATTATATAACAGAGGTGGGGTCCTAGGAAGTGTGTGTATGTGTGTGTGTGTGTCTGGGAGATTCTCCAGAGATGAAAGGAGCGTTGTTTTTTTGTCACACCCAGTGTCACCGCCGCAGCCAGCCGGCGAACGCCAACGTTCGCTCTCCACCGCCGCCTAGGTCGTCTGGATCTGAATGACACGCCGGTGAGGAAACAGACAGAAGTCTTCTCTCTGCAGACGCCGCGATGGCAGTGGAGCCTGTCTGTCTCACCTGCATCTCACCGAACGCACGTCTGGAATTTCACATCTCAGCGGTCGGCAGTCAACAGGACCGGATGAGCAGCAAGAGAGAGAGAGAGAGAGAGAGAGAGAGAGAGAGAGAGTAAGAGAGAGAGAGTAAGAGGGAGAGAGAGAGGAATAGAAGCAGAGAGGGAGAATGAGAGAGTAAGTGAGAGAGAGAGCAAGAGAGAGAGAGACTGGGAGAGGGAGAGAGAGGGAGGGAGGGAGAGAGAGTGGGAGAGAGGGACAGAGACAGGGTGAGGGAGAGATAATGTGGGAGAGAGAGAGAGTTCCACTAAGATGCAGAGAGCGGTACAGACTGACAGACCGCTGGATAAGAGAGAGATAAACAGATAAACACAGGGAGAGAGGGAGACAGACTCACACACACACAGTCTCCGAGCACCGCTGGCTGTGTGTGAGCTTCCTTTGAAGAGGGTGTTTGGTAGCTGTTTTAGGGGGCGGGGAGTGGGGGGGGTGGGCTGCCTCAGGGTCTAGACTGTCTGCGTGTGGGGTGGGGGGGGGGCTCTCCTGTGTGTAATCCGCCCATGGTAGAGATCAGCGTCAGGGATCAGACCACCTGCAGAGAGAGGACCACCAGGGTTGCCCCGCCAGCCAACCACTGCACTGGTCGGAGTGGGCCGTACCATGCCTCACACCACGGGGGGGGGCCTCCGCTAGGCCGTCCCCCGCCAGTGTGTGGGGGCCCTGCCTGGCCTATGAGCTGGACAGGACAATCCATGAGACACTGAGAGTGTGAGGGGAGGAGTGGGCTAATGTGGAACGCACAACGTGCAGCCAATTGCCCTTCATCGGTGCCCGGTGACCACCATTTGCATTTTGATTGCATTTTAATTGCTTTAGTGTACCAACGGGACCGCTATTGAAATCGCAAATTGCAAAAGGTGTTTGTCAAGACGGTGCGATGTAGGCTACTTAGCCTATCGATGGTTTTACCAAGTGCGAGTCTCCTCAGCAGTTTTGGTTCGAAGACGCAGCTCAACGTTTTTGCATAAGCCACAGATTCCTCGCAGACTGTATAAAGAGAAATGGAACCTGAATCGTTTAAGTCTTCCCAGGATTGTCCCTGAGGGAGACAATATCTGGCAACAAGAGAACAATACATCTACTGTACATGTTCAAGAGGGCAAGCACACAACTTCATTACCAGTGCACAAAATCCAATACAGCGTGGCAGCAAATCCCTCACTAAACTCTGACCACTTTATTGTTTATTTATTTCAAAGTCTGAAGAACTTAAACCTCATCCCCACCCGTACACTTGCTTTCATGTTCCCGAGCCTGAAAATACATGTTTTCATATCCAACAGCGGAGTAAGCCGGGGGAATGCACTTTATTGATTTCCTGTCAGGCTAGTATCAACATAGCCCTATCAGGAGGCTGGGTAAGCAGCAACCACAGGCGAGTAGATTGGCAGCACAGAGCAGATAGTGAATGGTGATGCATATTGTGGCGAGTACCCTACCAGTTCAGTGGAGCTTGACCTGTTAAGACGCACGTGAGCGTGATTCGGGTCAAAGCTCTGCTTCAGCTCTGTGCTTCTCCTAGCCCTTCACACAACTGCTAAGTAACCTGACGGTACTAGCAGTCCCTTATCCCCCCATTAGCGAAATCAGGTTCAACGGTCACTCCACCTGGTTATCGGATCAAAACTACTCGATAAAGTATTGCAGAGAAATTTCAAAGGTACTCACAGAAGCAGGAGGGTTACGTCTTCAAGAACGCATGGTTTTGAAAGAAATGCGCTGCTAATAAACATGTTCAATCTTACGCTCAAATCGGGTCATATTTTCACAAACGCTTGTCTTCTTCTACGCTGCTGCGTGCTGCCGTCCAATCACAGCGCACGACAAGCGTTTGCCGGTGATTCATTTTGTGAAAATATGAGCAAACGTTTGTAAAAGATGTATGCAAAAAAAGTGGAAACTTATGTTCAAATATAAGGATTTTATGGGTGCCCAATTTTGGTCACGAGGGTCATCAACGTAACTATTTGTTTAGAATGACATTGCACAAAAAGTAATTATCCATCAAAAACAATATTGGGGCTAATCATTGACCTATGCCAGACTGTGATACAACTCCTTGTAAATTGGAGAGAATTATCATATTATAAGTTTATTTGTAATAAGGTGATTGTTTCTTAGTAATTAGGACCAGCCCTCTAAAATAAAGTGTGTTCCTACTGTGTAATTTCCAAGTAATTTTTTGGTAATTTCTTATGAACAGCCCCCTAAAATAAAGTGTGTTTCTATGGCATCATTTCCAATTAATTTCTTGGTAATTTCTCAGGAACAGCCCCCTAAAATTACCATATTTACCTTTATGTACAGATTCGGACTGGTCTCCCCCTTATTGTTCATGCCCTAAGAGCCTGGGCGTGACATGGGGCCTCGTCCGGGTGGCCTTGTCGGAGTGTGGATTTGGGTTTGCGTGTTGCGTTGGAGAGCGGACCTTTTTGGTTTCAGTCTCCGCTCCAACTGACCGTCTCACTCTGCCTTTGGGCACGTTGAGCTCCATTAATTATTTGTTATTTTCGTTGGCAACCGTGGTTAGAGCGCAGAGGCTCGGGAGCACGTCCTCATTCAGCAGGTCACCAGATACTGGTTGCCTTCTCTGGCCGATGGATATTGTGTTTAATATGCCCGCCGCTGCCAACAGAAGACGAGGGTAGAGAGTAGAGTACGTTGGGTCAGCCCTTAATACTCTCTACCTCTCCTCTGTTGTATTGTTGGATCCATGTGTGCTTTTGTTATTCCTGCACTCCAGCCTTGTCTCCCCCTTATTGTTCATGCCCTAAGAGCCTCGACATGACACTACTGCATCATTTCCAAGTAATTTCTTGGTAACTTCTAATGAACAGAGTCCTAAAATAAAGTGGGTTCCTACTGCGTAATTCCCAAGTAATTTCCTGGTAATTTCTCAGGAACAGACCCCTAAAATAATGTGTTCCTATTGCGGAATTTCTAAGTAATCTCTTGGTAACTTCTAATGAACAGCCCCCTAAAATAAAGTCTGTACCTACAGTACAGCGTAATTTCTAAGTAGTTTCCTTGTCATTTCTAATGAACAGCCCCCTAAAATAAACTCTGTACCTATTGCATAATTTCTACGTAATTTCTTGGTAATTTCTCACGAACAGACCCCTAAAATAATGTGTTCCTATTGCCCAATTTCCATGTAATTAAGGGTATTTTTTTCATGAATAGCCCCCTAAAATTAAGTGTGTTCCTACTGCATACTTTCTAAGTAATTTCTCATAAACAGCCTCTAAAATAAAGTGTGTTCCTACTGCGTTATTTCCATGTAATTTCTTGGTAATTTCTCATGACCAGCCCATTGAAGTGTTTTCCCTGCATGTCTTATTTTTTATTTAAAGCTACAAAGAATTGCCACGTACTACCAATAAATGCAACTTTAAAACTAACAGTAATCATTATAAAAGAAAATACCATTTTTGAAATCTCAGTCCTACCTTGCTTATGAGGCGTGATACCTAATGTATCCAAACCACTCAAAGTGCATCACTTTTTATATAGACAAAATGATATAGTAGGCTATATAAACAAATTATATAAACACACAAACACAGCAGACTAAAGTAACATTTGTATAATGCTCAAATATACACTCTTTCCCTGTATTTCCTTGCTAGCCAGTGGTCAAACTCAAATGCTTATCTTCTTCTACGCTGCTGTCATGGGTGGTGCGCTGTGATTGGACGGCAGCACGCAGCAGCGTAGAAGAAGACATGCGTTTGCCGGTGATTCATTTTGTGAAAATATGACCCGGTTTTGAGCGTAAGATTGAACATGTTTATTAGCAGCGCATTTCTTTCAAAACCATGCGTTTTTGAAGACGCAACCCTCCTGCTTCTGTGAGTACCTTAGAAATTTCTCTGCGATACTTTATCGAGTAGTTTTGATCCGATGACCAGGCGGAGTGACCGTTGAACCTGATTTTGCTTATGGGGGGATAAGGGACTGCTAGTACCGTCAGGTTACTACCCCCATCACAAGCCCCAGTGGTGGATGGTGGAGACCATGTGATCCTAATGTGTAAATCACATGATCGATACTATGTGAAATGACTTGGAGCTTTACATGTGCAACCGTCTCTCTGCGTTGGTGCACTGTAATTCCAGTCACACCTCACCTAGAAAGGGGTTGTGAACAGCACTGGGCCGCTTGAAAACGTGTCGTTTTGTTGTTTTACCGAAGGCAAACATTGCCACAGAACTCTGTCAACACCATAGCATTGTTTATGAAGTGGTAGGTTTGGGTATTTCTAGCTCAGAGAGACACCATTGCACCACTTCTTCAAGAGACGTGTCTGCGTATCATTTATTGCACAGCATGTTAATCAGTTACATCTACACGAAACTCCAAAATCACTCGTCTGAACTTTTGCGGTTTATTGAATCCCAGCCCGCTGTGAGTGGGGTCACTTGTCTTTAAAACACAACTCTTCTTCCCGCTCCTCCATACGCATCAAACACACCTCCCTCTTCTCATCTATCGATCGCTGCTCAGACACCAAAGCCATCGCTCCATCTCGGCTGAGTGGCAGGGAGAGAGATGGTCGCGGAGAGCTAATCGATGCGGGTTCAGTCGTTGGTGATTACTACCCCAGAATCTTTCATCCTCCCTGCTCAGGGGTCAGTGCAACCCTGTCGTTTATGATTTGAATGCTCTGGTAAATATTAGTGTTCTTTCAACGCAGCCGTACAAAATAAATTTTTTGCTTAGTCTATGACGGGACCTCATAGCACCTCTGTGTGTGTGTAGTCTACCTACAGTATGACGTTTCTTGATATTGCATTGTGTTATTTCCCCTCGTTTGACAGAACGCCTCAGAGAAAATCTTTGGCTTTGCTGTACAAAGTGCGCTCGTGTACACACTCATAGAGAGGAACGACTGAATCTCATTGGGCGTGGACTTCAAAGCGGACTACCCTGCGACACTAGCCAGGACCTGGACGGAAGCCATCACTCACCTTGTCCAAGTTATTCCCAGACATAATGACACGGTCCGACAGTGCTATAATTCAATTCAGCCCGCGCCGTGACTCATTTCATATGTGCATCGTGATAGAGACGTATTGACCGGACGAGGGGGCGTGGGCCCCCTGCAGGCGCGGCCTCACTGGAATGACCAATGACCAGGGTGGAGGATGACCTTTCATGGGCCGCTGTCCAGAGAAATGACTCCCCTTCCCTCCGGATCGAAGGAACGTATTAGCCGGTCTGCGCGATTAATCACAAACGGGCACCACGGCTCCACACATGACAGTCCGTGTGATAAGATTGTTCACCATCAATTGTTGATCCACCCCCGGACCAACCGCGCCCCATCTCTCTCACACGGACGCCTTCTAGACTGTTTAAACCGCTCACCTCACATAGCAATTCAACAGCCTACAAGTATCAGGGCGTTCCAATGCTTCCCCTCTCTGTAATGGCATTGCGAACATGAACAGTTGCGAGTAAGTCATCAAGAATACACTTATTCAGGGCTTTAGGGAGGCTTGGTGATAGCGCCTCCATGGGGTCATCAGAAGTAATGGTTTAAATCACTCATTCTTCCAGCACTAGCTGACAAGGCATAAAGCAATTGAGTCCACAAGCAACAGTGAATAGCGCCTGGAGAAAATGAAGGTTTGTTTGTAATTATACCAGCCCTCTGGCTTAATTAGGGCATTCTCAAGACTGTGTGTGTGTGTGTGTGTGTGTGCACTTGTGCATATGTGCATGTGTGCATGTGTGTTTGGTCAGACTAAAGAGAACCAATCATAAAAATTAAGATTCCCATACCTAAGATGAACAATGAGGTACAATATGAAAGAGAGCTTTTCTATGACTTCTTTTCCATTCTGTTCTTTATGTCTCTGTGAATCATAAAGTCATCTGATGTGTCCCAAACATTACAGCTATTTAAGCCCAGGTTCAGTGTTGTTAGTGCCTCTGACAATGCTATGGCGTTAAAGTGATGAAGAACATAACCATGTCATACATTTCTATATAAAGCCATGCCTTTGGCACCTTTAATCTTCCTTGATCTTTCACCATGGTTACGAATGTGCCGATGAAACCGAGGCTTTACAGAGAGACTGTTTTGAAGTCTCCCCCGGTCAAAAGGGTAAAAAACAACAACTCCAGCTTCTTATAAATGGCCCCAGATGCAATTGCCACAGTAAAAGCCACGGACGAGTGCTAAATTGGCAACTTTTCACCATGACTCTGTCCTCCTGGTGACCTCTCCTTCAGAGGGCTGGGCAGACAGAAAGGACTGGCAAGGCCAGATCTGCCCTACAGGCCAGATAGAGAATGAATGGTCTTCTCTTTCAGCGCCCTTAGTGATATTGATTTTTGATTGAAGAAAAGTATCAAATGTCAGAAGGTATCACACACTAAATGTATATACTATATTTCCTTTTTATTTGCAGTGCTATTTCCAACCTTGACTCTGACACAGTAGATCTAGATGCCTCTTTGGCACAACATAAACACTAGACCTTGGGCTGGTTATTCTTTGAGAGTGATTTATCTGGTGTCTTTGTGAATCCAAAGGTGATGATGTGCACTAGAGATACAGTATCAGGGAGTAGGCTGCTTGGCTGCACTTTGGCTCAGGGAAAAGTATTAAAAACATGTTGCTAACATGGTGATAGAAGGTCGTTTTATGTTTTATAACCAATGTGCCAACATATTTAATTCATTTAAGAAAGGGTTCTTTTTTTAAGGACGTTCTCGCCAACACAAGGGTTTAGAAAGAACCTGTAATATTGACTATCAGACCTAGCCATCTTGGAAGAATGAATAGCTCTGCTTATTTAATCATTCGGAAATTATTCCAAGGTGACATTATTGCGTGTGTGCCATATTTTCTTTTCTTCAACCACTTCCATTTTTCATTGTCATTTTAAAGTGTCACCCTCTCTCTGCCTCTCCCAGTGTCTGGCTGTGCCCTTGATACAGATACCTACAGCTTCTCTGGTGAGAAAACCATTATTATCATGCATGACTGTTTGCTGGGGAAAAGAAGAGGGGGAAAAAAGAGAAAGGACTAATGATGTTGGCTTGAGCGCAGAGCTAATTAAAATTCTATAAATACGTGGAGGTGGAAAGCGTGATGGATGTAGTGTCACAAGACCGGTGAGCGGGGAGGCCCGGCCAGGCGGCCCGCCGATCGATGCTGGCCCTGGGAACGCATGACACCGCATATGCATTTAATGAACCAACAGTTTTATCTGTTAATTACACACCAGGCCACATGTTAGCATTCCTCACACGGGGCCACGAGACCTACAGTATCTGTCTCGCCAGATAACGGCTATTTCACACGGCGAGTCTCGGAGCGGACGGTAAGACGGCATTTCTTTCTTAATTCCCCCCCCCCCCCTCCCTCGCTTTATCTCTCCCTCTCCCTCTCGTGCTTTCATTTATTGCAGGTAATTTTCCATGCCACACTTCCCACACCACATTTTGTCAAGCAATTTTTCTTTTGTCCTTTTCCCAGCTATATCAGATTAGATATTACTATTCTACCCCGGTCCATTGTAGCAGCAGTTTCCCTCTTTAGCTCTACCAATGTCCTCCAACAGGACAACGTTTTTATGGGGAGGGAAGGCTGTGAGAAGGAACTGGCAAAGCCAATAGTTTTCAGTAGTTATGTTGGTTTGTAGAGAGGAAGGATTCACACTCAAGAGATTGTGGAGGTGATGACCAACGGAGGTACCCTAACGAAAGCACTGAGTGCTGAAATGTTGGTTTCTCTAGAATAAATTGACGGAGCAAATAGAGTGTGCAACTTTCTTCTTGGTATTTGTGAGTTGCAACTCTGTGTAGCATGGGACTACACCAGCAGATTATAGTACCATCCAGGCATTGAATGAGTCAAGAGAAAATCTTAAAGGAGAATTAGCTTTTTCCAAAAGCAAATTGTTTTGCTTTTAGTGTTATTATTGTCTTATTATGGTCATTCTTGTTTTATCTCCACTTTTTCTTACTTGTTGTCACTGTAAATGAGGGCCACCTCAGTGTCCTTTGAGTTTAAATAAAGGTTATTGATTTGAATTGAATTTAAGTCTATGATTTTGTAGCCACTAAACACATATAATATGTCTTGTTTACAATTAACTTAAACCAAACAAGAACATGTCATTATGTCTGGTAATAAGTTCAATAAACTGAATGTCGCTGTTATTTTGAAAGACTCAATTGACCAGCATGCATTGCGCAATACTGAGCTATCGGGAGGAGGCGAACGGAGTCGGAATTTGGTAGCCTGGTATGACCATCCTGTTCTCGCGAGCTCACATTCTGTTTCACTAACGCAGAACGGTCTGGCCTTCGCCTCCTCCAGAGCGATTATGCCAAAATCCAGACCATACCGGGCCAATCAAGGACTGCGTTTTAACTGCTGTCCCGCCCCACAGTGGAAAGCAGCCCCTGATTGGTTTGTGTCCCTGTCGCACACTAAACAAACATGGCGGCTCCTGAAGCAACAAGTGGTAACATTAACGTTAGAAGAATAAACACAGCTATAAGTGCAGTCATTGATTGCAGTTATTGATTATTGACTTAATCACAACACTTAAACAAGAACAAGAGTATGCACTAGCGGAGTTTCTCGATGGAAAATACATTTTTGCTGTTCTTCCGACTGGATTTGGCAAAAGTTTGCTGAACGCTGATTGGTTGAAGGTTTTTGTCTGTCAAGGCAAGTACGCCCGCCCACGTAATCGCTCTCCATGGGGCGAAGACCAGACCGATATTGCGGAGCGAAGCAGTGAGCTCGCTAGATCGGGATGGTCATACCAGGCTAGGAATTCGGCAGAAAAGCGGTAGCCATCGTTATCTCTCGAGTGAACATTTGTCACTCAGAACATTTGTCAGACCCTGTATCTAGCTATATTTGCTTTTGAAGAAAAACACAGACAATGCCAAAATTCTGTGCAATTTGTGGAATCAAAGATTTACCTGCACCGGCGAGAGTGAGTTTCCATTGGTTGCTGGAACACATCAAAAAGTCCAAAGAACTCAGGTAAATGAAATATCTGTGCGTCGGTTGTCATCTTCTAGAGCTAGAGGGTTAGCATGGTGCACTCGGGTCCCCGTCCTCATAGATGTTTTTTTTTTGTAGTCCTTGTTATTTTTCTTCCAGGGATTTGTCGACGTGTTTCGATGTGGGATTTGTCGACATATAACATGGAGCAAGGAAACCACATTTTTCTTTATTGTTTTGTGGATGTCTAGTTGTTGAGCCTAATGTTGTTCTACGGTGGAATTCTACTTTAAGCTGTTTCTGTGACAGATGTATTTAATGTTTTCTAAATATCTCTTTTGGCTTTTCTGTTCTTGTATCAAAAGCTGGAGCCGGCAGCAACATTTCATTGTGACTCTACATCGTACATTACATGTGACAAATAAAAGGTCTTGAATCTTGAGTATGAAAAATACCGATTCCATCACATACAGCAGGGACAATGCATTGGAATTACATCACAAATAAATGCAGTATTAGAATCAACTCTAACCCATTCTCATGAGCCATCAAACCAGTGAATACAGGAAAATATCAATGTTGCTAACCTGAAACATACATACCTGCATATTTAACATTGAGCCATTTTTGCACTAAAGAAAACTTACTGTACCAAACCCAACATAATCATTCATAGAAAGATCTGAAATATACAGTTGTTCATCAAGTACTAAGGTGTTAGGCTTTAAGATAAGTTACTATTTAGATACTTAGATACTACTCTTTTCGAAAGGCGGCTACTACTTAGTTACTATTCCTGCTGCAAGATTTTTCAACACATCTCTGCCTTGTATCACCAGGAGAAGCTTCTGAGAGCCCACAGAATCCCTTCATGGATGATATGAAAGATTAATATCAGTTTTATGTCAGATCACTGTACTATATGTCACAGAAGAATCCTAATCAGTAATTTTTTTCATTGCCTTGCGTCTTAAGTGGTTAATTAATGGATAATTAATGGGAATCAAGCCTTCTCCTTCACCACCCATCATATACACAGATACTATGGTATTAACTTAATCTGTTTGATATAAAAAAAAATATGCTGGAATGCTTGATGTTGAACCCACTCATGTTTTCATTATTTAGCTAGAAAAACTACAGTTTGGCCTTGAGGGAGTCTTGGAAACTTTCCACATACTGTAGAACATCGTTCTCTCTCCCCAGTATAGCCCACGCACACACACACGCACACACACACACACACACACACACACACACACACACACACACACACACACACACACACACACACACACACACACACACACACAGAGCAGCACATTACAGTCAACTTTGAGAAACATCACTCTGACCTCTGGTCCGTCGGGGTGGCCTGTAGGGCAGATCTCTCAAGGCTTCACCCACCCTCTTCCCATAAGAAATCCAACTGTTTATTTTTAACTTAGCCAGCTGTATCCTCTCAGCTCGGCTTCATGTGCTACCAGGACATGGAGGCTAAACTGAGACCGCAGGAGAAAGTAGTCTTTGGGGATCCTCACCAAAAACAAGACAACATAGAGCAGATTTGACATTCCTCGAGCTATCAGCGCATTTCAGAACGGCGAAATGGCGGGCAATGGAGTCGATAATGGATGCTGCAGGCGACCAGGATAAATAAGAAAGCAACCGGGCGATCGAGAGAGCTGCCACACCTAGCTGACTGCACTCCATTACCTGTGAATGCGGTGCATATTAAAATCTAATTTAAGGAGGCACCTAGATAAAAAGCGGTTTTATTTCTCCAATTTGCACAACTATTCCAATCCATTAGACATGTAATTTCTGTTGGTCAGACACAGACACTGAATGAGATTAAGCCCCCCCCCCCCCAGGAGAGGTTTTTTCACTTAAGGTAATTAGTCCTGGAGAACAGGGATGAGCAGGTGCCTACGTGTGTATGCATGTTCATGTGTGTCGTGTGTGAGTATTAGAGGCAGAAACAGAGAGAAAAACCTTGCTCTGATGCACTGATGTAAATTGCCTCGGTGAGAAGTAGCATTAAATAGGCCTAGATATGCGCTGTTGCATGTAAACGCATCTGCTCACGGAAGAAATTGAACCGTCCTTTTCAGCACTTTCAATGTTTTAAAGGCAAAATTCATCGTCCCCTTCGGAATGATTTTCAATCACAGTTTTCTCCAGCTCGTCTGTGTTTCTCACACGCCTCTCGATGTGCTCAGAAGCTCCCATCCTGAGAAAGATCCCTGGGAGTGGAGCAGGTGAGACGAGCGCACCGCGCCGGGCGGCGCTGTCGAGGCGGATGGGCTCCTAGCGAGGAGCCGGAGGAGCGGAGGAGACGCAGGCGGCGCCACGTGTCTATCGAAGTCGGGGGTGGGGTGGGGGGGTTGCCGTTCTCGCCTCTCTGGGTACTCTCTGCATCCTATCGAACCCCAGCTTACCGACACAGGGTGGACGCGCACGTCTCCGCCCGTGGTGGTCATTACTGCCATCTGGAGGGCGGTCAGACAGGAGGGAGGGACGGGGCCAGGGATGCGGGAAACCAGCGGGCCGCCAGGTTGTTTTTCTCTCCTGTTATCCCCCCCAGCCCGTCCCCTCCCTGTCCGCCATGCCCACTCATCTTTTGATTATCCAGATTGGGCTCCGCTCTGGATGAGGTGTCTTTGATCAGGTCCCCCGACTCACAACACAGACGTTTTTCAACCCACAAAAGCTTGCCAATAATTGTAATTTGTCCCCTCGCAATTTGGCCATCGTCCATTTCTACAGAATTTGGATGACTGTAGTCTCTACCAATATTTCTTACTTACGGAGACTAGTTACTATATGAAAATATTCTGCTGTGTTTGGTCTTTTGCACAGATTTCACTTACAGTAGCAGATGTGTTGCAGTGACTCACTGAGAACCATCTATACAGTCCAAACCTTTGGTGAAGCTGTGGTGCTTTCAATACTGTACAGCCTACTATCGCACAGTAATTCTACTTTTAAATGATAACCTCAACAATACAAGATACTAAAAGGCATGTCAGAGGACCCAAGGGATTTGCTAGGAACTTATACCTTAAAGCATAAATTATCTTAAGTCAAGAGGCTGGCAACCTTCAAAACATGCCAGCAAGGCACTGTTTTTGTTCTGCCGTCTTTTAAGGGCTTTGTACAATGCAAGTTTCAAGAGCGAAATGTAAATGCCATATTTCCATTAGTCTCATAGTCCCTCATTAATGTTAGCTTGGATACTAATGTAAATGTTCAATACGAAGCACAAAAGCTGACCTCATTCTGGACTAACAATGGATTCTTGCTATTGAGGCACTGATGTACGTCATAAGCGAACCCCAGAGATGCTCCAACGTATCTCTTCAGTGACTGATACTTTGTATTAGGTCACTCGCTCGCCTGGTACAGTTAAAATGAACGAATCAGTCCAACGCCGTCAGTATTCAAGCAACACCTCTGGGGATGGTTTATCCAAACTCAGATTACGCCTATAGTCCCAAGCCGAGAGGACCCCTATTAAAATGCTTCCCACAGTACTAGTTCTGGAATGGAATCTGGGTCAGGGAGACTGGCCCGTGGAGATCAGGCAATCTGCAGCGCTGCAGACAATCGGACTCCAGTCTCTCCGGAGCGTCTGTCTTGTCTGGCGTAGACGTGATGTCGGAGTGACCGGGGAGGGGGAGGAGGGATGTCTGGAGCCCGGGACCGACCCTCGCGGGACGCCAGAGACGAGCCCTACGAGTCCCTGGCCGACCGGCGGCTCCCGTGTTAACGAGGGCGGAGGGGGGGGGGGGGGGCGGGAGCTATAAGGCGTTCCGTGCCTCAGATGGCACGTGACCGCCGGCGCGCCTGTCACGCCTGTCACAGGGGGAGCGCGCCATCGCCGGGGAGGGGGGGGGGGCTCCGCGGGAGGAGACGTCAGGCCGGGCCCCCGCCGGCGCCAAGGGTTCAAAGGGCGCGATGTTCCCTGCAGCCGCGGCGCTGTTCACTGTCATGGATCGGCGAGCAGCGAGCTGACCCGCGCTGACAGCGCGCTGGACGGGGAGTCCTCCCAGGCCTCACCTGTGCTTGACGGAGCGGCGCGTGTCAACCGGTCTCCGGAGATTTCAGAGCTACAGCGCGGCGCCTGTTGTCTTGTTCTCTCTCTCTTCTCTCTCTCTCTCTTCTCTCTCTCTCTCTCTTCTCTCTCTCTCCGTCTCCTATCCGGGGGCTCTCCGTCTGTCATACCTGAGGTGAAAGACATTCTCCCCGTTCTGCCCCCCACATCCCACCCCGATCCGTCTGGAGGTGAGGCGGCATTTACATGTCTCCCCCACTGCATAGGGCCACAGGGGGCCCTAGATCTGCACGGGCTGCAGGACTTGACCCAAATCTGGCAACCCGCGTCTCTCCACTACAGAGAGCAATCTCAGTTCGTTCAACTCCTGAGCTCTTGCTGGAGGGATAGGGACCCAAATAACTCTATTTTTCTTCCCCTCTCTCTCTCTCTCTCTCTCTGTCGTGCTCACTTACTCTGCCCTTCCTCTCCGTTTCTCTCTCACCCTCTTTCTCCCTTTCTGCTCCTCTCATTAATTCTCTCTCTCTCTTTCTCCCGCTCCCTCTTTCTCACTATATTTCTCTTTCTCCAGCGCGCTCACTCTCTGTTTCTCGCTCGGTCTCTTGCTCTTTAAAAAGTGCAAAGCCGCCCCAAAAATCTCCGGAGAAGAACCCGTCACGTCCCGGGCCCCGCTCCCCGCTCCCCGGCGTCTTCAGTCCCCAGGACCAAACCAGAGAGGGGGGTTTACAGGAGGAGTCAGCTCCTCGGGGGAAGAACAAGAGGCACAAACACAAACACACCGCAGCTCGTGAATTGCTCATTTTCCCCGAGCTATTTTTATACAGTAAACGATTACAGCAATTATGCTAATGCTCGCAGAAAACATTGATGAAATCATATATTCATTTGCATTTATCGCAAGGTTCTTAAACATGTACATCCCTTCAGCTTAATTAGCAGTGTTTGCATATTGTATATATTATTTCCTTCCAGCCACAGACTGTATTTAGTCTATGGAGACATCTGTCTACTGTCCAATCTGTGTTTTAGAACAAAATACAGTAACATCAACCACAGACACATGGAATACATCAGGCTCTGTCATCATCTGTGCAGTTGATATATCCACAGATGTAGCTGCTCACGATATAAATGACAGACACATTGAGCATGAGCACACCACAGTTAGCACATACACACTTCCTATCAGCCGTGCCACAAATATAGAGGACGGTCACTGACAAGGCCGAGGACCCGGTTGAGAGCAGGCTGTTTTTTTTAGTCGTTTCTATGAGGGCGTACCCATGAACCCTGACGGAAAGCCATGCGACCATCGGAACACAGCTGAGCCGCCCCGTGTCGTTGAGGCCCCACTAACAGTGAAGAGAAGGAAGGCAGCCAGAGGGCTCTAGGACCCCACGGGCGACGCCAGACGGGCCACTCAGGGTGAGAAATGCTCTAGGTAAGAACAGATTCATTCATCAGCATTAGGTCAAAGTAAGGAAGAGATAGAGAGTGGGAGGAGTGTGGAGGGGGGCAGTGCAGGCTTTGTGTACGCACAACTGTGACTGCACTCTCAGACATCAGTGGCTAATGACTCCTCCCCCTTCATCTCAGCAGAGTGTGCAACGACAGGTGCCACTCTGGGAGCTGATGAGGGGGTTGGCTAATGTCACGAAAGTAGAGAGAGGAGAAAAAGTTTTAAGTACATAAATGACTCTTGTAAATCTTGTCTTTCTTGACTATTTCATCTTTGGCTTGTTATTTTGATGGCTTTGATACAGCAATGTCATTATTTATCAGGAAAAAAATACTATATTTGTTGTAAAAACAAACAAACAACAACACTCAAAAACGCTCTCTGCTTGACTGACAACTAATATCAGATAACTACAGCTCATGAAAGTATTTCTCTCAGCCTCTCTCTCCATCTCTCATTCCAACTCTTTCTTTCTCTCTATCGCTCTCTCTCTCTCACACACACACATGCACACACACACACGCACACACACGCACACTGTTCGTCCACAGAGATGAAATGACTTTCATTGATTGTGGCAGTGACAGATTTGCAGTTGGGCGTGGGCGAGCGGCTAGGGTGTGTGGGAGGCCAAGATTTAATGCACACTCAAGCTCACAGTGGCAAGACGTGATGATGGTACTGTCAGCACAGCAGACTGTCTTAACATCCTTAATATTAAAAACAGCAGTGGATCACGCTGCTCTGCCTGCACAAGACTCTTTCATTGTTAGGCCGGATTCATAGTCGACGCAAACTACATAAGCGCAAGCAACGCAAGCTTCGCAAGTCCACGCAAGATCTCGTTGCGTCCTTGCGTGTGTCATGCCGAAAGTTGTCACTTGACGCAAGTGATAGTGCAATTCCTGCTGGACTGGCGATGTATTGCATCTGACAAAACAGAACGCAAGCTCTCGAGTCATGTTGGAGCTTGCGTTCACAGCGTAGCTTGCGTTGTTTACGTCGACTATGAATCAGCCCTTAGTGTAACGTCCTCTGTGAAGAACAACAGACAGAAGTTTAAAGGAGTAGTAAAGGAAAAATCATGTTTAGCCCTGTTTTAAGGTTACTTATGATCATATACAATGGTTCAGATCAAAAAGTTGACAAAACTAGCACTTTTGAGTGACAAAATTAGCACCTCGGTGAGCTTCTTGTCTTCGAAATTGAGAGTTTAACATGTTTTTGAAAGATTTTTTAAGGTGCTCATCCACATCCATTGTATGACCTAAACGGTGGTAGAGCAATTATCAGACTTTCTCAAAAGTGCTAGTTTTGTCAACATTTTGATCTGAACCATTGTATATGATGATAAGTAACCTTAAAACAGGGCTAAACATGATTTTTCCCTTTACTACTCCTTTAAGCTTTGTTACATACATGATTGACGCCCTGACCGACACGTTCTGGTCGCGTTTCACAGAAAGGTCGGCCCTCTCTGTCAGCCCTCAGCGGGATGGGATCGGAACCCCGTGCCGGGGTCCCTGACACATTATGTACCACGTTTAAACCCCTGCCCAGGTGTAGCGTCACCCCCCTGCCCTCCCCGAGTCCTCTTCCCCGGAGGAACCGCAGCGAATCAATCAAGAGCTCTCTAGCACGGGGGCGCGCCAGGCCAGGGCCAGCTGGCAGGCGCGGGAGGGCTGGAGGTAACCTTTAGAAGGGGTCAGAGTTCAGATACATGCCGCTGGGTTAATAGGTCAGCTCCTGGATGGTCAGACTCCACTCAGCTGTCGCTGCTGCTGCTGCTTCCGCCAGCTTTGGCCCACTATAGCTGAAGAGAGACTGAATAATAACTGAGGAAGTATTGCATCATAAACAAAAGCTCTGGATGATCATTAGGAGAAAAAAACTCAAATTATGGAAAGAAGGGCCTGCAGTTCTTCAGAGAATAAAGAATAGTGATGTGGAGCAACTGGGGAACGTGAGCCTGCTCTATGGGCTACATTGGTTTTACAGCTGGTTGGATTTCAGCTTTTAGTTCATCAGCCCAAACTTTGTGTCACTGACTGGTATGAAAATATAAAAAGACTGTAGAAAAACAATGTCATTATTGTAATGAAACACTATGGGGGCTTTATCCTGACAAATTACTAAAAATGGTAGCTAGATAAACAGGAGTTCTCTTTGAGTCACGATGCTCTGCCCGTAGACAATAGCTCGAAAGGTTCCAGAGATAAAAACACATTTCCCTTGGCATTTCAATGATAGCAATTACTGGGTCCACTTGTTCCGAGGCTGAGTCTAAGCTCTCAGTAACGGAACAACAGGATAAACCAACAAACAAAAGCTCTGGCAGAAGCAGGCATACACAAACTTTCTCGATCAAAGACATTACATCTTCTCTCTGGCCTAAAAACATAATTAGCATGTCTGAGGCTGAAGTTGTAGATCAGTTTGAGTCTGTGAGGCAGATAATTACCTTCCATGGTAGGCAACAAAACTTTCTTGGACAACACTGATTGATTCTACAATCAATATCAGCTTAGTTTGATGATGAATAAAACAATCAATCTCCTCAGAGTAATGTTATGTTGTCTGGCTCTCGTTGTAGGAATCAATTTTGAACCACTATTAAACACAGTTGTACAGTATTTCACAATATCAATTTTAAACCTTGCACCGTGGGTCAACCAAACTAACCAACCTTGACACACATTTCCTAACCAACTCTGGTTTCTATGGCAACTCATCAATGGTTAGCTAAACTGAGCGGGTGAGCTGCTAGGATAAAAAATGAGAATCAATAACAAATTATTTCTGCTTTTTTGAGTTTATATATATATTTTTTTATTTTTTATTTTATTAAATCCTAGACTACAAACTCAAAATGTGAATGCGACCAGTTCATTACAAAAGATTAAAGTCAGAATTATCTCACAAATATTTGTAATTATATTATTGATAAAGGGAATATTGGTTGCATGACTTCGAGGAAGTAAGTGGGACAGGTCGTGGGAGACATCTCTGGTCTTTCTCTAGTGTTAACCTTTGACCTCCTGTCTCTGCTATCCATTCCTCTTCCAGGAGTCATCCACCAAATCTCTGGAATCTAAACATGTGTCTGTCCGTCCCTCTGTGCTGTGCTTTAACAGATGCCAGGTTTGTTATTTCTGAGTTAGTTACAGTGGGATTACATGCACCAGAGCAGACTTGAACATTTGAGACTCCGATAAGTGGTGACCTTGTTAATGAAAGATCAATGTGATATCTTTCTAAATCCACCTTCGATAAATCTCTATTGAAATGGTCACTAACTCCAAGGCTGGCGTTGTCTTTGCTTTGGATAAGATACATGTCTACATTGCAATGGCATTGCCACGTGTGTAATGACATGACCAAGCGATTACCAAACAGTAGGATACTCAGTTAGTGTGCATTCACTTTCTGTGCACAAACCTTGGCCCTCTGTAACCTCCTGTAATAACAATTACATCAATTTACAGCCAGTGCATTTCCTTTACTTTTCTACTCTTGAAAAGTACATAAATAAAACTGCCAATAAAAAAATGGCGTCATCCAAAGATCGAAGGACTCAAATGCCGTTTACCCTTCAATTGAAGCTTGAGTTGAAAAATGTTGAATTCATTACCCCAGGCCTTGGTTGTTGAATGAGCCATCTGATCCAGTTAACAGAGACAGAAGGTCAATGGAAGACCTTGTATATTCAACAATGTAGAAGTCGAGAGCTTTATCACCAAGAAATGAACCTCTTATAGTAACATTGTTGTCAGTTGGAACTCAGTGGAGGAGGGTCCATCCCTGCAGCGACCCACAAGCCCCTGCGGAGGCCCATCCAGGTGCCTCTCAGCGGGGAGGACTCAGCGCCTCTGAGACCTGCTGACTCAGCCCCTCTGAGACCTCACACAGCAGGGAGCCCGGCGACCCTCCGCCTCATACAGGGCCGAGTAGCGACCCCGTCCTCGTACACTTCTAATACATCTCTAACTTCTACAGTGCTAATCTACCCCATCTAGCAAAAACAAGATGGAATATCCATTCGAACAAACACGTTTTTCCCCATCACAACGCGTTCCCAATAGCCAGGAGCGTACAACAAAGAAACAGGGCACCTGAGGTCACATCTCGCATGAAAGGAAGGATTAATTCTTGATGCTTCAAGCTTCTCTCCTCAGAACTCGACAGCATGCGTTGGGCCTAACATCTGCATGTCTGACGGGTGATGTGTCAAATCACCGAGAGACTAAAGACGTCTGTCCCGTCCCTGTTAGGACAGTGGCAGGTTTGCTAGTCATGGCGGAACTGTTGAACAGAGACCTACGAAAATCCTAGCAGGAGAAAACACATGTTCAGGCGATGGAAAACAGACAGAAAGTCAGACAGAAAGTCAGACGGGAAAAAAAAACTGCTTCAATATGGAAAACAGGGCTCCCATCCAGAACAACCTTCGGTTTTGGGCAAAACCATTAACATAAACATTGATAATGACTTCTCACAGTGGAAGGGGGCCCTTCAACATGTTTTCCACAATAGCTACAATATCCAATTAACTACAGATGTTAACTTCACAGAGCGTTGGCTGCAACACATCTGTTGGTTGGTGGGAGTTCTCATTAGAACGAGACAGCTGAAGCGCCACCATCAAACACAGCTTGGCACTAACTTTATAGCAGCGTGTTGAACATTTACAACAAATATTCCGGACTCCTGTAAAAGTTAGGGGTCTCAGAGTAGATGGCAAGGACCCATGCACAGTGAAGTTCTCTTCCTCTTTGACGGAAAGTCTCAAGACATCTCAGTGAATCAGAGTGAATGTAATGTTATTGTGCAGCTGATGGCATATCCTGAACATGAAACCACAAACCACCAATTGGCTACATATACCGCAACTCTGTATTCAAGAAGCCAAGGGAAGTTTTCCCCATTTTAGTAGGACAACGTATCGTGTATACGAAACGAACCACAAGTTCCCCCTGTCCGTTTCCCTTGGTATACTGACTGGCGTCAGGTATCGAAACGTGCGACAGGCTGTGTGAAATCTCTCCCCAGTGGCGTGTGCCCCCCCCCCCCGTGCGATATCTTTGAAAAATATCCCCCCTCGCCCAAATTACAGAAATTTCAAAAGTGTCAAGGACACAGCGTGTGTGTGCGCGCGCGAAACCCCCTTTATAACGTTAGGGCCATCGGGACTCGGGATGGCAAGCGGAGGTCCCATGCTGATAATATAATTGGCTTCTTGTACGGCGGAGCCACAAGCATGACACTGCGCTTCCCTGGGAGAATGATGAGAATGTTGAGAGGGGTTGGGGAAAGGAGTTTGTTGACTTGCTCATATTGCATATATTTGTGACCACACACAACCATCCCAGCTATTTATGTCTCTGCTAATAAAAAAGGGAAGGCAACCAGAGGGGAAGTGAAAGAGGAATTAAAGGCTTGGCAAACACATAGAATTATATACTATAATAAACACCAGAATGCATTTCTTTGACATTGTGCACAGATATAGGCTTCTGTACGGGCAGTGAATCAGATGACTTGAGAGTTATTCTCAACTGCCTCCTCATTTGCAGACGCTAGAAATAGGGCCTCTGAGAATATCGCTATACCGCCCCGCAGCAATGCAGCGCAGTCAAAATCGCCGCCCCGAGGTTAGCACCATAAATCACTCCAGCGTTGAGTGGCTTTGATGAATTTACATAGCGTGTTGGTAAACCGCGCCCTCTGCGAGGGTCTGGCGGCGCGCGGACACGGAGGCTGCGAAAACATGACCTTTAAAAGCTGCTTTGTCGAGCGATCCGTTCTTGCAAACACTGCAGTAACCCCGCCTTCCCGTGTCCCCCCGTAGAATTAGGTTGATTGAGCGCGGCCCAAATTGGATCTGCCGCTGCACGCGCGCCGGAGCCCAGGGCGCCGTTAAATGGGATGGACCGTGAGGCAAAACAAGTACTTGACTAGGCCGGCCGACGCGTCCGCCTCCCATCCGGTGATGAGGCCTGGGATTTTATAAGGCTACGGGGCTGTGATTGACTGCTGTCCTAATGCTTGTTAAGCTGCGCCGCTTTCCCGATCGCACCCCAGTGTGTTTTAAACCCCAGCTCGACCCCCCAAAAACGTGGGGTAGAGACTGATCGCTCTCAGAGGTCGTTCCCTGCGCGAGTGTGTCCTTCCTCGTCTGAAAGCCGCCCAATGCTCCTTTTGCGGTGGGGACCGAGCAGCGTGCATCATCAATTGATCGATCAATCAATAAGTCAACATATACTGTACTCATTCAAGTGTACGTGTACAGTGCATAGGCCATCTGTTAAGCGTATACCAAACCATACAGTCTATATTTGCATTCTGGGCCTCATTCCCTGCACGGTATCCTCATAAACAGCATCTGCCGGAATATGTCTGTTCATTGTGCTGTATGGATCACCACACTTTCCCTCAGTCTGGACGGCCGACAGACAGACGGAGACGATGTCAGACTATCTAAAGATCTCATCACGAACATGCTCATGTCTGCCAGGGAGCAGCAAATTGCATGGTGAAAAAAAAGAAGCCCCTCAAATCCAACAATCTCGCTCGGTATCTCGCTAACAAGTCAGGCGTCCCTGCGTGCTTCTGAAAAGGCATCGCATACACCCAAACGCTGTCGCCGTGGCGGCTATTAATATCAATCACATCACAACGGAGGGAAAACGAGGCTCAGCCAAACAAAATTGGTGTGACTTATCTCTGTTATCTCCGCCTCTATCTTCCCTCTCTCTCTCCACTTTCTTTCTGTCACTCCCCTCCCCGGTGTGTCCCCCTATACTGCATGCTGGGGGTAGGGTCCCGGGTCTCGGGCTAGGCTGGGACAGGGGCTGGGGCTGGGAAGGGATGGAGGCTGGGGCTGGCACTGAGACTGAGGTTAGGGTCGGGGCTGGGGTTGGGTGAAGGGGTTGGGATGTGAAGGGGTTGGGCATGTGAAGAAAGAAAGAAAGAAAGAAAGAAAGAAAGAAAGAAAGAAAGAAAGAAAGAAAGAAAGAAAGAAAGAAAGAAAGAAAGAAAGAAAGAAAGAAAGAAAGAAAGAAAGAAAGAAAGACAGACAGACAGACAGACAGACAGACAGACAAACAGACAGGGTTTGGGCATGTGAAGAAGTTGGGGATGTGAATCGGTTGGGTCTGGGATGGGGTTATGGATGAGGTTATGGATAGGGTTATGGATGGGAAGGGATATGGGATGGGGTTATGGATGGGGAGGAGTTATGGATGAGGTTATGGATAGGGTTATAAATGGGAAGGGATCTGGGAAGAGGTTGTGGATGGGGAGGGGTTATGGATGAGGTTATGATGGATGGGGAGGGATATGGGATGAGGTTATGGATGGGAAGGGACCTGGGATGAGGTTATGGATGGGGAGGGATATGGGATGGATGGGGAGGGATATGGGATGAGGTTATGGATGGGGAGGGATATGGGATGAGGTTATGGATGGGAAGGGATCTGGGATGAGGTCATGGATGAGGAGGGGTCTGGGGCTGACAGACAGCTGCACAGCTGGGGGCTAATGCAGAAGGGGCGTATGATGATCAGTCCACAGATGGAGATGTGCCATGGGAGATTAATCCCCAGCACAGTCGGAGGGCTCTCATGATTTTAATTACGACGGAGAGAAAAACAGGGGGTGGAGGAGAAGAAAACACGGTCTCATTAATCATTTATGACTAAGAACAGGAAACGCTCTCCGGAGTCAAGGGACTTCTTAGAGAGTCAGAGTCAAGGAGCTCTCATCTCCCTACTGAAAGGAGCTTCTTATGCCCCATTTCCGCAGCACTAAAAAGTACCTACTCAGCTGCACTCAACTTAGTTTTTGAGGCTTTCCACCACAAAAAAGGTGAGGTGAGGTGAGCCGTTACTATTTTATAACCTGCTCCGCCGAGGTTCCAAGTGAGCTGTAGCGAGGTCGTGTAAACACTGCAGACCACCGGTTGGTCAGAGAGAATTGTTAGACCCAGACCAGACCCAGACCAGACCCAGTCCAGATCCAGACCAGACCAGACCAGACCAGACCTAGACCTAGACCTAGACCTAGACCTAGACCAGACCCAGACCCAGACCCAGACCCAGACCCAGACCCAGACCCAGACCCAGACCAGACCAGACCAGACCAGACCAGACCAGACCCAGACCAGACCTAGACCAGACCAGACCCAGACCAGACCCAGTCCAGACCCAGTCCAGACCAGACCAGACCAGACCAGACCAGACCAGACCAGACCCAGTCCAGATCCAGATCCAGATCCAGATCCATAACCAGACGAGAACCAGACCAAGACCAAGACCAAGACCAAGACCAAGACCAAGACCAAGACCAAGACCAAGACCAAGACCAAGATCCAGACCCTGACCAGACCCAGTCCAGATCAGACCAGACCAGACCTGACCAGACCAGACCAGACCAGACCAGACCAGACCAGACCAGACCAGACCAGACCCAGATCCAGATCCAGATCCAGATCCAGACCAGACCAGACCAGACCAGACCAGACCAGACCAGACCCAGAGCCAGATCCAGACCAGACTAGACCCCTCTACAGTATATTCAGAAACCCCTCTACTGTATATAACGTCATGACGACCAGTTAGATTTAGGGGGATACTATTGGCGTTGGAAACAAGTGAAAAAAGGGAAACCAAGTAGAGTTGAATCAAGTCGAGCAAGTACTATGTGGTGGAAATGGGTCTTAAATAGACCGCTAGGTTGGGGTTCGGGGTAGGGGGGGCGGGGGGGCGTCTGGGGGCCTATGGGAGGATGGAGTGCTGCGATGGCGTCCTCAAGAGGGGGCTGGTCTTCGTCATCTGACAGGCTATGGATTCTCTCAGGTGTAAATGGCGGCGAGAGCATTGCAGAGGCTGGGGGGGGGGGGGGGGGGGGGTGCTGGCAGAGGCTTCTCATTGATTAGTGAGACCATTTATCAAAGGGCCTCTCAGCTGGGAATAAAATGTTGTGGGCAGCCACTTCTGATCTCTCCGGCTATTAAAGAGCTGAGAGGAACTTAGGCATCATTTAAGATTTCAACACTTGTTTCAGTTTTTTTTGTCTACTTTCCTTATGGACACATCATTATTAATCTGTTTTAAAGGCTTTTCCTACCCGTATTATTGTTTTTGCACAGTGTACCAGATACAAATTCCCTTCCTTTGATTTGGCCAGCAGAACAAAAACAGCAGTAATATCTAAACTAATTGCTATAATTGGGATACGCTTAATGTTCTGCCTCTTGTGTGTTGCCATTTGAGAAAACAGCTGAAACGTATTGTACAATTTAGCTATCGAACAAATAACAACCCCGCATGGGCAAATTCATAAACAAGCTATTTTGTACATTAGTTATTTATAACTATGCAAAAATCTTTCAAGTACAAATGAGTTCATTTGTTTTTCCTGAACAACACAATAGTTCCATTCAACAGTCATGGAAACAACTCCATTATCTAAACATGCTGGTTTATGTCAAGCTATTTGATTTAATTCAGTCGTTTCAAAATGACAATTGCCAATAACAATTACCCTAATCATCTTAATAAATTGTGAATAATCAGTCAATTCTTCCAGAGACATGTTAGTTTAAGACTGTGGGGTGACAGCTTTCTCGCCTTCCATACGGTTAATTCCAAAGGGCAATCATGGTTATCATTCAATAATGGAGCAAGGACAAAGAGACAAATTATGAGGCACAAAATCAATATATAAGAAATGCTAATACAAATGGAATGAAATGAATACAAGCAAGCACACACGCACACTGGACGCACACACACGCAAGCACACACACATCCACTTTGGAGGCTAAACCCATCGCTTTGGGGACTGAGCTGACCCATTCATCCAGTGACGTGACATGCAAACTGCCATTGTCAAACAAAGAGGAGTTGCCTGACTCATGCACTTACACATCCCTACCTAACAGGGGCCTCCATAGTCCTCCTTGGAAAAGGAGGGTAATACAGAAGATGTTAGCTTAGCACACATAGCGACTCGCCTAGTCATGGCATTCTTTCAGGTCTGAGAGTATTCAGAAGGTTTGGGCTCTTAGTCACTTGACTCACTATCTACCTTGTTTTTTAACAAAGATCACAACACATCCGTGTCTTTGTCACTAACCAAGTGAGAATGCATGGGTCTAGGGAGTGTTCAGACAGAGAGAGAGAGAGGCCCCAGGGATCCTATACTCACCGAAAATAAATGCTACATAGAATCATTTTAGGCTCTTAGGTTTTCCTGTAAAGAAGATTTCAGGCAAAACTATTTTATCAAGTATATATATATATATATTGTACCAGCTACTGTGTTACAGCCATTTCATTAATACAAAGTTCTACCATGAACCAGCAAAAGTTTTTTTAAAGGCTTTTTCCCAGGGTTCCCCTGACCCTTTTAGAATCGTTCAGAGAGCGTATCAGTAAAGTGACGCCACACTCCAACACTCTAATTCAACACTCGGACATGAGGTTTGGTCCTGCCCCTGAGAACCTTGGCAATCTACTGTGAAAGCCCTGGGGCTCGCTAGGTCTCCCATGCGAAAACCTGCTCCAGTGATGAACATATAACTCTTCCAATAGTCTGTCCTCCCCAGCCCACTAATACTGGGCTCACACTACATACTTTTTGGACCAATTTATCCCTGGTTCACCCCTCTCGCCAATCAGAGGATAAATCTGGTCTGGAACGTTGGTTGGTAGCCTACCAATGTCCGGCCCAGATTATCTTGTAATGTGAGGGGTTTATCCAATCTTATACCTCCAGATCGGCTCGCAGACCCATCGGGGCTGCCTTGATAATGTCAAACTTCTTTGATACTTAAATTATTACATCACTACTTCACAAGAGACACCAGTGGTTCGTTGCGGAGGTGCTGCCTCATGTGTGATGACGAGCCGTTATTTTCAAATCGTGTAGTGTGCGCATATTCAAGATTCCAGAGAACAACATCTGTTAAGATTCTCCTTAGGTGCGTGATGCAACCCGATTTCGAAATCGGTTAGGATTTCAAATATCCTGTAGTGTGATCCCGACATAACACCAAAACTAGCCGGCCAGCCCCTGGCCCCTTAGACACTCACCCCCCCCCCGGTCCCCCCCCCCACCACACACACACACAGCAGTCCTCCATCCCCCCGGCAGCCAGACCCAGGCTGATGGAGAGAGCCATTACTCAGCCTGACCTCAGTCCAGGACTGGGGGAGATGTTGCCGCAGAGCAGGGAAGGGGAGATCCACAGGATTGATAGAGTGTGTGGAGGCTGGGAGAGGATCAAAGCGTTCTGCACGAGACGCGCTCTGTCGGTCAGAGCCCAGAGATATATGGCGGCCCACGGCAGTTGGAGCAGAGTAGAATGGGACCGGGGAGAAGCACAGGGGTTCTTTTGTGTCGGAATTGTCTTACAGTATAGGCTGTAATTTCCGCGCTGCGTCAAATATGGCAGAGGCGTGGGTGTGATCTGATTAATTAGGCAGTGAGAGCGATGAGGTGTGCGAGAGCGCCGATTGGCTCCTTTGCGGAGGTGAGGCTAGTGCTGATTGGCCAGAATGATGAAGTGCCCTGGGAACTGATTGGTCCAAGGTTGCAGCCGCGGCTGTCAGTGGTGATGGAGTATTGTGTTCACTGTGATGGGGCGGTGTGTCACCTGCCTCTGGCTCTAGTCTCCACAAGAGGGAAGCCATTACTATGATCAATCCCCTTCTCACATTGGCTCACTTGTTTTCACCATCTCCAGGGAGAAGGAGGAGGACGATGAGCAGGAGAGAGAGAGAGAGAGAGAGAGAGAGAGAGAGAGAGAGGTATACTGTCACTTACATAGGGCCCTGGCTGGGGAATACTCTTTAACATACAATGGTGTCTGTGGGACATTAGTCACAAGGACAGCAGTGTGATCCTCATCATCAGCGTTGTCCCCCGTCTCTTCCTCCAGCATCACTGTCATCTCCTTCCCCCTCATCATTATAGCATATCACTAAAGCGTAATACATCAGCTGCAATGCAATCGCCAAGGTCATGGTTACGATCACCATCATTGCCATCAGTGTAGCAGTAGTCATTTAATATCACCGTGTCCTTAATGTTTGAATACAATGTGTTATGAAGGCCCACAATCTTAGTCTTAGTTTCCCCAAATCAGCTCTATTTTCCCCTGTTATTTTCCTTATTATTGCCATACATTTCATATACACTTATGAAGGTGTACATTGTTATTGTTAGTATATATAAGTTCAGTTAAGATTTATATAAGATATGTTAAGTATTTAGCAAGCGCCAGGTTAGTGGGCGTGGTTTTGATTGGCGTACGTGACTTGACGCATGTTTTCTGTTTTATGGCACGAGCCCTGAGGTAGTCTGTGTGTTAGGTGAGGAAGAGCGGTCACGTCCCGATCAGCCAGAAAGTCGGCGAAGTATAGAAAGATTAGCCTCTTCAAGGTGGACTCGTTACTGTGTAGCCTACTGTGTGATGCTGTCTAGGAGACCTGCCTGACTGTTAGTAGTAGATCTCTAGCTACCCGCATCACCGCGGGAGTTCAGCGTTTGTAGTGAGCTAACAGCGCTAGCCGGTTTAGCTGTGTGTTCCCGTTAGCCAGCCTTGCTAGCCGCCGGCTACTAACGTTGGCGCATAACTAGCCGAGAAAGAAGACTAAAGCCAAACGAAGCCGTCGCCTCCGAGGTGAATTGCGACCGATCGCCAACACCACCGGAGCGGACCGGATCACCGGAGCTGAACCTCTTCACACCTCTTCACGCCTCTTCACACCTCTTCGTTTACTACGAAGACGCCCCATTCCCTTCCAGTTGCTACGTCACCCCCCCCCAATCTGCTGCCTTCCTCTCAAATCACCTACGAGCTCCAACCAGGCCTCAACGCGCTCTTTTTCAGTCCGGGACTCGAAGCCTTTTCAGGCCAGGTACCGTGTGTGTGAGTGAGTGTGTGTGTGTGGCCGGCGGGAGGGAGTATATTGGGATGTATATATAATTTGTATGAATAAATGTGTTTGTTTATATTTGATACATTGCTGTGTGTTTAGTTGTCTGTATTGTTTAGTTTAACCGCTAATCTAGTATTGGGTTTGAGTATTATAGTGTGATTAGCTGAGTTATAGCTTGTATTATTATATATTATGATATATATGTTTATTCAATATTATATGCTAGTTTAAAGGGTTGCTGTCGCCCCCTGCCTCTATCCTCCTACACTGCCCATCTAGCTCAGAATTAGTTAGATAGCCAGCCCTTCCTAAAGTCATACAGTCCTTTAGCTACTCCCTGGTTACATTTGGTCCTTCGAGCCGGATAGGTTTGTGTAGTGATAGCATGGCTGAGCGCAGCCAACCAGACAAGACAGTTAGCCCCCCTTCTCCGCCCCCTGAGCCAGAGCCACGACCACAGAGAGTCCCCCGGTTGCCTCAGAGGTTACAAGAGTATGAGCTTGAGCTCGAAAGCTCACTGAGTGGTAGTGAGGAGCGCACTCCACCGGACACAGTGGTCGGAGAGGCCGAGGTGTCCGCCGGCGCGCGGGTGGCTAGCACCGAGACAGCCATCAAAGAGCACCAGCCTGAGGATGAGATGGCAGAACAGCAGGGTTTTGCCGTAGAAACGGAAGAGCAGGAAGGAGAGCGGTGCTCTGTCCGCTCAGAAGAGAGGTACAGGCCCGAGGCCCGGTCTGACAGCGCCTGCGCGCGGAGGAGGGAGGGCCTCAGCCTTAACGATCTGCCTCCCAGCACGGCGCGCTCGAGACCTAGCTCCCGCCGTTCAGTGGCTTCCTCCCGGTCCAGGGTTTCCGTGGGCAGTTCTGCCTCTGGGGCGGATAGCATGCACTCCAGAGGGAGTAGTGCCGCGCTGTCAGAATGTATGCGCCAACAGGCCGAGATGGCGTTAGAGCGTGAACGCCTCCAGTTCGAGCGCGAACGCCTCCAGATGGAAGGAGCGGAACGTGCGGCGGAGAGACAGCGTCAGGAGGCGTTAGAGAGGGAACGCATCCAGTTCGAGCGCGAGCGCCTCCAGATGGAGGGGGCGGAACGTGCAGCGGAGAGGCAGCGCCAGGAGGCGGAACGTACGGCGGAGAGGCAGCGCCAGGAGGCGGAACGTACGGCGGAGAGGCAGCGCCAGGAGGCGCTAGAACGTGAACGCCTCCAGATGGAGCGCGACCGCCTCCAGATGGAGAGAGAGCAACTGCACGCGGAGAAGATGGAGGAAGCGATGCAGACCATGCGTGACATGTGCATCAGCAGAGCTCCGTCGGCCCGTAGTTCCAGAGCATCATCCGCACGCCCATCGCGAGTGCCATCTCCTGAACGCCCCACCGACGGCTCCATGAACCCCGCCATGACTGTACAACTACAGGCCCAGCTGACCACATTGAAGGAAGAGGACCAGGGACCCGACCGCTACGCGGCCCAGAGTGAGCCCCCGTCGCTGCCCGGGAGGGGAGCCATTCCACAAGAGCGTAGCACACCCCCAGGTCCTCCAGCGAACCAAAGGGCATGCAAGCCGGAGACCCAGACAGTCACTCCAGCCCCTCCGACCATCCACTACAGGATGTTTCCCCAGGTGGAGGGACCCAAGTTCCCCTTCTTCAAGGACGAGGACAGGAGCCAGTATGTGGAACTACGCATCTGCCTAGACACGCTCCTGGACGACTCCTGCTCAGAGTCCTACAAATATGCAATTCTCCTTCAGCATGTGAGGAACCCCAGAGCCCACAACATGGTTCTGGCCCATGCCTCCTCACCGACGCCTTACACCAGAGCGCTCGCCGACTTGGATGCCCGCTACGGTCGTCCTTGGAACCACGCCCTTGCTGAACTGCAATCCCTCGAACAGCAGGCCCCCATCAAGGATGAACGGGCGCTGGATGACTTCGCGCTCCGCGTGCACACCTTGGTAGGAATGCTGAAGACGCAGGGCCCAGCTGGCGCCAGCGAGATCAACAGCACCTCCAACGTAGAGCGGCTGCTCCGCAAGATCCCACGCTTCCGACAGGAGAGGTTCCGGCGACAGCAGCGCATTCGTAACCCCGGGAAGTTGGGTCTGAGCATGGCTGCCTTCGCGGAGTTCCTACTGGAGGAAGTGCATGACACCAACGTAGACGCCATGAGTTACGCTGAGCCGAAGAAGGAGAGGGAGAAGGGAGACCGCTGGGACAGGCCGAGCTCGAACAGAGGACGCCCAGTAGGAGTGCTGCACACGGAGGAGGAGCCTCGGAGAGAGAGGAAAGCCCGACCTGAGGGAAAGGATTCCTCTCAACCCCCTCAAAAGGGACGGAGAGGTCCACCGCCATGTCCGTACTGCACCAGCGAGCACTGGTTCAATGAGTGCAGTGACTTCAACAGCCTGAGTACCGAGGCCAAGCAGAGGTGGCTCGAAGAGAACAAGAGGTGCTGGAATTGTGGGCGCGACCATCTGGCTAAGAACTGCACCTTGAGGCGAAAGTGCAACCGCTGCGAGGAGGTCCACCTCAACATCCTACACGAGGTCTCCCTCGCCAGGTCCACGGAGGGCACCAGAAGCCCTAGGTCCAGTAGCGCACCGGAAGAGGAAACACCTGTCTACTACCTAGACCCAACCCAGAGCAGCGGCTCCAAGGTCCTACTGAAGGTGGTGAAGGTCCGACTCCACCACAACAACGCTGTGTACGACACATACGCCGTTCTAGACGATGGGTCGGAACGGACCATCCTTCTCCAGGAGGCAGTGCGCCAGTTGGGGCTCCAAGGGACTGAGGAGAAGCTGACTCTGCGCACGATACGTCGCGACCTTAAAGAGGTCACCGGGGCGAGGATCAACTTCTCTATCTCCCCGGCGGGGCGGCCGTCGGACAGATATCAGCTTCAGAATGTCTTCACCGGAGACCAGCTAGCGCTCTCCCGCTACGACTACCCCCTGGAGAGATTACGCGCAAGATATCCCCACCTACGGCGAGTAGACCTGCATCCGATAGAAGGAGCGGAGCCCACCCTTCTCATCGGCTCGGACAACGCTGCACTGATCGTGTCGCTCCGTCCTCCGCTGAGAGGACCACGAGGCTGCCCGCTGGCTGTTAAGACTGTGCTTGGGTGGGCCCTCCAAGGCGCTACTGAGTGGAGAGATAGAGACGGGAGAGCTACGTCATCCCTCCATGTCCGAACCGAAGAATTGCAGACCATCAACTGCCTTCACACCAGTGTGGACTCCACGAATGCGGCGCTACTAGACAACGTCCAGAAGCTGTGGACACTAGACGTTACGCCCTACAAGAACGAGAAGCTCTACGTACGGTCAAAGGAGGACGCCTACGCCATAGACCTCCTTAAAGCAAAGACAGTGCGTATTGAAGTCCAGGGCGTGAAGAGATACGTCACACCACTACTCCGAAGAGAACCCATGCCAGAGTTTCGAGTGTCCCCTCGAACCGTCCTGCAGTGTCTGACCAGCACTGAGAAGCGTATGAGGAAAGACGAGGTCCTTGCTGCTTCTTACAGAACGGAGATGAAGAAGCTGACGGAGTCCGGTCTGGTGAAGAAGCTCGAGCCAGCCGAGGCGAATCAGAGTGCCGAGTCTTGGTACCTCCCGCACCACAATGTGCACCACAACGGGAAGAACCGAGTGGTCTTCAACTGTAGCTACCAGGTGGGGAAGCTCAACCTCAACCACTATCTTCTCCCTGGTCCAACCTTGACCCCAGCCCTCTTGGGAGTCCTGGTGAGATTCCGTCAGCAGCCGATCGCAGTCAGTGGTGATATTAAGCGAATGTTTCACCAGGTCAGGATGTTGGAGGAAGACAAGCCACTCATGAGGTTTCTCTGGAGAGAGGACCCGAGCGACCCCGACCCCTCTATCTACCAGTGGGAGGTGCTACCCTTCGGGACGACCTGCAGCCCCTGTTGCGCCACCTATGCGCTACAGACTCATGCCGCACAGGAGACGGCACCTCCTGGAGTGTTCGACGCCGTCCATAAGAGTTTTTACGTGGACAACTGCCTCCACAGCTCGAAGACAGCCACGGAAGCCCGCCAGCTAGTCCAGGACCTGCGTGCTCATCTCCAGGAGGGTGGATTTGAGATCTGCCAGTGGGCCAGCAACGACCCGCAAGTCATCAGAGACCTCCCGGAGGAGGCCAAGTCGACCAGCAGCGAGGCTTGGGTCTCTCACTCACCAGATGACGCTCAGGAGATGACGCTCGGACTTATCTGGCAGTTCCAGACCGACACTCTACGCTACCGCAACAAGCCTGCCAAGCCCCAACGTGTCATGATGAGAACGATATACAGCACTCTAGCGAGTCAGTACGACCCACTGGGATATATCGCTCCCTTCACGACGATGGCCAAGGTGCTTGTCCGGGAGCTGTGGGCCCAGGAACGAGGATGGGACGATCCTCTGCCTCGTCACCTAGAAGAGAAGTGGAAGGCCTGGGAGCAGGAACTTCCCACTCTCCAGCACATCCAGCTGCAGCGGAGCTACTTCCCTCCCTCCACGGACCTAGAGAGGAGTGTCATCACGCTACATGTGTTCTGCGACGCCTCGGAGATGGCGTACGGGTCCGTGGCGTACGTCAGAGCGGCAGAGCTTGGAGGTGAAGTCCACGTCTCGTTTGTCCTGGCACGTTCCCGAGTGGCGCCGAAAAAGCAACAGTCCATCCCAAGACTGGAGCTGTGTGCTGCCCTGAACGGTGCGCAACTGGGAAGGTTCCTGCTCGACGAGCTCCAGCTACCTCTGACGAGCGTCACCATGTGGTCAGACTCAACTACCGTCCTCCAGTGGTTGAAGTCAAGCTCATGTCGGTATAAGGTGTTCGTGGGCACCCGAGTCGCAGAGATTCTGGAGTTGACTGAGGTGAACTGCTGGCGTTATGTAGACACCAAGAGGAACCCTGCTGACGTCATCACGAGAGGGGCAACTCTCCAGGATCTGGCTGAGCCCCACCTGTATCACACGGGACCAGACTTCCTAAAGGAGCGGGAGTCAGAGTGGCCAGCCACGCCTGCGTTAGCAGAAGACAGAGAGGACAAAGAGCTGCGGAAGACGTTGTTCTGCGGAGCCACCCAGGTCGTAGACCCTGCGACTACTCCGGGAGAGGAGTGTGAGACGCTCGAAGAGCTGCAGAAGAGGATGTTCTGCTCCAAGGCCGGTCTACCCCTAGTTAATCCGCTCAGTGCCGAAGATTACACCGCTGCGGAGCTCCTGGTGCTGCAGAGTGCCCAACAGGATGCCTTCTCCCGAGAGCTGGAGTGTCTCGAGAAAGGGAAGCCGATCCCCTCGGACAGTAGACTCCGCGGCCTAGCTCCAGAGCTCGACGGTGGTCTCATTCGCGTGGGTGGCAGACTGCGCCGCGCTCAAGATCTAGACCTAGACACAAAGCATCCCATCGTGCTTCCCACTAAGCATCAGGTCACCAGGTTGGTCATCAAGCACCATGATGACAAAGTGCAGCACGCGGGTGGAGAACGTGTCTTCGCGGAGGTACGACGGAGATTCTGGATCCTCCATGGACGGGAGGCGGTACGGAGATATCAACGGTCCTGCTCGGACTGCCAGAGGTGGCGAGCCACCCCGCCGCAGCCCATGATGTCCGACCTGCCCGAGGACCGGCTGCGACTGAGACAGGCTCCATTCCACTCCACTGGGGTCGACTGTTTCGGGCCACTCCTAGTCCGGAACCGGCGAGCCTCAGAAAAGCGGTGGGGCATCATCTACACCTGCCTGACGACGAGAGCAATGCACCTGGAAGTTCTGCACCAGCTCACAAGCGACAGCTTCCTCATGTCCTTCAAGAGGTTCACCTCCAGGCGAGGGACCCCTAAGACCCTCCGGTCGGACAGAGGCACCAACTTCGTCGGTGGTGAGGCCGAGCTGAGGGCAAGCTACGCCGCGATGACTGAGGAGGCCCGTGACAGACTCGCCTCCCAGCAAGTGAAGTTTGAGTTCAACCCCCCAAATGCTCCACACTTCGGGGGAGCCTGGGAGCGGGAGATTCGCTCAGTAAAGAACGTCCTGCGTACGATTCTCGGACAGAAGGTGCCTACAGATGAGGTGCTGGAGACTGTACTAGCAGAGATTGAGGGCATCTTGAACTCCCGGCCCCTAGGCTATACCTCCAGTGATGTAGCAGATCTGGATCCCATTACGCCCAACTTCTTGCTGATGGGGCGGCGAGACTCTGCACTGCCTCAGGTAGTCTACGACCCTGCAGAGCTCACCGGAAGAAGATGGTGGAGGCACAGCCAGGTGCTCGCGGACCAGTTTTGGAGGCAGTTCATACTGCACTACCTGCCGACCCTGCAAGTCAGGCAGAAGTGGACGAGGGAGAGGGACAACTTGTCCGAAGGTGCCGTGGTACTGGTGATCGACCAGTCCCTTCCACGCGCCGCCTGGCAGACGGGCAGAGTGACCAAGGTCCTGCCGGGTCAGGATGGAAGGGTGCGGACGGCCGTCGTGGACGTTGGTGGTCGCACTTACACCCGACCTGTGGCACGCCTGATCGAGCTCCCTCAAATCACAAAGGACACTGTCACCTCATACCTCACGCTGCTAGAGCAGCCTAGCCAGTGTGCCTTCCATAGTTAAATGAAACCGAGGGTTTCATGGGGCGGCTGTTATGAAGGCCCACAATCTTAGTCTTAGTTTCCCCAAATCAGCTCTATTTTCCCCTGTTATTTTCCTTATTATTGCCATACATTTCATATACACTTATGAAGGTGTACATTGTTATTGTTAGTATATATAAGTTCAGTTAAGATTTATATAAGATATGTTAAGTATTTAGCAAGCGCCAGGTTAGTGGGCGTGGTTTTGATTGGCGTACGTGACTTGACGCATGTTTTCTGTTTTATGGCACGAGCCCTGAGGTAGTCTGTGTGTTAGGTGAGGAAGAGCGGTCACGTCCCGATCAGCCAGAAAGTCGGCGAAGTATAGAAAGATTAGCCTCTTCAAGGTGGACTCGTTACTGTGTAGCCTACTGTGTGATGCTGTCTAGGAGACCTGCCTGACTGTTAGTAGTAGATCTCTAGCTACCCGCATCACCGCGGGAGTTCAGCGTTTGTAGTGAGCTAACAGCGCTAGCCGGTTTAGCTGTGTGTTCCCGTTAGCCAGCCTTGCTAGCCGCCGGCTACTAACGTTGGCGCATAACTAGCCGAGAAAGAAGACTAAAGCCAAACGAAGCCGTCGCCTCCGAGGTGAATTGCGACCGATCGCCAACACCACCGGAGCGGACCGGATCACCGGAGCTGAACCTCTTCACACCTCTTCACGCCTCTTCACACCTCTTCGTTTACTACGAAGACGCCCCATTCCCTTCCAGTTGCTACGTCACCCCCCCCCAATCTGCTGCCTTCCTCTCAAATCACCTACGAGCTCCAACCAGGCCTCAACGCGCTCTTTTTCAGTCCGGGACTCGAAGCCTTTTCAGGCCAGGTACCGTGTGTGTGAGTGAGTGTGTGTGTGTGGCCGGCGGGAGGGAGTATATTGGGATGTATATATAATTTGTATGAATAAATGTGTTTGTTTATATTTGATACATTGCTGTGTGTTTAGTTGTCTGTATTGTTTAGTTTAACCGCTAATCTAGTATTGGGTTTGAGTATTATAGTGTGATTAGCTGAGTTATAGCTTGTATTATTATATATTATGATATATATGTTTATTCAATATTATATGCTAGTTTAAAGGGTTGCTGTCGCCCCCTGCCTCTATCCTCCTACACTGCCCATCTAGCTCAGAATTAGTTAGATAGCCAGCCCTTCCTAAAGTCATACAGTCCTTTAGCTACTCCCTGGTTACACAATGAATACCATTAGTGTCATCATGCCTGCAATCGAACACACCTGTCATACATTACTTGGTAGACTACATTCTTTGGTAGCAGTGTAGTATTTTTCAAAGCTAGGGCTTCTCGTTTGAATGCTAATTTCAGGAGAAAATATATAAATTGCACAGAATGAAAAGCAGAGAAAAAAAAGATTTGATAGCACTTTGAGAAGCTTTGATAACACATATTGTAGTTGGGTGGTTGACGTAACAAGGCCTTTTTGTGGTTCCCAAGCGTCAAACACAAATAAATAAAAATTTTATTTGTCAAAAACATTTTTATATTGTTCAAACATGCTGCTTTATGTGAACATACTGAACATTCATGCAATTCATCACTCACTTTTTTCACAGTTTTCAACCAAACATGAAAAAGCTCATATGGTGTGACTGTTCCAAGCACATTTCACAAAGTTTGAACTTGAATAAAACTAAGAAAAAACTCTCCTCAAAGTACAGAATGGTAATACAGATGTCTATTTGTGAGTCTGCTCTTTTCAAACACTATTCTGTGATATTTAAATAGCAAATTGTGTTTGAAGACCCTTGAGGAGGAGGGGTCCTTGTTCAACCAGGAAGTACAGAAAACATCTAAGAAGGACATGGAACATGACATTAAAAAACAAAACAAAATTGAATCTTTTTGGCATTCCCACCTCAGTACCCTTTCCCAGTGTCTTTTAGTGTGATGCTTTTTACATAAAATGCCAAAGATAATGTCATTTTACATTTAAATATGTTACAATGTTAGAGTGGGTATGTTGGGATGGTATAACCACAAGGTACAATGTTGAATTGTATTTTCCAACAGAGAATAATAATTCATTTGAGATGACAATTTATTATTGAATTGTATAACTAGTAGGTATCTTGACCTGTACTGTACTTACTCATAATGTACTGTACTTACTCATACTGTACTGTACTTACTTGTACTGTACTGTACTCTACTTACTTGTCATACTGTACTTACTCATACGTGTGGTTCCTTTGAGTTTTGTCAGCTGGAGACAGATAGGTTACAGTAGAAAGATGACAGATGCAGAAAGAACACAGAGATACAGGGAGAGATTAAACACAGATCCTGCAAGGAGAGAGGAAGTCTTGAGAAAAAGACCAAGTAAATAAAAACATTAAGCTTATTGGTAGAGTAGCAGGCAGACCTGGTTCAAACATGCTGGTGTCGTAACATGTCAATTAATTACACTTCATATAAGGTACCATTTTACATTAAATCTTGGTAATGACAAGGTAATGCCATCATAATATGTACCTTATTACTAGGAAATGACCAGCAATTAATATTAGTTACATACAGTATGTCCCCCAATTCCTTCCTACTGTAACATCCTACTTAAGTCCATGCATGATTTGTTACACTGAAACAGAGAGTAGTTTCCATATAATAACGTGGAATCAGAGCTGGAAAAGTCAAATGATCCTTTATATGTATCTTCTATGAACGGTCATTTAGCGTATGGTTATATGGACGACGTGTGCAAGCGCTTAGAAATATTGACTAGCCTCTTCCTGGAGTTAACCGCATTCCCATCGCCTAGCAAGAAGTTCCGGCTTGACGCTTTACAAAACTCCTGGACTATTTGAGGCCAGTACAACTAAAGATACACATACTGTATAAAGCAGAAATTTGTTATTCTGACTCTCTAAATTTAAATTCTTGCGGATAAGGCAGTGTTATTTACGTACAGTATGAAGAACTTTTAAAAACAACCAAGGTTGATCAAAGTGCTGTACAGCATGGGAGTTAAAACAGCATAAAATATAACAGCGATAAGAACACAGAAAACAAGAGATAAAAAGACGTGCATCATACATGGAATGAAGAAAACGGTTCAAAGCATGTCTGTAAACAGCACGTGAGTTAAAACAGCATAAAATAAACACACAGACAACAACCCAGTGAGCGGGAGCTAAAAAAAAAACATGCATGAAAAGCAGAGCGATTTTCAAAAACAAATTAAATATGAGTACAGTCTCTCTGGGATTCTTTTGTGTCTATTTACCATCCGTTTTGAATTCAAACTATCGTGTAATCCGTTCTGGTTTGGGGACCTATATTATTATATGCTCTAGTCGGATCTAATGAGTGATACTTTGCCTGCCGACTCAGACAGAAACATAAGTTCTACAACGACCCAAAGCTATCTATAGCATGGAATTAACTGAAAATGATCTCCATCAGTCAAAAACATCATAGGTACGTCGAAAACGAGGCCCTAGTTTAAAGATTCCGGTATATCCCTTTAACAGTCTCCCAAATCCTATGTGCCCTCTCAATGCATGAATCTGTTTTAAAGATGTTGGAAATTCAATTTTACTTCATTTCCTGCTGCCATCTCTCCTAGTCGCCTGAAACGATAGGAAATGAATTACTTTTGCATTTGTGCTTAACACAGTCACACTCCATCTGCTGCAATATGCATGGGTGCTGTGCATCAAACAAGACTTGGAGTGATATCTCTATGAAGGCAGATTGAGAAGTGGAGAGACCCCCCCCCCCCTTATTACATCAGAACGTGTCCTTCCTCGCACTTCAGCTCCGTGGCGTCGGGGCTCATCACAGTCCTCTGGTTCCACCTCATATCGCCCGCCTCAGTAGAGCTGTGAAAGCAATCTGTGCAAGCAGCCCAAAGCCCTCAGGACATGGGGTTTGAACAATACTCTGAACTGCACCTCTCTCTCTCTCTCTCTCTCTCTCTCTCTCTCTCTCTCTGCGAGCCAGCAGAAAACACATCATGTTGTACACTACCCCAATAGTCATAGCAATTCCCCTCAAATGCTGACATGTCATTGCTCCTGTGTGTGTATATATGTGTGTGTGTGTGTGTGTGTGTGTGTGTGTGTGTGTGTGTGTGTGTGAGAGAGAGAGAGAGAGAGAGAGAGAGAGACGGTGCAGTACCAAAGAAGGATGACGGATGTTTCTTTGTCCTTCTGCATGAACTATTCTTGCTTTGTTCACGTTTCTGTGTGTGTGTGTGTGTGTGTGTGTGTGTATATGTCATGTACATCATCATGCCTCTTTGTCCGTGTGTGTTTGCGCTTATGAAAGAGTTCTAACCCTTTCTGTGGGTACATGTCCGTGTGTTCGCATACTTTCAGCGCCGCATGAAAATTGTAGTTGCCCCTCCCCTTTATTTTCCTTGGATATGAGCACAGGTTCTGTGTTTATCTGGCCTATCAGCATCTGGCACCTATTACAGAGGAATGAGAATGCATGCTTGGATTATTAGGATTACAGAGGGATTGGTAGGGAAAGAATCCATAGCCGTCTTAATAGCCGAACAGCCAACCCACCCTTTTACCCAGAGAACAGGAGACCAAAGAGCTGCAGGCCTTTCTCAGCACAATAATGCTTAGATTTCTACCCCCACTCCTACAGTACGATACATGAGAAAAATCACCCAGCTATCCCCTCTTAAACTGCTTTCTCCAATCCTCCAAGCACACAAACGCACACGCACACGCACAAACACACACACGCACACGCACACGCACACACACACACACACACAAATGAGGAGGGAAGGAAGAGAGAGAGAAACTATGCTCACAACGAAATAGAGTAATAGACACTATACCTTCTTAGTAACGGAAGGACGGCTCATGTAACACGACTATTATCTTTGTTTTGCTGTTGTTTTCATAGAGTGATCTCATTTACCGTTTATTATTCTCTAGGCTGGGCTGCTTTACAGTATGGTCCGTGTAATATTACTATTGATGGAATTCTCTTTCGTGCCATCTCAGAAACATCTGTTGTCTCTCATATTTCCAAATAATCCTTCAAAGACCTGTCCCACGGGGAAGTTACTTTTGTGGAGAGGTTTGAATGAAAAGCAACAAAATATTGAATTTAGCTTTGCCATTCCCCTGTTGTCCACATCCTCACCTGTGTACAGTGTGTGTGTGTGTGTGTGTATGTCTGTGTAAGTGTGTGTGTAAGTGTGTGTGTAAGTGTGTGTGTGTGTCCAAGGCCGATTAAAAAGGACCAGTAATCCAGATCAACAGAGGTCAACTAAATCCCTTATATGATTTACTCTTTAAAATATCAATAATTTATATCCTGCTGCTGAAATGGTATGCAGAGAGAGAAACAGCAGCATATTGTACACACACACACACACACACACACACAGGCAGGTAGAAAACCGCAGGCTAAAGGGGCCGCCACCGCGGTCTGGGAGAACATGGCAGCTCTTCTCCTAGAACCCTTATCTCCCCCTGTGGTGGGGGTCTCGATGGTATCAGAGGCCAGGAATGCAGTTACCGGAGGGGTGTGTGTGTGTGTGTGTGTGTGTGGGGGGGGGGGTGACATAAACCACAGCGCTCAGTGCTGGGGGGGCCCTTCTCTTGGGAAACGGCTGGCGTGGAGCGGGACCGGAGAGGGGAAGAGGGGCGAGAGGAGAGAGGCGGATCCAAATACCCGGTTGACCCACTTCTGCGTGCGCGCCGCCTGTGTGTGAAAGCCTGTGTTTGTTAGCCCGTGTGCTGCCTGGTTGTTATGAAGGCCAAGCCTGCCCTCCCGGCTCGCCACGGAGCTCTTGTTCATGTCAGCGTGACAGCTAGCAGCTGCAGGCCTCTGATTGGCTACGAGGTGCTAGCGGAATATTCATCGGAGCCCTGGAACTCAGGGAGCCCTGGAGGGGGCGGGTGACAGCTCGCCCAGTCACGGTGAGTGAATGTGTGTGGGTGAGTGCGCGCGCGTGTGTGTGTGTGAATGCGGAAGGTGTGTGGTGTGTGTGCGCGTACAGTATGAGTTGGTGCGGTGTGCGTGCGCGTGTGCAAGTGTGAGTGTGAAAGATGTGGTGTGTGTGTGTGTGTGTGTATATGTGTGTGGTGTGTGTGCATTTGAAGAGTGTGTGTGAGTGTGTGTGTGTGTGTGTGTGTGTTATGGGATGTTGGGTGGGGGGGAGAGTCTGGATCTCTCTCCTCCCCAGGAATGTGGCCTGAAGTGGCCCCCTGACACGTGCGTCCTGTCTGGGGTTGGACCGGACTGGTGGACATCGGGATGTGGACAGTGAGGCCTCCCGGCCCGGCCGCCTCCCTGCTCTCTCTCCCCTTTTTAAAACTAATGTTAGTTTAGGGAAGTAAAGTTTGATAAGGCAACATTTGGGAGGACTGCGGAGGAGCCGGTTTGATGTATGCTGCCAGATGCCCGGCGCCAGATGTTCTTGGGCCTGACGTGCGACTGCAGCGTGCCGCTCCATTTCAGAACCGGGCACGGACTAATTAATCTAGCCCCGCCCTGGTTCCACAGAAGGTCAGCGCGAAAGTATGTGGCACGGGTCTGAGAATATCTGTGTGTGTGTGTGTGTGTTTCTTGTGTGTGTCTTGTCTTTGTATGCATTGTGCATGCGTATCCGTCCGTTTCTATGTCTCTGTGTTTTCGTGTTTTCCGCGGCCGGTGCGTGTGGAGTGTCTTCTCGGCGGGGGTATTATATGCCAGGAGAGATTCCTGACCAGGAGAGTGGTCCCGGTTGCGGGGGTAAATGCAAACAAGATGTTCTGGCCCCCGCGCTCCTTTGAAGGTGTTCCACATCATACCTCCGAATCTGTGGAGGGGTATCGAGCACTTCCATAAAAGGAGTGTGTGTTTACCTTAACCTGCCAGCGTCTGCTTGCCAGATGTTCCAACGTTTTCCTTTCATCTTCCCCCCAACGTTATTTTTATCTTTAACGGCAAGTCCGTTATTTCGAATTTTATGCTGACGGGAAAGAAGACAACTTTTTATCCCAGAGTAGAGTGTGTGTGGGTCGGGGAGGGTTGCAGGTTAACGAAAAGTGAACATTGTTTTATTTGCCGTAGATAACTTGCGGAGATTGAGGGGATTTGTGGGATGGGGGAGGCTAGATTTGTGGTGAGTCCGTGCACCCTGCAGTCTGGCAGACATTGATACCATGAGGAGACCAACGCCTCGAGCCTACAAACCTGGCCTCAATTACGTCCTCTACTTTGACAAACATAGCTACACATGTTGGACTTTCTCTCAAAGCACAGTTATTTGATGGTAAGGATCTTTTTCTGAGTGCTTGTAGTAACACCATATGTTCACAGGGTGTCACGTTTGAAAAAGATAAATGGGCATTATTGAAACATGTGATTATTCTTCCAAATGCATCACCCTGATGTTTCTCTAGGCCTACTGTTTCTACATCGCACAGTGTTAGTGTACGGTTTGATTAATGTCTCTATAAAGGCTTCCAGTCTCTTTTATGTGGCTATAACGTTCTGTCTTAATTACATGTCCTGATGAATAAAATAAGATTCTAGAGAAAGACACTGCTTACAGTACATCAACATTCATGAGAATGTGACCTTCATCTTCACAATGAAGTATTGTAGTCTGACTCAAAGAGTTCTGGGTAATGAAGGCGGTTGCCTCGGACAGCCCAGGCCCCAGCCAGGGAATGTTGGGTCAGCAAATGGTGAAGATAGGACAGTGCCAAGAACAGGAAGACAACACGCTAGCCTACTGAACCTACGTCTCAGTCCTCAGTTCTCCCTGTTGTACCAGCACCACGCTTGAGCAACAGTTATGAAAAGATAGGTCAGATCTTGGAATAGAAAGTTACTTGTTGTGGATGAGAAAGAAATGGCAAGCACGTTAAGAATGTTGTTAGCTTTGCATCACTTTGAGTCAACTACAGTAGGCCTAGATTATGCCTATGAACCAAATGCTGTCGAGTTTAATTGAGACACGAATACAGCAATAATGTAAAAAATATTATTTTTAACAGTACAAAACTTAATTATTTTTTTTCCAAATCAACAAGAGTATATGGACTGCACTTAAAGGTGCTACATGTAATATTTTATGTTAAAACATTTACCATTTAGCATATTTTACTTTTTTCTTCACATCATTTTGCGGTAAGCAAATTGACTAGGTTAAATCAACAAGTGAATAGATATGTGTATTTAGGTATGTAATTACAAAGCATCCCCTTGTGGTTGGTCCGAACCATTTACTAAATTAATGATGCCTTCATGTAAGCATCAAAATAAACATGCACAGAGCTCATTTTATAAACAGAGTGGACTGGCCAGGAAAACTCAACATCCAATATCACCATACTGTATAACAAATACAACGCAAGGAAGTACTCTGATACTTCTGTTTGACAATTTCTCTATATTTTCAATTTGGAAAATATAGATGAATGAAGAGAAAATATTACCTGTAGCACCTTTAAAAACAATAGTTTAAACAAATAAAGTGGAGCTTTAGGAAATGTTCTTCTTTCCTTTCTTTCCATCTTTAGTCTATTGAATACAGAAATACAGAAGTATCATGAAAATGCATGGTGAGAGTACCTTGTGTTATGCCTGTGTCGGATGCTCTCAGCAAGGTTAGCAAGATGTTTTGAGTTGATTGTAGCAAGGATCTTGGAGCACTCTCGTGGTAATGAAAATGAGCTTGGAGTGGTAGCCGTCTGTGGGGTTTTGATCTGATTAGTCTGGTGAGTGTCTTGGTTCTAAGTGAGAAGGTGCAGTAATAGCATGATGGATGTTCCTTCAATCTAGTCTTGATTTATCCCCGCCATGTTTCTGCTCCGCATCTGTGATTGCAGCTGTTTAGGGGGTTTTGGCCCAAAGGTTGAAGGAGAAGGAAGGAGAATCTAAACAGAATCTAAACAAAACAAATGTTTTGTTCCTCAGGGGCCTTATAACTTCATTTCATGTCTGACTGAACTCTCTCCCCTCAACAAATGAAAACCTTGAGTTTCAGGGAACTAATGCCTGTACCAAAATCATGGCTGCTGCTAGGGAGTGGTGAATGTCTCGGGCCCACAGGGCTTCACGCTTTGGAGGGCCACGCGTCAGGGGCCAGGCAGGGCGTTTATTTATACTATCACCAACTGTAGATTTAAACAATTGCAACAATTTGTGGACACATTTGGATTTCTTTTTGTACTGTCTGAACTGTGAAATACAGATTACACTGACCTGCAAAGAAAGAGTGAGGTTTTTGACTGACGGAGCATGTGAGGACATACACAGAGAGGACCTCTTCGTCCCCGAAATGGCACCCGAGGGACCCAAGACACCGCTGGAAAACACTGTGCTTTCTTTAAAACGATTGATGGAACCTTCCCTGTAAAGTTGCTCTTCAAATTTTATTGACCATCCCCGTCACAGTTGGGGAGCACAGTTTCTCGAAGTTCAAATGTATAAAGAACGACTTATGGACTACAGTACAACATCCCAGGAGAGACTGAGGGGACTTGCTATCCTCTCCTTTGAAGAGAGACTGTATGTAATTTGGATTACAAAGACAATGTTTGCTGCAAGGAAAGCCAGGAGTAAAACGCTCACATAATGATGCAGCTCATAGCATGGCGAGTCAAATCTAGAAAAATAGCCACTCATAGAAGACGTCACTTGTGTACTTGCAGTGAATATTCATATTTATTGAACCAAGTTTAACTAATGTTTCAGCTCTCAACCCTTTACCCCAGGCATTCCAAAACTGTGAGGCGGGCCTCCCCTGTGGCCCCAAAGAAATTCAGGGGAGGCGCGGAGGGATGGTTAGAAAAAAAAAAAGGAAAACATTTTTTATTGTAGAATTTTCTATGGTTTTTATGAATGTAACATGACTTTAAAGGTCAGCAAATCGAAATAAATAACGGGAGAGATGTATACTAAATGTGTGGATAGTGCAGAGAGAGCCTCCCCCCGCAGGCATGAATGTATTGTGCGAAAACATCATAACGTTAACTAGCAACAGGTTCCACCGAGCTAACTTAGCTGTGTAACGTTATGGGCTAGCTAACGCTGCCTTTCAAAATGGACAAATTTGGGGGGTTGGGGGGGCGCGGGTGTGTCACTGTTTTCAGAGGGGAGGCCCACATTGATGGAGTTTGGGAACCCATGCTCTACCCTGATGAAGATGTCTGCCTTATAAATCCCAAATAAGCATAGTAAGCTAATCTAAATACTAGTAACTATAGTAGGCCTATTCTACTGTCTCAGAAGTGTAATGTAGTACAGGTTACGTCACAACAGTGGCAGGCACACGATGAACGTATTTGTTACGATGGATCGGCCTGGGTAAAAAAAAAAGGTGTGCGTGGATGAAGTGCATCATTATAAAGGCCTCGCCATGACGACTTCGCACAGGGCCTCGAGTTCCTCTCCCACGGCCTGGACCACGGTGCTAGATATGCTCGCACAATCAAACCCATGAATTAGTCATCACTCCGGCAATGACGGTGGATCTGAGGGGTAATAATTATCATCTTGAGCGCACTTCTCAGTGGAGTGTTCTTAATCTACCGAGTCAGCAAGAGGTCACTGCGGGTGAGTCCACTGAGAGAATCAAGCCTCCGCATATTCCGACAGATGATCATATCATAAGGCTGTTCCACAAATCTCGGATAAAGAAAAACTGCATATGTTCACCTTGGTTTGGCTAATAGAGGTTGTTGGGATGCTTGGCGCGATAAATCAAGGCTATTATTCGTGAGGGCGGCTTCTCAGACAGGTTTCACCAATGCCTGAAAGCTACCGCGTGAGAGGAAAAAAAATCAAGAGAAATCTTATTTTTCCTTTTACCATTACTTCAAATGCCAGTCCTCTCCCCCCCACCACATTTACACACACACACACACACGCACACACATGCGTGCACGCTTTCTGCCTGGATAAAAGTGACACATGGCGTTGAGGAGGCTGGTTGATTAGCTACAGAGCTGCAGTGGTGGGGGCTCGAGGCGGTTATCTGGCTCCTGTCTGCTCCGCTGCCTCTGGTGGTGAGATTTATCTCGTTTGTTTTGGTACACTAACAACACCTTGCTCTCTCCCAGCTGATAAGCATCTTCCTTGGAAAGAGAAACATTTCACACGTATGCACACGTACAGTAGGCTCACACATACCGTTCTGTATACATTGCTTGTAGAACAGATTTTGAAAGCGCTTGAAGGGTAAGCTTGCTTTGGTGTTCTCCTGTCTACTGTCCTTTGCAGCAATTCACACAGCTTCATTCTGGTGAAGATTAATTTATACAGTATGTGGGATTATATTACTGTGCAAGCGTATGGAAAGATACCATGAAACATGAGCTCAGGTAATCCTGTGTGGGAGTGGATTTCCATACTTTGGCTGTATGTTTGTGTGTGTGTGTGTGTGTATGTGCACACAACTGCTTGTGTGTGTCTCTGTGTATGGGCACACAACTGCGTGTGTGTGTCTGTGCATGTGTGTGCGTGCATGCATTCATGTTTGTGTGTGTATACAGTATGTGTGTGTGTGTGTGTGTGTGTATGTGTGTGAGTGCATAAATGTGCGTGTGCTCATCCATGCATGTGCCTGCTTGCATGCATGAGTGTTTTGTCTCACCGATAAAACAGCTACAACACAATGCCATTTTAGTTTATAAATGTGCACATTTACATCCCTGCCATTCAGGACGCGAGGGGGAGGACTTACAAATGAACACAGCCAATCAGAGGGGCTAAGTCATGGCAGCAACCAACCGCCTGGCTGCCTCAGGGATCTCCAGACCGCAACATCACATTAGTCACTAGGAACTCGCCATGCGTGCCTTAGAATTGTTTTCATGTTCAACAAACGGTATGGGATGGACGCCAGACATGGTAGTACTACAGAAAAAAAGAGCCCTGACTACCCTTTGCTTATTATAACCGGTGTCATTGGAGAGGCTTTTGAGCGGGGAATGTATATATGATCTAAGGTAGCTGGTCTTCACCGGGCGACAGCTGCTCCTAACAGGAGATCCCTCCGGAGAGACCATCTGTCCGGTCCTCTCTCTCCCCCCGACTCTCCTTGTAATCATTGCGGCGGATGTGGCCCCGTGCGCGGCTGCCAGCTCTTCTGTGATTCACATCACACGACGCAGCCAGTGTTTCTCATTAGAGGTGGCACCCGCTGCCATTGATGCCGCGCTGACCGGGGTTACGCAGGGGCCAGGCGTTGTCTGTTCTCCGCAGGAGGTCAACCAGCCATTTGGTTTGGGGGCGGCGGCCATTCCCTCTGCGGAGCACTGATGAATACCAGCGGAGGACGACCTGGATGTCCGCGATCCCCGCGGCAACCGCTACGCAGCGTTTCCGATACGACTGTTTATGTTTTATTTTTTTTACGACTCGTAACAATATAAACTCGCGCTGGCAGACGTTTAAATTGGCCAGGGAGAGGGAGCGATTTATGTTTTTTCTCTCTGGGTGTTTGATGTCAAGAGCTGACAGACTGTGTCCGCGGCATGTTCAGTCGTCACGGCACGGAAAGCACAGCAGCTGCTCAACGCTAATTGCAGGCCTCAGGTGAGTTGGCAGTTGATGCTGTTTCAGACACCTGAGCTGCGTGAATGTATCATAAACAAAATGAAAGCTTTTCACATGGAAAGGAGCCACCTTTCTTCGCCTGAGAGAGAAACTCGAGTTATTTGCAGTCTGTGTGACCTTCAAGTAGAATGCCGGATCACCTGAGCTGCGCGAAGTCGTGTTGGCTTTTTTCATTCAACCTTTTGAAAGTTTTGAGTTCTATTTTGTCCCTGTGTTGAATGTCCTGTCTGTCTGTAACTTTGTGTTGTCTGTCTTTGGGCTGTCTGTCTTGAAAATGAGACCCTGTGTCTAAATGAGATTACCTGTCTAAATAAAGGTTAAACACATAAATAAAAATCTTGTGTAACAAATGCCTGGTCCTCTGCAGTATCTGTGCATTCCTCCACATATTCATGTATAAAGAACAGTACAGTAAAATCATGTCACAGGATACACATTATTTTTCTGTCACACACACACACACGCACGCACACACGCACACGCGCACACACACACACACACACACACACACACACACACACACACACACACACACACACACACACACACACACACACAGCACATGGATAGAATAGTGACCATTTTGTCAACTAATTTCGTGTGGCCAACAAATAAATTGAATCTGACAGAGCAGAGTCTGTGGGAAGCAGACATGGATAATTGCTTATTTATTTTCAAATTACATGAACTCAAATAAATGGCTAGCACTAAAGACCATAATAGCTTTCTAATCGAGTTTGACCTCTTTTCCTGTGTGTGTGTGTGTGTGTGTGTGTGTGTGTTTGTCTGTGTGTGAGTGAATTAGAGAGTGAAAGAAAAAGAGAGACAGAGTCAGAGTGTGTGTGTGTGTGTGTGTGAGAGAGAGAGAGAGAGAGAGAGAGTCTGAGTGTGTGTGTGTGTGTGTTTGTGAGAGAGAGAGAGAGAGAGAGAGAGAGAGAGAGACAGAGTCTGAGTGTATGTATAGTGTGTGTGTGTGTGTGTGTGTGTGTGTGTGTGTGTGCATGTGAGGGAGTAATAAGCCCCCATTCGCTCTCCCTGTAGGTCCCGTAGTGATGACATGGTCTGCAGGACTCTCTCCATTAGGAGGCACTGACCTAATGTAATAAACATCCAGCCGGTTCCTCCCAGACTGTACCATAGGTGCTCTATCACGGACGATAACCCCCCGCTCCGCTCTGGCACGGAGGAGAGGGGGGCTCTGTTCAGGCTGAGCCGGGTCCCATTTCCTCGGACCGCCGTGCTTTTTCAACAGCCTCCGAACCCATGCCGCCCCCCCCCCCCCCCCCCCCCGGGTCTATATGCATTTGTCTTCGGCAGTCAGGAAAATTGGTGAGCGATGGAGGAGAAAGAAAGAGGATGAAGTGGAGCAAGGTCCAAACTCTGGGACAGTGCTCAGGCGGTGTGGAAGAGGCAAAAAAGACTCTCCTCTTCACAGAGAAAGAGAGGGGGAGAGGAAGAGAGGGGGAGAAGGACTCACAAAAAGAAGTATTTTTAGACCGTGCAACCGTTAGGATTGCATGGAATTCTCATTGCAAGAGGCTCAACTTACATGATGTTATGAAAAGTGATTGAGAACAAAAGCAGAGATCCCCTGTGTTTGGCAGAAGATTTTATGGGACAAAAGAAATGACAGGACATATTAGTGTACCGTTACAAGCTAGTGTTTTCTTCGTCTTTTTTTTTACCCAGAGTTCCTCTAGTGATGCGCTGCTGAGCACTGGGTGATCCGCTGTACGCTTGGCCCTGAGGCTAGTAAAGCTCTGAAGTACCAGTCCCTCAGAGAGATGCTAAATGAGCTGTTAAATAAAATCAAAATCTTCATCTTTCCTGAGTAGGAGCTCTTACTCGAACAGCAGGAGGGATGAAAACGGTGTGTGGTGTTAGGTGTGTGGTGTTAGTGAGGCATTTATCTTAATCGGGATTCTGCCGCTAGGCACAGAGAGAGATAGAGAGAGAGAGAGAGAGAGAGAGAGAGAGAGGGTAAGAGTGTGTGTGTGTGTGTGTGTGTGTGTGAGAGAGAGACCCCCCCTCCCTACCACACACACACACGCACAGACACGCACACATACACACCCACACACACGCACGCACACACACACACACACACACACACACACACACACACACACACACACACACACACACACACACACTCACACTCACACACACACACACACACACACACACACACACACACACACACACACACACACACACACAGACACACACGAACTGTAGCAGCACAAAGAAAATGAGAATTGGGGACTAACTAACCCTGTCCTCCCATTCAAACTAAGCAGGGGGGCTTGACTAACACTCAGAGCCGGAGTGATGAATCTGCCTCCCACCGTGGTCACTCATTCATCAGCGCACACTGTGAGAACCACTCAGCATGGGTCAGGAACTAAACTCCCAAGAGTGCACTCTCTCTCTCTCTCTCTCTCTCTCTCTCTCTCTCTCTCTCTCTCTCTCTCTCTCTATCTCTCTCTAATGTTTAACTACAGTACCTTAAATCCCTCCGAAAAAATGTCACCAAAAAACGTTGCAGGAAGTACTTGGTGTGGCATTCTTCAATGATGGTGTTTTTCTCTATGCGGTGAATTTCTAGTTGTGCTATTCATCATTTCGGCTCCATTTATCATTTCCTTGCCTTGTGAACTGTATCTCCAGAGACGCTGCAAGGAAAATCATTTTGTCATTTTTATTATATATTTTTGATATCATTTATTTTTTTTAAATTGCAAATATGAAGTCTAAACGACTGGCCAGGTGAACATAGACTGTTTGGAGCTAAAAACCCCCCAAAAACAACGTACTGTCTTAGAAAGCCACAAGTACTGTCTTTATCTCTCACAGAGACGTATCTCCTGAATAGTGGAGTAGGAATGGGAATACTGAACATGAAATAACATTTATTCACTGTGAAACACCTTGGTGTGTTCTGCCCGATGAAAGAAATCACATTGGGTGTTTTCCTCTGACACTGAGGTGAATCAGGGAAGAGCACATAAACCGATTTAATGTCAGTTTGTCAATGCTCTCCAAAAGCTACCTAGGGCTCACTTTTGTTTTCCTTTCAAACGGGAAAACTCCAAAGAAATGACTAGGATATGAGTCTAACCAGGGTTTACTGCACAATATCCAACACAATTCTCCATTCTCCCAGGAAAAAAGACCTGAGCTTGGGAGGTGAGCTCTAGCTTGTAGAATTAGCAGTTGCTCAATTCCAGAACAGAGAGCAGGCTGGGTAAATTTCCCGCTGACGTATTTGCATTTTCATACATCTTCCGACAAATGCGGGTCATTAAGAACCTGGGTTAAATGTGCGACACGTGAATGCTAAACGAGCTGTGAAATAAAATCACCTTCATCTTTCCTAAGCAGTGGTCTCAGCATGCGAAGTGAGCACTCCAGCATGTTGGGGGACATCTCGGTAGTACCTCTCCACAGGGGGAGATCATAGGTCTGTGCTACTACAGTTGAGATTAAATGGCTTTCAAACTGCTCATATGATGTCACTCGCCATGATTCATGGGCGGCCCTGTCACACCGTCCACAGGAGGTGCATAATAGAGCTTGTCCAATGGCGTTGTTATGAAGCTGCTTTTGACTTGTTATAACTCTTCTACTGACTTGTTGTAGACTACAGTTAAGGTGGTGAAAGAATATTACCTAAATATTGCCAAAAAGTACTGCTGTTGTTTTTTGGATATATTGTATTTTATCTCTGCACTGTCCTGTCCTGTCCTGCACCCTGTCCAGTGTCGTCTCCATCAGTGTATGCACCATCAACCTAAACAACTTCCTAGTATGTGTAAACCATATACTGTACATGGCAATACACTGATCTGAATTTAAATCTGGATGAGCAAGGTCAAACCTTTAGGAAATGGTGATCCGAAAAAGATGCGCTATTTATTGCAAAGTCACAATCTCCCCTGTCAAGACAAAAACCCTTCCTACAATGCTTACAACAACCTTGAAAGCACTGTATCAGCAACGCGAGCATAGGACAACTAGCTGGCCCACTATAAACACTGTGTATGGCCATAGAGGACAGTTCTACTATAGATATCAACATGGATGACCCGCATCTGTGCTGACCTTGTGTATCACCACCTTTACGGGCCTTTTAAAGTTCCACAGCTCTGCTGTGTATAAGAACTCTCAAAACTCAATAGTCACAAACCTGTGCTTTCATCAAGGCCTCATTATCAACAACAAACACTGTGAAAACCAAAGCACTTGAATAGGCTATCTATTCTATGGCAGTAATCCAATCATCAACTTAAATGAGTGTATAGCTTTCTATTGGGGACAAGGTTGTTCACAACGTTATTGGAGGAGATGAAAGGAGGACTGCTTGCTACAGTATTTACTCTGTAACTTAATGAGCTCCTCTCCTTATTGTTCTGCTCACGCTCAAACTCGGAGGCGACTCAAAACAGCAACGCCACGCCAGTTGGAAGGCCGTGTTGCCCGCTAAGCACTTTACACTCATCCAATGTTTAAAAGGTTGATGTTCAATGCCATGGGGTTCGATCAAACAAATTGGGTGCGAGAAAAAGAAAAAAAAACATCAAAAGTGTACTACGCTTGGGTGTTTAAATGTGGTTGAAGGCTTCACTTTACAACAAGGTTTCTCAGATATAAAACCGTGTTCCAACTAACCCTCTCTGCTCCCCCCCTCCATCATCATGTTTTTCTGTGCGTCCATACAGCCTGCTAAACATCGGAGATAGGAAAGAAAGACGTTTACGGACGCGCTGGGAGTTGAAGGCTTGCGTTTTCTCGTAAAAACCTTGGGTATTATTTTGGATTCTCTTTTATATCTCTGTATCTGACACTGCGATCAGGCTGAAACCACCCAGGCATTGTCTGGGCTGTCAGGTCCCCTGCCTGAGCGCAGACACAAAACACCGCAATTAGCAGAGCCAACACTTCCTGCTCCATGTTATTTTCCAGACATGGATGGAGGCACACATATAGTAGTGTGATTCTCACAAAATGGTTGTTTCCATCCATGCAAAAAGTATGTATTCTTTGGCTCCATACATTTTTATGTACAGTATGTACATCCTATCTAAATGTATCTATGTGTCTATGTATCCATTTATCACTCAAAAAGGCCAAATCCACGTATAAATCAACCCAAGCAATGCCTGAGCTATAGCCTAGATAGTCACAGAGTTATCGAGCCATCACCACCCTATCCCATTGCATACACACCAGCTGATATAACAGGCGATGTGTAGACGATAATAACCATGGTCTGGAGTCTGTAAAAGAAAGCTCTAAGCTATCTCTTTACTCTGATTTTGACTAGCTCCTTTTACATTCGCTTGCTACTATACTTCTTTTAAAATGTTATCCCTATATCTGCAGACTATCTGGGATAAATCAGTCTATCTGGAAAAAAAAATCAGCCCAGGAAAGAAATCTGTTGGCCTGACTAGAAAATAGGAAAATCGCCATCTATTGAAGAAAATAGAAACGCTTTTGGGGAACATTTCCATCTATTGGGGAAAATATCTAACACAGATTAGGTATGGGTTTTAGTAGGGTTTTACTTCCACATGATTTGAGCTTTTAAAATGGGGCGGCTGTAGCTCAGGAGGTAGAGCGGGTCGTCCAATGATCGTAGGGTCGGCGGCTCGAATCCCGGCTCCTCCTGTCGAAGTGCCCTAGGGCAAGACACTGACCCCAAATCACTCCTAATGAGCAGGCTAGCACCTTGCATGGCAGCTGCAGCCATTGGTGTGTGAATGTGTGTGTGAATGAGAGGCCATTATAAAGCGCTATAGTATAAGTGCTGCCTTACCTTACCTTATTATTATTGTTTTTTTGTGTTTAAAAAAAAAACATTTTATTTTCCATCTTATTTTCTCTGCTTTTATGTTCATTTTATGCCTATTTTTATGTCAAGAACTTTGAGATGCATTTTTTGTATGAAAGGTGCTATACAAATAAAGTTTATTATTATTATTAGTCAAACAGTACAACCATTCAATTTTCACACCTGTGTGTAATTGTAATTAGCTTGACATGGGGAAAATCTCAATCTGCGAGAGAAACCAGAGAAATGCGGGGGTGGTCACATCCTTCTGTTATGTGTCCGGAGGGTAGTATATTAGGTCTAGCCCATCATAAACAATGTCTCATTAAACTAGTTCCTGGTGTTTATGCTCATTCCAGCTTCAGACTTCAGAGGCAATATGAGAGTTCTTCGGTTTCATTCTCCAACTCCTTCGATATTAGATGACAGATGAAAACTCCTGCTTTATATTCCACTATCAAAATGTAAAGTTTATAAACAAAAGTATTCCTTTCTGTCTGTATTCTGCCGAAGGCGAGGGCATGAGCTCTCAATGTCCTGAACCCCCGGCTACCTTTTCCAAATCTAATCCACGATAGAGATTGTTCTCCTTCAAAGCAATGGCTGAAAGGTGGCAGATTGGTTTGTGTCTGGATGATTTAAAATTCTCCCTCTCATAATGCTATACACACACACTCGCGCGCGTGCGCGCACACACACACACACACGCACACACGCACACACGCACACACGCACACACGCACACGCACACGCACACGCACACACACACACACACACACAAAAGCAAATACTGATATGGACCAGTATTGTGTGTAGGTTGACATTATCTGAAATGGGACAGCAGAATTAGCCAGGATGGCAAATTACTCCTGCTTCATTAATTCACTGCGTTAGGTAAAAAGAGACGATTTCTGAAGCATCACAGCTGAGTATGCTCATCAGATCTGCATTTCCTGATGTTCCCCGTCTCACACCAAATGAAGACCGACTGTTTCGTTTATTTGCATAGTTTATTTTCTATCTTAATTTGTTATTCATAGAAAATGGAAAATTGGCAGCCATGGTTCCACCCTGTCTTCTGCAGACATCATCACTCAGGAGTCAGAGTGCTACGAATGAATTTCCTTTCTTGATGAAATGACACACTGCCATTTCTCTCTCTGTGCATCAGTGTAAATACTGCATGCTGGGCCATAACATTTGTTCCATGCTGACAGACGTTTTTCTTTCACTCACTCACTCACTCACTCACTCACTCACTCACTCACTCACTCACTCACTCACTCACTCACTCACTCACTCACTCACTCACTCACCCATCCACCTACTCACTCACTCACCCACCCATCCACCCACCCACCCACTCACTCACTCACTCACTCACTCACTCACTCACTCACTCACTCACTCACTCACTCACTCACTCACTCACTCACTCACTCACTCACTCACTCACTCACTCACCTACTCACTCACTCACTCACTGACCTGAGGGGAAAATAATAAAAAAAAAGGAGCATTTTCTGTCAGTTAATGTGTTATCATATACTGGGGGGAGGCCGCGAGTGAAGAGAAGAGGTGGCCATGTGCTTCTGTGTCCCAGGGGTCAAACAAGACTTCCTGCCTGTCACCCCCACATAATCATACTAATACTGTCAGTAGGACTGATTGTCGTGAACCAACATGGCGGCGCGTCACTCTAACATCCTGCCATCCCAGAGGTTGGAGTCAAGGTAAATTATAGCTTTTAGAGAAATATGACATGACGTCCCCGACCGTGTGAGTCAGAGTGCCACCCCTCCCCTCTCCTCCCAGGGACACAGCCTCTCCCTACAAGTCATGAGTCACGTCACAATGCTCCTGGTCATGTTGACAACAAATTAGCTTTAGCCACCGGCCAGGAAAATGAGACACTTCATTAGATAATATTACGTCTCGCAATCTTAATTCAGGGATTGATTGTATTTGCAAGAGAGTTTCAAATAGCCATTTCACATAATAACATGGGCACACATGCACACACACATGCACACACACACACGCGCACGCACGCACACACACTACCATCATCAAATCAAGCCAAGTCTCCATGGAAACAAGAGTCAGCCGAAGACAGTATAGAGAACCTTAATCTCTTGGTAAGTACTAGAGCCTGCTCTCTGGACACAGCAAATACATCCAGCTCTCAATCTCATATCAATATCAAGCACTCTGGATGGGTGAAATACGAGCCCTGTCATTTTTATTACCCATGCAGTTCTAAAGGTTGAAGTCTGGACAGCTGTCCGATACATTCTATGAAGGGTTAATTAAAATGGTTGTGGCCTAGTCTATATTTCTAACAGAGCTGACATTAGCTCATATTTCACTCTGATTGAACTACAGCTCTACTTAACCAACATTCAGGAAGAGAAAACGATTACCCCATTAATGTTGAGAGTAGGCCTAGCTAATTGCTCATGGTGTTGGAATGCCCAGTAACGCAGTGAAAAATACAGTATTATATGACTTTTTAATACAAGCTATACTTAAAGTCCAGGTTAACCCAGTTCAAATTTTTGTTATGAGCTTCACACACCACAGGAAAACATGTCATTAACCACCCAGCCAAATCTGAGTGATTAAAAATGTCGCTAAGTATATAAAATAAGGCTTCAAAATCGGTTAAAAATCAGCAGCATTCTCTGGTCTGAGACTGTGGGGGCGTGTCTGCTGAAGGCACCGAAGCCACACCCAATTGCGTGGGGAGGGGGTGTGGAGGGAAGAACTTGTCAAATAGTACAGTTCTCTGGTCTGCATATTGTCACACTGGCACGCCGTCTCTTTTGTGGTAGGAAGGCACAGCTTTGTGAAAAGAGAGAGGAGTTGAAATTACACTTGTCTAATGAGTCAAACGCACAGATGCTTCCTCCTAACCTACCTCCTGACAAACAACACAGGTAAAACTGTAGCTACTCTATACCAACGCACCAGTGGTAATGCCCTTAGATGCGAGGAATGTATGAGTCTGTCCCTATTTTCTCCCTGCCATCTCCGGACCCATTCCTATCCCTCCCAGGCGATCCTGTCGTCCCTTGGGATCAATGGAAAAAGTTGTTTAAAATGTACCTTTTAGTCACTGGCTTGAACAGCGCTGATAGCGCGAAGAAGCATACACTAAGGGAGTTGATAATCGGGACGGACTCATCCACTCTCGTTGGCAATGTTATGTGTGAGAATAACGAGCACTCGGCTTCAACTTTCCCGCAACATATCCAACAGAACTGGAATGTTCAGCCAGTAGCCGCCGAGCACCGCTTCACTGGGAGAGGGTGCGTCTTTCTCCAGCTGCAGCTGGTCTACCTAACCATCCCCCTCGCTCCCGCCTCCCGGTCTCCCGCTGGAGAAATATACTGTAACCATTACCGGTGAACCCATACGCACATCAGGTGCCACAAATATGGCAGGCAGTTTCTGTATAGTTAACGCTTATAGTCATAATATATCATCCGTAACGTTATTTGGTGGGTGGTCGCCTGGTCGGTGCTGCTAGCTATGTTAGCTAGACTAAGGTTATATACACACTCCCATCTGCAACAAACTACATAGCTAATGTTAGCTATAATTCCTCCTAAGATTACATATAATTCATCATAGCTGACATTACCACATAAATGTCAAGACACATATTTTGTAGATTAACGTAGCAGTCTATTTTCCTATTGCTTACGTTACCTAGCTAACGTTATAACGTTAATTAGCTATAAGCACACAAGGCAGTGTCGGCACCAAAGGTTGATGCGACAGGAGGAGAATGGAGGCCGGGGAGGGAGATGGTTGGCTCTGCCGAATTCACCAGGACCAGTCGTGAGTCCGTGAAACCCAAAAGCCTCATATTATAATTGCAGAAGCTTTCTGGAGTGAAATGTTTGCTGCAGAGGCGGGCGTTAGCGGTGACAGACTCCTCTGTAACACCATGGCTCTTCAAAAATGCTAACCATTTGCTTCTCATTTCAGCTTTACTCGGGAGTTGAAAGAAGGAGACCTTATCATCCCATTCCTGCTGGCATCCAGGAAGGATGCATTTTCGTTTAGTTTTATGCATAGGCATTGCTAACTAAGAAAAACTAGCTAATTCTAGACTGCTGGTTAAAACTAGCTAATTCTAGACTCAAGATTGAGCAGGAGAACCGAAGATTCAAATCCGTTCTAGCTTTATATAGTGTTAGGGCGGGGATATGCTAAGAACACCGCTCTACGTCATCAAGTACCGTTTTAAGCCCTCCCAGAAAATCCAGAAATCAAAACTGGTCAAAAACACAAAACTGGTCTAACTTCACAATTCAGTACTACACATGGTTCATCCCATTTTTACATGTTATCAGCAATGAATCACTAACACATAGAATGTGTTTTCAAGCAAATCTCTGATTTTGGTTAACTGGGACTTTAAGTATGTTATTCCTTAGAACTTTCTTTCTTAACATATTTATAATTCCTCCCTAGACTATATATATATATATATGATTATGAAATAATTCAAAATAACTCCGAAAATATTTCAACCTTAAAAAAAAGAACAGAAAAAGTAAGCCGACACACCAAGGAGAGGGAATCCTTTTTGTCCGTGCTTCTTGCGTCTTGTGTCGTGTTGTTGACCTGCAATTCCATTGCTGCTACCACAAGAGGCAGTAGTCCCAGAACATCAAAACCAAAAGACTCCACTGACCCCTACATGCGTAGTTTCTCTCCCTATCTGCGTGTGTGTACGGGGTGTGCAGGGGGGGGGGTCGGGGGGCATTGGGAGTAATAACAATGTCGGAGAAGACCCTGTGCAAGACCCCACGGTACGCTACTGCATTATAGACAGACAGTCCTCATTACAATAGGAGTAGGACAAATCCTATAGTAATTAATTTTTGTATAGGATGTGATGCACCAGTCGCTCTATGCCTATGTGATTTATTTTCAGTGATTAGACTGACTGTTGACTGGCACAGCTTTAGGTGGTGATGGAGAAATGAGCTTAATGTATTGATGCTTTTTTGTGCGTGACTTACAGTGCCAGCGCATCTAGTATAGCGTTCGTCCGGTCATCACTCCCTCCCTCCCTCCCCTCCGTTATTGCGGACAATGTTGGCCTGCATTTCTCTGTTGGCACCACAAGAGGCAATAGTCCCAGCACACCAAAATCAAGAAGGACACCAAAATCAACCCGCCGATCTACACTGCACAAGTAGAGTAGTGGTGAGAACATTGGACTCCCACCCTGGAGACTGGGGTTGAAGACCCGGTGGGGATGACTTTATGGGACTATACCCCAAACCTCCACATGTTCATCCTTTCACTCCAACCTTTACCCCTTGCCTTATAGATCAGATCCTGTCCCAACCCCAACCCATATTCTAACCCCAACCCACACTAGGGACTGGAAGAAGGACACCAAAACCCACCCGCTGATCTCCACTGCACAAGTAGTGGTGAGAGCATTGGACTCCAACCCAGGAGACCGGGGTTCCTGGTGGGGATGACTTTATGTTATCATCAGTGTAACTGCTTTAGCCACTGACCGCTACCATTAATGTTATGGAAGCTGCTGCTAGTTGTTGTGAGCCCATGAGCTAACTGGCTATCCCGCTCTTATTGTGCTGGATTAGCATTGGAAGCATTGGAACTGATGTGTCCAGGTGACAAGACCTATCTTTATTTATCAAACATTACCGTCCTACCAGTCCCGCACAGAAACAAGCCAGTCAACACACATAAGCCAGGCTTGACCTGGCCTGGTTTATAACACTCCCCAGTGTCAGCCAACAATCCAGGCTAGTGTGAAACAGCTAAGCAGTGATGGATGAACCAGACCCTAGTCCTCCCTGTCTAACTCCAGGGAGATGATACAGAGTATGGGATCTATCTGGCTTTCACTGGGAGGCAAACACACACATAAACACAAACACACACACACATGTGTGCGAGCACACACACACAAATGCACTGCGCACACACACACACACACAGAGACACACACACACACGCACACACACACACACACACACACACACACACACACACACACACACACACACAACCCACTCACCATCACCCCCACCCCGCAAAAAAAAACAACAACACCCAAACACACACACCCTGCTCCTCCTGGGGGCGCTCTTCTTGCTGTGTGGATGAGAAGAGGGAACAGTCTGATCATCAGGGAAGAGAGAGGGACAGCTGCCAACTGTATCAAGCTCTCTCTCTCTCTGTCTGGGGCTCGCAACTCTCCACCACTTCCTGCTGTGCCACTTCTCATCTACATGCAGAAATCATATCAGGGATGAGCCTCAGCGTTTAGCATGGATGGTCACAAGCTGGCTTCAAAATACACTGGAAACACATTTGGGGCTTATTATCACTGTGGAATGAGACAATGTGAACCATTAAAAATGATACACTGAGGATTACCAGGATAAATTGGTATTGTGATCACACACACACACACAAAAACTGGACGTGGCGCACGCCAACATGGACTCTACTGGTCATGGGTCCGGGAGGCGGGGCCAGGGGCAAGTGACGGCCATGTCACATGATGTCACTGGCAGTTTTCAGGGACAGTTTTTGGCTTGTGAGCACCAAAATCATAGTGACAGTAGAGGTTAGAATTACAGTAGAGGTTAGAATTACAGTATGGCAAAGATCTGCATGGCAACCTTAACTGCAGCAATGTAACTGCTGAGGGAATGCTTATGTGAAGGTTGAGGTGAGTAGCAGATATAGATTTTTTCCCAGGGCTGTGTATTGCAATACCATGACACACTTGGGCAGACTTAAAGCTGTGTGTGAGTGTGTGTGTGTGTGTATGTGTGTGTGAGAGTGTACAGTACATATCTACAGTGTGTGTGTGTGTGTGTGTGTGTGTGTGTGTGTGAGTGTACAGTACATATCTACAGTGTGTGTGTGTGTGTACCATGTACTGTGTATGTGTGCTGTGTGTGTGTGCGTGCGTGCATGTGTGTGTGTGTGTGTGTGTGTTTGGTACAGCTTTATTCCATCTCTTGATGAAAATAATGTGTCCTCCTATGTAATGGTTTGCACACTGTATCCATGGTAACCACGATGACCAATTGCTGAGATACAATAAATTGGTCCACATTACAACCCTGTCAAAGTGAGCACGTAGAGAGCACAATGTACACAAGATAAGCCCTTGCTGGAGAACAACGAATCCAAAACGCTACGCTGTACGAGTCGCATATCGTTTGGACTTTCATTTTGGGACGACTGAAGGTTTTTCTCAGCACAGTCAATGCCCATGTGATCAAACCGTGTCTACCAAACCAACTATAATGACATTTTTACAGATTCAAACTGAATTTGACTGCAGCAGCCCCAAGGTGATGCACACTGCCTTGAAATATAGATGCAGTTGGAGGTGATGAGTTACAAGCCTTGTTAATGATGTCAGTCAGCCTTGTTAATGACAACAGTGAGAGATGCGATGAGAATGCAGTGAGAATATTTCTTCATAATCACAATTCATTCACGTTTACACATACAGTACAGACACACGCACACACATGCAGGCACACACACACACACGCACACACACACACGCACACACGCACACACACACACACACACACACACACACACACACACACACACACACACAAACACACACACACACACATTCCATTCCATTCAGTACACCATTCAACTCACCAAGAGTTTGTCTCACTCCTAGTCTCTCTCTCTCTCTAACACACACACACACACACACATACACACACACACACACACGCACGAACACACACACACACACACACACACACACACACACAAACACACACACACACACACACACACACACACACACAAGCTTGGCTGGATAGTCTGTGAGAGAAACATGGTTTGGGGGCTGCCTGGGGAGATGGAGAATTGGCTTGATCCTAATTACCCAGTCCTGCTGGGGAGCGCGCGTACATCATTATAACCATTAGTCGTAATCATGGCCGATTAAGGCCAGCACTGGCGTGCACATGGGTCGGGCTGAACCGACAAGCAGGGCCACCGATGGACCGATACGTCGCGATCTACCACGTACAGGACTGCAGCAAAGCTCCGAGGCCTCGGAAACACTACAGCAATCTATCGATACAATTGTTTCACGGAGCCCATCGGTCAGAGGTGAAACCGACACCGCAGCTCTGACATGGCAGCGTTCCGCTGGAGAAAATGATTAGTGTCTGCGGTTGATTGGTAGACAGTTGTCACGTGTCATGGATAATGACCCGGCAAAGACGGATGGTGACCGCGGAAGGTTGAAATGGTCAGAGGGGGGGGGGCTGGCGGCCGGGAGTGGGACGGCGAGGGCCGAGGGCCTGTTCCGATCCCCTTGTCCCCAGCGATGTGCGGAGGTCCCGTTTACCGAGCTTAGGTTTGATGGAGCTGCGGGCCGATCTGTCGTGTAAGAGACGGATGTCTCGGGTCCGCTTTCACGTGCGGACAATGCAGCTCAGTGGAGTCCCGGTACTCTTCCTCTCTTCTCCTCCCTTCTCCCCCTCTCCTCCCTCTCTTCCCCCTCTTCCCCCTCGCCTCTCTCCTTCTCATCCCTCTCTCGTCCCTCTCTTGAAATGTTTGTTGGCCCAGTCTCTAAGGACACACACAGACAGGACACTGGCAAAGCCATCGACTGCGGCTCACTGTCCGATAAACAGCTCGCAATTCAAAATGGCTGACGGTGGAATACAGTCAAACGGCACGCTCTGGAGACTTTGAGTGAAATCAAACGGCACGCTCCGGAGACTTTGAGCGCTATTGGCTGATTTGCATTATCCTCGTAGTATAGCAGAAGTTAGGTTCAAACACAAAGACTCTCATCTATTAGTATTCCATTAGTACACCCAACCAAAAGGCCAGGGTGAACATGCATTGTAAGGAATAATAATGAAACAATTTGCACACTAGCTTTATTGCCCTGGAATGGGGAAGTCACTTGCAGAATTATTTATCTAGGTTGCCCATTAGTGAACATGGCCGTCATGTAAAATGCATGTTCCCTTGAGAGTATTCACTACAGCTTTCTGCCGGCATTGACTGTGGGCTAGTGTAGTTATTGGAAGCAGCAATGGTCAGAGGTGAAGGTCAATTAAAGACAGGACGGGATCCGTGGGCCTTGATTGGCGTGTTGGTGGACCACGGAGGGATGGAGGGAGAAGAATGGGAAGGAGATTGTCCATTGGACGGAGGACTTCCGAGTAATCTTCTCTCCCTTTACAATTAGCCCAAGGTCTAACCCTCCTTTAGACGACAAAGACGAGCACGCTGCCGACTAATTTAGACAGAAACTACTTTGCACCCCATGAGTTCTTTTATACATGGAAGAAACTAATCACAGAAAATCCAGGGGCCACAAAGAAGGAGTATAGGGATGACACTATAATTAGTTTGGTTCCAGTCGGGATCAGAATACTGAGTGCCAGGGGCATGCTACGCATGGGAGTGTAACGCTGAGAGATTTAGCTTGTGATAGCAGCTAGCGGCTAGTGGGCTCCTCGGGGGGGGGGGGGGGGTGAACGGACGTGAGCAGAGATGCAACTATCAGTAACGGACCTCTCCCCCACGCCAGCGCTCGCCCCTCCCCACCAGACATCAGACAGGCATGTGCGTGTGCCTGTGCGTTTGCACTCTCTATAATGTTAGGGCGTGATGTGAAATATGTGGGTGTAACGTTAACACAAGCCAGGCGCCGGAGCTGATCTAAGGCACTACCATGTTGGCCTGTCAGCGACCCCTAATCGCCAGCGACAGCCCTTATTAGAAGGGACTGCTACAGAGACACAGGCAGGGATGTCCCGCTCTCACCAGATCTCCTCTCTAAACGGGCATTATTACTCCCTATGTTAAATAATGAGGACATGCTCTACTAAAGAGACAGTTGTGCTCTTTTTCTCTGTCAGTCTAGAGATTACAGATCATTAGCCTGGTCCCCTTCAACTGTCCTTTTCAGACCATGACACTGACGCCATTCACTTTTCTTATATTAATTGTAAGGACTGCGTTGACATCAGAGCAAGGTGACAGCAAATTATTTGCCTGTGAGAAAAATATAGAGGGACTATCAGGCCGGCATTTTCCTATTGAGAGATAACCACCAAATTTTATATTTCATCCCGGGGCAATGAGCGTTATTGCGATTACATACCTGTTAGTGAAAATCACATTTTCTTTGGGGAAATGTCACCTGAAGCTTGCACAACAATAAAAGCTCTGGCAGATCTGAAACAGCTAATCTGATTGAGTGAAGGTCAAATGTGTTTTTCTGGTTCATCGTCTAGAAAGGTATTTTCTCAAATGTCTAAGGTTTAGACAGTAGTCATTAATCATGCAGTCATACTTTGTCGTCTGTCTTCCCTATTCATGCGGTTTAGGAAAAAAATAGGTGTTTTCTGCAATTAATCATCAACAAAAAGTGTGTAGGAGAGCATTTTAGTTGTTTGTTGATTGAATAGAGCACAAGCCTTTCAAACCCCGCCCTCTTGTCAGCCCTAGCTGTTTTTGATACCCATAATATACACATCACTGTCTCCAGAGAGGGTAAAGGTTTTATAGCCTGCATGATTATTAAGGCTTTTCTAGCACTCTGTACTGATTAGAAGTGACAGATGACTGCCAGAAACGCAAACATTGTGTTTGCATACCTGTCCACCCTTCAAGAAAAACATGCTAATTGATTGACAATGACAACATGCTAATTGATTGACAATGACAACATGCTACCTGCTGATGGTATACATATCCATGAGACCTGTGGGTGGACAGGTCTCAAATATTTACACCGTCAACAGGTAGCACGTTGTCATTGTCGATCAATTAGCATTGAGTACAACTTTGAAATTTAACTTTGTCTATAGCCTACACTGATGAAGGAAATCCAATCTTCTTGTCATATATACAGTGCATCCAAAAAGTATTCACACCCCTTCACTTTTTCCACATGTTGTTATGTTACAGCCTTATTTCAAAATGGATTCAATTATTTTTTCCTCATCAATCTACAGACAATACCCCATAATGACAAAGTGAGAAAGTTTTTTTTTGTTTTTTTTTTGTTGCATTTTTCTTTTCTTTAAAAAAAAATTAAAAACAAAAAAATGAAATATCACCTGGGGTAATGCAATTGATTGAAAGGCTTTTTATATAAAGTATTAATAAGGCACAGTTGACAGTGAGAGCCAAAGCCAGGCCATGAAGTCGTCAAAATTGCCCATAGACCTCCAAGACATCTGGGTACAAAAAAATCTTCAGCATTGATGGTCCCGAACAACACAGTGGCCTCCATCATTCTTCAATGGAAGAAGTTTGGAACCACCAGAGCTGTCTGCCTGGCCAAACTGAGAATGGTCAGGGAGGCCTTTATGGTAGAACGGTCAGACGGAAGCCTCTCCTCAGTATAAGGCACTTGACAGCCTGCTTAGAGTTTTCCAAAAAGCACCTAAAGGACTCTCAGACCATGAGAAACAAGATTCTCTGATCTGATGAAACCAAGATTGAACTCTTTGGCCTGAATGCCAAGCATCACGTCTGGAGGAAACCAGGAACTGCTCATCACTTGGCTAACACCATCCCTACAGTGAAGCATGGTGGTGGCAGCATCATGCTGTGGTGATGTTTTTCAGCAGCAGGAACTGGGAGACAAGTCAAGATTGAGGGAAAGATGAACGAAACAAAGTACAGCAAGATCCTTGATAAAAACCTGTTCGAGAGCGCTCAGGATCTCAGACTGGGACAACCCTAAGCACACAGACAAGACAATGGAGTGGCTTTGATACAAGTCTGTGAATGTCCTTGAGTGGACCAGGCAGAGCCCAGACTTGAACCAGATTGAACAACTCTGGAAAGACCTGAAAATAGCTGTGCAGCGATGCTCCCCATCTACCTTGACAGAGCTTGAGAGGATCTGCAGAGAAGAATTGGAGAAATACCCCAAATACAGGTGTTCCAAGCTTGTAGCATCATACCCAAGAAGGCTTGAGGCTATAAACGCTGCCAAGGGTGCCTCAACAAAGTTAAGACATTTTGGGAAAAATGTCTAAAAACTTTTTTCATTTTGTCACTATGGGGTAGTGTGTGTAGATTGATGAAGAAAACATGAATTTAATACATTTTAGAATAAGGCTGTAACATAACAAAATGTGATAAAGGTTTAGTGGTGGGTATATCAGAATATCAGTGACTGTTTATGAGAAGCTGCATTGGTTAGCTGAGTTGATTGCAGCGTTGCACCAAAAAGACACAAGGAGAGATAAATCAGTTTCTTTGATTCCTCTGAACTTACCCAAACCTCTGGGAGTAAAGCGAGCGTGTGTTTGGTGCCAGCCTGGGCTGGCTACAGCTGGGACTTAGAAGTCTGGCAGCAGGCCACTCTCTGTCGACTCATCTTACCTCCTACTGATCATCCATACTTCTCACCAGGCATCCCTGGACCAACTCCCAACACTTCTCTTCAGAGTCTGATAGAAAATAGTGCAGTAGCCATCCTGCGCATGCCATCCGAACAACTTCACGCTCAACACTGCAGTGCCCGTTCAAAACGTGCTTGTTAGAAAAACTATAGACCTTTTATACGGCAAGTATAAAAAATAATTCAATTTGCAGTGGGGTGAGGTGCAAGCGTTACAGTATACCCCTGAAAGGAGGGGGAATAAGAGAAACTGTTTTAGACAAACAGGACACAGGGCTGCTGCTTGTAACTGAATCACTTTTATGAAAGGTTGAAGGTTGGTGATAGCGGCACTGCAAAAAGAATAAAGGTACAAGTCTTTAGGTTCGAGTTACATTTTTTATTCGGCTATCAGGCTGACGTGTTTCGGCATTATACCTTTATCAGATGCTATGGTGAAGGCACAATGCCAAAACGCGTCAGCCTGTTGCCGATGGAGTGCCGCTATCATCACAAACCTGGTGTTTTCAAGAGATTCAAGATTCTAGATTTTTCTACAAGTTCCTGCCGTTTTATTTATAGTAGCTAAGACTTGAATCACCAGTGAAATAACCCTTGCTTGATGAGGTACAATACCACAGGAAATACTATAGATGGAAATTGCAGTTTGAATCATATTCCAAGCAGATGTGTCTGTGCTTCCCTGCAGGCCGCGAACTGTGTGCGTTGTGGGAATGTTGCTGCCCGTTGGTACTGTAGCTACAGTAGCACCATTCCTCATCATTACAGATGTGACCTCATTACCAGAGTTTACATATACCCATGCTTAATGTTCAGATGAGTATCAGTGCACTGTTTTACACATGCTGTTTCCATCATGTTATCTTTCTTTCTTTCTTTCTTTTTTTCTTTCTTGTTTTCTTTCTTTCTTTCTTTCTTTCTTTTTGGTTAGATGTTTTGGTTTTCTGTGTGGCTCTCAGCTCAGGTTAATATGCTGTTGAAGTAAGGGCTTAGCAGGTAGCGTGGTAAGTGGATTTAGTCGTACCAGTGACCAATCGCCAACTCTCGGGACGTCTCAGACAACACGTCTCATGGCTGAGAGAGCCCTATCTAACCTCCTGTCAACTTAAGACCATTAAAAACACAGTAAGCGGGGAGAGATGGAGAGAAAATATTGACTTGCACTGCACCCAAGGGATGTCGGGGAGGAAGAAAGGGACGGAAGCCATAGAAATCCGAGGAATAGAGACATGGTTTGTTTTTCCACCAAATTACCTCAGTGAGTTGTCGGACAAGGCTCTATGATAAAAACAGTAGTGAGAGTCTGTCAGAACAGGTAGTAGCATTTCCTTTGAGACTGGTATTGAGTTGGCATATACTGTACTGTAAGATAACCCTCCAAGAAGAATCATCAGAAGCCTGCAGCCAACGTCAACTACTGTACAGTAGTTTTAACACACACACACACACACACACACACACACACACACACACACACACACACACACACACACACACACACACACACACACACTCCAGTCACCCACATACCCAGTCTGTTCACGTGATGCTCTTCACAGTGTGTACAAGGATTAAGGCGGACAAAAAGTGCAGCTTCTTATTCATAGAAGCTCCAAACTTTTAATTGCGACATTAACAATAAAACACAAAACAATAAAATGTAATTATCATACAGTCATAGGCTACTCTAGCTGCCAAGACCTCCATAAAACTAATTATCAATGTCTGACAGATGATTTGGGGTAGCTCTAGTATTGGTTTTAGGATTGGTTAGAGTGTCCTGAGACTGCTAGGTCGTGAGTTTGATCCCCGGCCGAGTCATACCAAAGACTATTAAAAAATGGTACCCAATGCCTCCCTGCTTGGCACTCAGCATCAAGGGTTGGATTGGGGGTGAGTCCCTGCGACATACTAGCATCATGTCCAGGGGGAGTACTGTACTTGTACATCAAGCTGCCTCACGCTAAGAAATCAGGAGATAGGCTCCTGCCCTATGGGCCACTAGGCTCGAGAACCAGTTCTCAAGGCTACTTACTAGTATTGGTTTTGTGTGTGTGTGTGTGTGTGTGTGTGTGTGTGTGTGTGTGTGTGCGTGCGCGTGCATGTGTGTGTGTGCGTGTGTTTGAGTATGTGTGTGTGTGTGTGTGTGTGAATAGATGTTTATGGGGGTATAGTCTATTCATTTTAAACCAAATGTCTTTACAGAAGGTTTTTATAGTATGGCCCAGTATTTCAAATATTCAGGACATTTGCACATGTAAAGGTACAACTATAAAGAAAGGCTTCAGCCCACCAACGGTCTCCTCACACTGAGCTACTCTGAATCATATCCGTCCATACAAAAGTTGAATAGCTGACCAATCACAGATCGGAGAGATTTGCCAGTTTGGTGCATTTGCACATGCGATATGTGTTTCACACTGACTTCACTCCTGATTGAGCCTGTTGGGGGAGCTGGAGGGCTTTTTTCACATTCATGAATTATAAATCATATGAAGGTCATATGCATTTTTCACTTGACACGGGTTATCCTTTGAATATGACACCATTTGCACTTGAAAGTAGGAAAAGAGACCTTATTGAAAGGACTAGCTAGTGTGTGTGTGTGTGTGTGTGTGCCGCATTTGAACCTTCTGTTCGCACATATGCAATTCTACATGGCTACACGACATGGCTAAAGAAATTGCTCATTAAATGGCTACCTATGCTGTGAGTTAGAGAAGCAAAATATGCTTCTTAAGGTCATATTCATTTTGGACAGATGTTGTGGTGAGCGTTCAGTTCTATGGTCTTTACTCAGTTACTGTGCAGCAACTCATAGGCAAAGTCCTTTGATGTTTCATTTAGGAGGAAGGAGGGTCATTTATTTCTTCTTTGTAACACAAACATCATTGGAAGGATTTATACCCAACTGAAACCACTTTGGGTAAAACCATTCAACCCAGTAAAGGAAACTGGAACAAGGCCAGTCCATTTTTTTATGGAGGTATACATACAGTAATTTGGCCATTTCACTGCATACTGATAGCACATTGACATGTCAGCAGCCTTGTTGCAACTCAGCCTCATGGTGTAGATAATATCTGTCCAGAGATTTGCCCATATTTCTGCCCCATGCCTCACTAGAGGGATTGGAACATGTCTCTGCTTATTGGGTTTCAGGCCTGAGCGTTTGGGCCAATTTAAAGGGTTGAACCTAGCGCATGTTGAGGACACCACTTTATATTCCTGAAAGCAACGTGGCTGCTTTCCAAAAGCACTGGGATAAATGTAATTAACAATTATGCTCTGCCCTGCTTGACATCTCATTATTTGAGCTTTCTCCGCCCTGGCCCCCCCTCTCTCTCTCTCTCCCTCTCTCCGCAGCGGAAATGTATTACCTAGTCAAAACACACAATGACAGTGTAGGGGGAGGGGGGGCGGTGAGACAGTCAGGCGTCTAAAGGGAGGCTTGTGTTAAAGTACATTTTTGGCCGGAGCTTCAAAAAAAAGAAGGGTTAAAAGAGCTTCCAGCTAACAAGTGGATTAGAAAATCCATTTGCGAGCCCGGACACAGCGCTGCCCACTGTCATCCTGAGATGAAGAGAGAGCAGCCGGGTATCCTTGCATGCTCACACATCAAACGCACCCAGTCAAACACGACCATCTAAGGGAGGCCATTAAGTACCAGGTGAAGCACATGACGGATGCTGTCTCTGTCTGTCTCAGATCCCTGACTCCCAGCTCAGCCCTTGTCTCCTGGGACAAGGTCTCCTCAAGGAACTTCTCAAAGTCAGCCGGCAGACACATAGGGAAGGATACATATACCCACGCACACACGCTCGCTTTGATCTAATGCATATTTTGGTCGTAACCAAATATATGCCAACCTCCAAAGCTCCCCACAGTCATGCGATAACTTTTCTGTTTTACGACTCAAAACGGTATGCATAGGCCTACGTGATTCGTAAAACCGCAGGAAGTGTAAACTTTCCAAAAAAATAAAAAAAACTTTCTCACCACTCACTTCTATTTTTCTAACTTCCTCGTGACATAGTCTGGGGCCTGTCTCTTTCGCAGTTGTTTCGCCGGTCTAGAGGGTAAGCGCCTAGGATGACGCATCGCATAATCTTCCCGTCTGGACCGGAAGAAGAACAGTTGTTGTATATATAATTTCGGAGGCTAAAACGCTGCAGTGGCTTCAAATGTGTGATATTATGTATCCGGCACACTTCTTCCATGACTTCTTGAAATATTTCTTCAGGTATGTCCATGTTTTCTTCCATCGATGTATATAAAGCAAGCGGAAGTAGGAGGCGGGCTCTACAGGCTCGAGCCGGAAGAAGGGGCGGGCTTAAGGCAGTGAAGTAGGATAGACACCAGGCTCTCCTCACCGAGGAGAGACTGGTGACGCGAGGCTACGGTGACATGATATGTCATGCTGTTAGAAAATGCACAGTTACCTGGAGGACATGGGGTCCCATGGAGATACAAGGGAATACAAGACAAGTCGCTCATTTGAAGAACACATAACAGTTGCTTTGATGACGGGGCTACACCACTGAGTTGTGTCACAGACGTGTCACACCCGTTCTGACATTTTAGGCCCAGTAGACAGATCACCCAAACATTTCAATCATCTTTGCTGCATATCAAATAGACCAGAAAATGCATCAAAGGCAAATTATGCAAGGGTGATGAAACACTCAATTCTACGGCACAGCTCGTAGGGGGCAAAAAATAGCTCGCTCTTGTAACACGGACCACAAAAGTGCTACTTCGGACACAAAAGTGCTACTCCGGCTGCCTCTTTGATAAGTGGGCTTCCCCCCTTATCAAACTAAATTATTCGGTCTTTGCTTTGGTAATGGTCCTTCTCAAAGCTTGTCTTCAAAAGAGGACACACCATGGTCTATGCAGTAATTAGTGGGAAATAGATAATATATATTTTCATAAATTGGTGAAAATAGCCACCTCAGGGAAGATGTCCGGGGTGCATTGCGGAATTAGCGGAATTCATTTTGGCTGTGCGCAGTCCATTATCGCCTCTCTCAGCCATGGTGCTTATCAGGTCCTGGCAATGTGTTCCCTTAATCCGACACGAGAAAGAAGACTCATCACTAGGCTCCTGTGGGGTAATTCAATGAGCCTTCAGAGCCGATCTCTGCACTGCACTGCAGATCGCTGTGTGTTCTGCAAGCCGAGATACATGTTTTCGGCAGCCTGCGTCAGATGCGTTCAGAAACCAAAAAGTGTAACAGTTTTATCACTGTAACAGTTGGAATGGCAGACGAGCGGGTCACAAACGAGCAGCATTTCGCATCCATCATGTTGAAGCTAGCGTGCAATGCACTGTATAAGTACCTTGGTTTCCATGTCCCTGCACCAGTTTAATGTTTACACAGCAGGCCTTGGAGACATGTGTGACAAATGTGTGATCCTGAACCTAGGTGTGTCTGAAGATGGAGCGTGCTCACCCTGGCTAGCTATACCAGCAGGTCTCGCTCGCTCGCAGAGAAAAAGAACACACACTTGACTGAGATCAATACCAGGCCACACCAAAGCTAAGCGGGCGATGGATCTCACCTGCAGTACTTGTTGGAGCGAGTCTGAGGCCTCCATCCAAGCACTCGTGCGAGATGAACCTTATGTGCGGAGCGGGCGGGGACAGCGTTTCAGAAACTGGAGCACTCTGAGGGTTTGACAGCCATCTTACATGTGGACTATATATGCATGTAAAAGAGAAATGATTGAGAAATGCCCTTAAGGTATTCTAGGGGAGGGAAGAAGAGTGACTCATTGACTTGCAGACTGTTGATGAACTGAATGATAGCTTTGCTATTCTACTTTAGGTTATTGTACTTTCCTTGTTATATTAACTTCCGACATCTCCACCAGACTATTATGTGTCACTGTAATTGTAACTTAATTGATTTGATAGAGCCTTTTTCATGTACCTTTATTAAACATCCTCTCTGTAGCCGAGTCAATGGATAGTTCCCTCGTTCTGCTACCAGAGAAATCACTCAGGAGGGACTAGCCTTTAATTAAGAACCTGCCCAAATGCATTAAAGTACTGAGTGCCTGTGCCCAGCCCGGCCTTGCGAGGTCTGCAGAGCCTCCAATAGTCCATTACTTTGATCTACAGGTCACAGAGGAACAAAACTCAATACAGAGGCGTAGACAGCGTTATGAGCCATATCAAGATGAGTTGGGCGTCGGGGGCCCAAACCATGACTTTTCCACATCGGGTCTAATTTCTCAATGCGATGGAGGGAGGAGATAAACTAGCTTAAGACTGTCACAGCACATCAGTTCAGTAATACAGCTGAGCGGCATACCGGATGGGGACGGAATACATGAATAGGAAAGCTCAACTCCACACAGCCCCATCTAAATCCCCATAAAAAGATAACTGCATTCCTCCATATTTGAATTTCACTGTACTTTCTGATGGGCTGCCGTGCTTCAGATCATAAAGCATGGATCCTGTATTATACCATCCAGCTGGATGAGGACTATTCTTATACTGAATAGTGAATAGGCCTAGTGCATACTGAGTAGGCATAGTGCACTCCTGATTTTGATGAAGTGCCACTATAAGCACTTAATAAATATGTCACAAAGCATCTATGACTTTGTCATGCTTTATAAAAGGTTCACAAATAATATATTCCATAACTGTCACATAACCACCCGTCAAATGTAACAGTACCCATTATGTTAAACATGTGCTTCTTAAAGGGTGACATGTGAACAACTTAATGATAGGATTATAAATCAAATAAAATTGATGCTTCACAAAGCATCTATAACCTTGTCATGTTATACTCAAAAGTCCCACTTTTATCAGGTTAAGTGGTGCCTGGTGAAATATAATGACTACCATGACTTCATATACTTCAGAGCATGTGCAGTCCTACAACATATTGTTTCAGGGAAGGTTGGGGTCAGGGTCAATATTGGCTATGCACTGAAGAGACAAAAAGGTTGGACCACCCAAGATTTTTCTTTTTAGAGTACACTTAGGAAACATATTTTCTGAAAATAGATAACATTAGATAACTATAGATAACATTTCTATGTAGACAGAAGCCTTCTTGATTGCCTATAAGTAAATAACTAATTAACTTACTTCATTGCTGTTATAAAACACTATTTGCAGTGAGGAAGCATATTTGCCCCACTTATGCATGTCTAAAAATTCTCAACTCACTTGATTAATTGCTAGGTCGTAAGTAATAACTTTGTTACACAGTATTTGCAATCAAGTTCATAAATAAACGTGCGTGTGTGCGTGTGTGTGTGCAATATGATCTCTCAGCACTGTTATACTATAGACGTATAGCCTAGCAGTTTTTATACACGATAGGCTCTTTATATCTTTCTACAGCCATTTAAGAAATGTGTTCACTTAGTGAACTACTGTAGGATTAGGGCCAGTTCTGCTCTGCGTGGTTAGATTTATGGTTATGGTTATAGGTGAACATAAAGCACTCACCTTCGGGAACATATCCTCGTTCCACTGCATGAAATGAGACTATAGAAATGTGTCTCATGATTGGCCTACACTTACTGTAATGATAGCACTTTTCTCAATAGGGGTTTTCCATATACAAAACTAGCTAAAATATGCAACTTTTGCACTACAAACTAGCTTAATCTCATTGAATGGGAAAATTCCATCTGCCAGGGGAAATTCAGTCTGCTTCACACTTACGGTTTGTGGATTTGGGTTCGCCCACAATCCCAAATAAGGCCGTAGAACAGAACAGAGCCCCATGTTGGTGTTTGAATCTCAGCATGCACGCTTTGAACCAGGTGTGGCTGAAGCAGAGCCAAACGACAGTCTACAAAGACACGTCATCCACTGATTCCTCTTGATTTATCATTGTCACATAGTTATACATAAAAAAAAATCTGAACTAGGCTACTACACACTTATAAAGCTTAACAAGCAAATGCTTTTCATAATGGTAAATGGACTGCACTTATATAGCGCTTTTCCACCTTAGCGGCACTCAAAGCGCTTTACAATGGCCTCTCATTCAGCCATTCACACACACACTCATGGTAGCTGCCATGCAAGGTGCTAACCTGCACATTGGGAGCAATTTGGGGTTAGGTGTCTTGCTCAAGGACCCTTCGACATGTGGACAGTCGGAGCTGGGATTCGAACCCCTGACCCTTCGACCATTGAACGACCCGCTCTACCAACTGAGCTACAGCCGCCCCCAATAATTTGCTCAATGCTTAATCTGGTTGTGTGTAGTGTGCGTTTGTGCCATACCTGGTTCCCTGCCTTCTGTGAAATTCATATAGTGTATACTGAAGTGTTTTGTTTTTCGAATTATCAATGTATCTCAGAGGCATCTTAAAAATCCCATTCATTTCCAGCATTCGCCTAGAATACCACAACAATGTTTAATTCCAACATCTGTTCTCCACTAAGCTAAATAGTAAAAATTGCCTGATTCTTCAGCTCGTTCTCCTGCAGAGAAATCTCAACAGTCTATCTCTACAGTATATTCACAGAAAGCTTACAAGCTAATCAACTTTTTTGGATAATTTGTATTTTTAGTTTATCAGTCTGACTAAAGACGTCTCTCATGTATTTGACTCCTGCTGGAGTTCCTGCTGGGTTTGAATATTATCTCTTCCCATGTGTCGTTCTAGCTCACTACATGTCTGTAATGTGACTTTAGAACAAATTATTTAATCAATGTTATATGTTATAGCCACTGGCTCACTGCATAATGCCCAAATCTTATATTATAAAGCACAACATTGTGGAAGGTCGATTAGGGGACACATAGCACGGAAGTACCATAATGGTAATGTTGTATTATGTAATTCTTCTTCTTCTTCTTCTTCTTCTTCTTATTATTATTATTATTATTATCTCTCTTTGACACTTTTGAAAAATGGTGAGCAGAGAGCACAATAAAGTATGGGCCTACCTCAGCTCAGCCATCCCCCATCCCCCATCACACACACACACACACACACACACACACACACACACACACACACACACACACACACACACACACACAAACACACACAGACACACACACACAAACAATGCATAATGATCACTGGCAGAAAATGTTAATCAACCTAATTAATGGAATGACAGTTGGACCAGAGAAACAGAATCTGACTTTGTGAGTTCCTCAATGCCAAGAACTGTCTTGGAAAGCTTTTCGATATTTCAACAAATTCCCAAGCCTTGTTCAATTACATCATTCCAGCAATAAGGAAACATAATCATATAAATTACATGCAGGGTAGATCCACCTTGTCAAATGGAGAGAATATCGGTTTCACACGAGCAGCTTTCTGCTATCATCGCCTGCAACAGCCTCAGCATCCACTGCAGTTCAGTTAGAGAAACATGTTATTTGAAATACCTTTATCAGCACCACTCTGTGACAGTTTGACATGCGAAGATACTGTGTTTCTCTTTTTAACAAGTGCAATTTCTCCCTCTGGCTTTCTGTATTTGTTTTCCATGTCAGAGCTGCTTTGATGTTAATACTGCACAACTAAATTTAGGCATCGGATAATGATTTAGCTACTTTTAAATATGATGAATGTACTCATTATTTCCAATGAACATTTGTTTGTAGGCTTTCTCCCCTAATAGGAGCTGGTCGATCCATTCTTTAAGTGTGCAGTGTGTTCTCAGGGACTGTGATGTCATGTCAACCAAAATCAACTCCGTTTTTATTCTTGACTCAAATTAAAGGAAGGATATGCAATCCCCTGATGCTTTGCAATATAATAAGGGAATGCAAAACTACGTAGAAAATATAATAGTCCACTGGTCGTCATTGATTTTCTGGCAACTATCCTCCTCTCAAAAAATGAGTAAAATATTGCACGGGAGATGAACATAACTCACAGATGCATGCTGTGCATGTTATACATATGAGAATAAAATGGGTAAAATGAGTGCAGCATTTCATTAACACCTGATCATGTTATTTTGCTTGTTTTGTGTGGTCAAGGGCACTTTGATCCATGCGATGCCTAGAGGCCTTTATTAGAATAGAAGATGTATTTCCTGAACTACACTTAGCTGAAAATGGATCAGACAGCCTCATCCTTAACATCAGTGAATATTTGTTAAACTCTCCAGATCAGAGATTCATACAAAACGCCAATAATGTCTTTGCAGCCAACAGCTTTGGTCTCAACTACCTCGACAAACTACATACAGTATTGTTTATAAACCCTAACCCACTACGGTACATCCAATCAGAGAGGGACTGGACTGCATCTTTAACTGTAGCCCGCGTCCTGGCTGCACTCTGGCTGTGGTAAACCGAGATGACTGCTGGGATGGAGAGCTGCCAGGCCCGACACAGTGAGTCACCGTCGTCCCGGGCCAAGACCTGGGTCCAACCTCCCTCCTCCGGGTCCGAGGCCTCACAGCCCAGGCATCCAGAGCCAGGGCTTGCTGGGACGCCTCAGGGTGTGGGGTATTTATTCAGCTTATCTGACAGTCATGACTTCAGACCTGTTTGTTTCCTTCCCCCTGGAAAGCCCCAGCGATTCTGACAAACGTAGAAGAAATGGATCGCATCCAAGCACGGGGATAGATTTTAGAATCGCGTGGCTCGTTGAAGCAATCTACCTACTGAGTGCTAACCTAAGAGTATAGTTTTCCCTACCCTCCAACATAAACGCCTGGCAGTCTGAAATTCTCATTTCGCCCATGAGAAGGAAAATAAGAGTGTCCGTTTGTTGCCGTGTTACAGAGTAGTCAGATTCTAGCGGGGATGGTGAGTTCCGATTCTGTCACTGCATGTTGACCAAGCGAAAACACAGCAAGAACTGCTGTCTCTCACTGGTCTGCTGTGCGCTAAAGTCAATATAGCAGGGGATGAGATTACCTCTCCAGTCAAAAGCTCTTGTGTGAGCCTTGGACGTGTGTTGGAATTATACTAACCTCCCTTTGGGGCATTGTGATACTGTAGCCTCCCTCCTTCTGCAACAGCCCCTGAGGCTAAAAGAGGGCAAAGGGAGGTCAGAGAACATGTAAGCCTATATCTCCCTCTGTGGTAACGTGATTCACTAAGGAAGACCTGCTGACATAATCAGAGATAGGGAGTGTGTTGGGAAAGAGGCCAATCCCGCCCATACTTACAGTACAGTAAACTACTGTTTAAAGAAAATGGCGTCGTGATCAAGCTGTCATCTGGCTCGTGCGTTTGTGGAATACTAACTGCACGGCTCCACCGCAGGCGTCAGCGTTAACCGTCAGCCATCATTTTGACGCCCTACCAAGAAATGAACCTCAGCGATTCTCTGACTTGCTACAGTGGAGCCGCTGTCATTAATTACAATGGATTCGTTCCCTCAGCGTCTGATGACTGACGGTTGATGCTGATGGAGTGGAGATGTGCAGTAATGAAGATTAGTATCAATATACATTTTTCCCCTCACTATGACCATGGAGTAGAAAAATCAACAATAATAGCCCACGGCCACGGAGAATCCAAAGGTCACATTTGAAAGGCCTGAGGATTGAACGGGTGAAGGGGCCAGTTCCCTATCTCTCCCAGAAAAATATGCCTCCTATGTTTTAAAACTTATGTCTTTGAATCACTCTCAGCTATTCTGCATAAATGTCACCACATACCTAGCCTGGCAAACCAGATGGTTTGCTTCGCTTACCCATCAGGGAACTCTCCACTGGAAACTGTTTGGCAGCTGATTGGATGAACCGTCTGTCTATCACCGTCTATCACGCGTTACCTTCAACAGCTCCTTGCTAGCCTGGGTCCAAATGTTCGAATACGCCCACTAAAAGTTTGCTGATTCTTGAAGTGCTCAGCAGAGTGTAACAAGTTGACAATTCTCTCTGATATCAGGCTGGCTCCTCGCTGTCATCACACCTAAACCCACCCAGTGTAGCTGGTTATATTTAAAACTCCTCAGAACCAATGCTGATTGGTGAGATCGTTTTCTGATCTGACACAAATGGATCTCTAGGGGGCGGATGTAGCTTAGGAGGTAGAGCGGCTCTTCCAATGATCGTAGGGTCGGCGGTTCGAATCCTGGCTGCTCCTGACGACATGTCGAAGTGTCCTTGGGCAAGACACTGAGCCCCAAATTACTCCCAATGAGCAGACTAGCACCTTGCATGGCAGCTGCTGCCATTAGTGTGAATGGGTGAATCAGAGGTCTTCATTGTAAAGTGCTATATAAGTGCAGTCCATTTACCATCGGCCATCTATGGAGAGTATCCAGATGGCGAGAGAAACAGAATGTGAGCTTAGAAAATCAGGATGGTCTCACGAGGCTACCACATACCTGCTGTTTAATCATGTACTCCTGTTAAATGACTCGCTGGAATCAGAATTCACCACAATAATTACATTTAAAGTAAGAAGTCAGTGTACTACTACTCACCAGAACTCACAAGTGCATCTCCTTTCTAAACAAGTGACTAAGAGCATAATCTAGTGCTGAAGGCAAAGTACAAGAGTAGCAAATTAAAAATACAATAGGTGCTAAAGAGGGAGGATACTGGTACTTCTTGAAGAGGTGAGTTTTGAGCCTGTGGTGAAAGATGGTCAGCTACTCCACTGTTCTGACATCAGTGGGCAGTTCATTCCACCACTGCGGGGCCAGGACAGAAAAGAGCCATGACCGTGTAGATCGACCACAGTCAACCAGTTGCCCCAAGGGAGCAGAGCGAAGTGGTCGGGTTGTAAGGCTTGACCATGTCCTGGAGGTAGGAGGGAGCTGTTCCTTTCATTGCCCTGTAGGCTAGTACCAGTTCTAAACTGGATGCGACTGGGAGCCAGTGTAGAGAACGGAGAAGGGGAGTTGTGTGGGAGAATTGGGGTGGTTAAACACCAGGCAAGAGACAGCTTTCTGGACAAGCTCCAGAGGTTTAATGGCTGACCCTGGGGCCCCAGCAATGAGGGAGTTGCAATAGTCCAGGCGGGAGATGACAAGGGTCTTAATAAGCACCTGTGCTGTTTCGTCAGTGAAGAATGGGCGAATCCCCCTGATGTTGTAGAGCAGGAATCTGCAAGAGCGTGTAACAGATGTGATATGTGCGGAGAACAACAGTTGGTCATCCAGGGTCCCACCCACATTCCAGACTACAGTGTCGTCAATGGTGATGGCCAGGTTGCAGTGTGGGCAGCCCTTCTCCAGAAGAAACTACAGCTCAGTCTTGTCCAGGTTGAGGAGAAAAAGGAGAGGACTCAGGACAGACCCTTATGAAACCCCTGTAATCAGACTACGTGGTTCCGACATCTACATACTGTATACATGTCATTCTAAGTTGATTGCATGTTAATGTTCTCTGTATCTACATCCAGATGTTGTCTTTGTTATTGATATGAGCTTTGTTGCTTATCCATTCCTAGTAGATGATGCTATGGACATTAGCAAATACACCCTCAATCAATTTTAATAAGTCCATCAGCCATTTACGAGCAGTTTACCCTTCCGATGTCATATAATTGTGATTTATTGTTAAAGTATGCATAGTGCAGTTACATTTATCAACAAATATGAGAAGTTTGAACAGCATTTTAATTACAGTTTTAGAGTTGGGAAAATTAGATAATTTAAGGGAGATTATCAATCATAATCAATCTACACTTGTGTTGATATTTTAGAGTGAAATCCTTCTCTTTAACCAATGCTGTTTTACCCGTAGGAATGAAAAGCATGTATGCAAACTGTATGTAAATTGGAAACAGTCACAAATTTTCATCAAGATGACTGCTTTTTTCCCCTTCTCTATTGTATGCTGTTAATACATGCGTATTGGCAAATCAAATATGATAATTGAAAACAATTATGTTTAATTGGAACAGTGGTATGCAAATGTGCCACTCGATGTATCTGTATGTCAACATCATCCATATATATCAAGGAGGCACCAGGCAATCAAAAACAGACCAGCCAACACAGCCGTCCTCTATCCTCCCACTCAGAGGGGAGAAACGACCTGCATTTCAACATGGCCTCTTAAAGGGACACATATGCTGAATGTTGTGCCTAATTTGTTTCCATCTATCTCTTACCCTGAAGAGAACTCCTTCTACAAAGGACAAAACCACCGAGCAATTCATTTCAGGGTTGCGAGGAGACACGTGAAGTCAGGCCTAGGCTAAGGATTCCATAAAAGGCCGGTCAGTGAGTCAATAATGCTGACAATGGATCACGCCCATTTAGACATCCTGACGCCCTCCCCCATAGGTAGCACATGACTGCTGCACGTGACGGTTTGTATTATAGGCCGATTATGAGATGGCAGTAGAGTAGATTTTAAAAAAAGAAAAAGAAAAAAAGAAGCAGTCTCAGTGTCTACAGGTCATGGGAAAAGCCCATTCTCCATGGTGAAAAGTGTGACTGTGAAGTGTGCCCAGGTCTATGCACACCCACTACTCATAGTGACACAATACATGAAAAAGTCTAGACACACATACAATATGTGAAAGGACAATACGTATTTATGCACTTAATATACAGTGATTACATCTTAAATCCTCTGAGTTTTAGTTTTTTCCTTCTTTACCTAAGGTTTTCTTAACCCACTGCAACCTTCTCAAACGTCCTCCATCAAGTACACTTCCCTGTGGATTCAAGATTTCTTTATTGTCATGTCCTTCATACAGGTATAAGTGAGTAAAATGCTTGGGTTCTGGCTTCTCAGCCTGACAGCAACGACCCAATAATAATACAAGAGGAATTGCCTTCAGTCTGTATTCTCCATACAGCATTCCAGTATGTCTTAGCCTGCCGCAATGGCTTTGTGAAAAGAGGAGTCAGTGCATTGTCCTCGACTGTGTATTAATGCATTCTTCATGAAACAAGGAGTTTTTGCCACATGCTTAGCACCCAAAACCAGATCAGCATGAGTCATTAGGCCATTTCTGAAATGTAGTTTTAACCAGTACTGTCATAACAACCTCCATGCCAATAAACGCAGTGCAAGATATGTCAACTCCCTGATTAATGGTGTTCATAAATAATGACGATGGTGCATGAAGGACACTGGGAGGTGAAGTCTGTTAAATATGCCAGTGTTCACATATGAAATCTAATTAGCCATTATGAGATAAGGCTCTTTGCGTGTAAGAGATATCAATGTGTCTGATTGCTCTGTCAAATCCTGACAAATATTAAATTAAAATCAAAACGTTATTGCAGACATTCTCTGCAAACTATTAATAGCCTTTATTATTTTCTCTATAAAGCGGCTTACTAACTGTAACGATGGAACTCAATTTCAATGTTTGATGAGTTTTGTAAACAGGAGAGACACGCGATGTATAACAGCAGAGCTCCAGCGCTCAAAGAGGAGCGTCTTTTGGCAATCGATGTGAGCATGTTACAAATCTTCGGCCGCTTTTTCACTTAATTTGATCAAAACGGCCAAGCGAAGGTTGGTGAAGGACAATAAAGCCGTCCAGCTGGTTGGTCTGGTGCGTTGGCAGCCTCAGACGCTGACAGGCCGCGCCGTGTAGGCTAGTCACTGTCTGTCTGTCTGTCTCTGACGTCACAACGTTTCCACAGCAAATCATAAAAAGGGACTAAAAAATACATAAAGGAATCATCGTTGTGTCACCAAAATTTATGAGCCTGCCATTGACAATATTTTCCCCTATGAATAATGGCGAGATGAGGCGTCGTATTTCTACTATGGCCCCTCCCCTAGCTCAATCTCCAGTGCTGTCCAACATGACAAGCAGACGCCAGGGAGAGGGAGGGGTGTTAGAGGCTGGCTCCAAGTTCGCAGTGTGGAATATTGGGCTTCGACAAGCTGTGGAGCTTACAGCTTTGATCCTGTTGTTGTTGCATGACATGGCAGCACATACACTGTAGTGTTGTCCGTCTTAAAGGGGTAGCTCAGAATTTTGGACATAGAGCCTCATTTATCACTTACCCATAATGGTCTTGATTGATGGAGAATATTTTTAGCTGATTCCATGCTGTCTCTCGTTCCGGCCTTAGCGGCATGCTAAAGCTAGCGCAATGCAGTAGAAATGGCTAGCATTCAAAGAAAACACTCCACAGTGCACCCAAATCAAATCAAATATGAGGATGTTCTGTCAGGGACTCATTTGAGTTTTTATACCATCATTTTTGAAGTTCAACTATCATTCAACCCATTTGTTTGTTCAGACCTATATGGCTCTCTCTGTAAATAGGGAGGTGGTGTGATACGCAACTAGCCGGCACTATTGTCTTCACAACAAGGAACAAAAGCGTAGACTATTCTCTTACTATCAACACCAGTTGCAGTGGCTACGTTTAGTTGTGTTTATAAGTGAGTTTTATATTTTATTTTAATGCTAGCCATTTTGGCTCGATTGAATTAGTATTAGCATGCTGCTAGTTCCCGAACAAGAGACAGCTGAAAATATTCTTCACCAATCAACAACATTATGGGTAAATTGTAAATTAGGCTCTATGTCCAAAATGCTGAACTACCCCTTTAAATCATATGTTGACGAGATAAAGAGAGATAATGTGCACTCGCTAACATAAATACTCATGCATGTATATTGTGGGTAGGCCTACAAGCACTTGGAGAACTTGGCATACTGGCTCCCTCTCCACAAAACAGCCTTAATATACATGGTAAATGGACTACACTTACTGTACAGTATATAGAGGTTTTATCCAAAGCGCTTTACAATGGCCTCTCATTCACACATACATCCACACACCAATGGCAGCAGCTGCCATGCAAGGTGCTAGCCTGCTCATTGGGAGCAATTTGGGGTTCAGTGTCTTGCCCAAGGACACTTCGACATATGGACAGAAGGAGGCGGGATTCGAACCGCCGACCCTACGATCATTGGACGACCCGCTCTGCCACTGAGTCACAGCCCCTTATACATTCTTTGCACAACCAGCACCTAACCTCTCTCAAAATGCAAAGCTAGAACTTATACTAAGGCTTGCACGAAGCATTCTACCTGATAATGCTGGCGGTAAAAATCAAGAAATACTTTTATTTTATTTTTTTGGGGGGCATATCTGTTTTTCTTTCAAAATATGAGAAACATAAATACAATGACTCCTCCAGCCAATATGAGGATATCTGGGTACAGTGATCAGCATGCACCTCTCTGCCACCATGCTCAGTCCTGATCAGACCGTCCTCCCCTGGAATAATGCCAGGTGTCACTGTCACCTCAATCCTAAACTCACTCACGGTGCAATCTGTCATCACAGTCAGGAATCCATGATAGTCACAGGAGCTTATCTGTCACTTCTCATTTCCGTCTTGGTTTCAGGGGTTCAGGGACTTGCTTTTCATGCAGATGCGAGCATTGCTTTCCTAATGTGACTTTGCTATGTCATTCCAGACATCTTTAGTTCCTCATTGTCAATGCATTCTCAAGTATACATTATTTTACACAAGACTTGAAAATTCGGTCTGAATTCCTTTCACATGCTTTCATGGAGATATTAGGTTGGGAGGTTAACTGCATGTATTTAAATGGATGCTATCACTTTAACCACACAACCATGACTTGGTAATAACATTAAAATTGTCCCAAGCAGCACAACTCCACATTAGAGCAACCCAACATCAAGGTGACGTCTTTAAGCTTGGCCCCTGAGGCAGACTTTGAATGAGGACCTAATGATCCATTTATGAGCGGTAATTTTTGACTCTCAAGGAAACTGAGTTAATTAGGTACAGGGACATTAACATTTGGGCTTTTGACCCACCCGTCACACCCCTAACATCTACTCAACGTTTTATGTGTAGGAAAAGGCATGAATAAACAAGGTTAGAGAGGTATTAATTGAAGGTTGATGCAACCTTTACAAGTGGGAGGTTGTGTAATCAGTCTTAATTTAGGGAAGCCAGTGGTCTGTTAACCTACTCAGGTTAGATCTCTTCTAATATTTCAGCCTGCAGGGGTGTGGGGTGGTAATGAAGTGAACGAGGAACCTAATTAAAAGTTCTCTCTGTGTCTGTATGTCAAGAGGTCAGCAATCTGTCTTACTATACGGAGGGCCTCATGAAATTAACCTTGTCGGGTTGGATTAGTAGATATATTACTGACATGTAAAAGACCCGAAAGGAATTAAACAAAAACGCCCGGTAAAATCGATGTGGCTTTTGCGTAGATGGATAAATGGTGGACTCGTAACCCCTCTGTAAGTTACTGCTTCCCACAGCGAGGCCTGGCAGGGTGATTAATGTTTCTATTTTTAGATCATTTTACCGCTTTACTGATGCATTCATTATTTATTTCTCTTATGGAGAAGGCAGACTGCGACGTTGCCAACGGAAATACATCGTCAGCAACTTGATTGCGTTTAAATGGCAGAGTGGATCCAGAAGTGGAGCAAATGAACGCGACTGAGACGCAAGGCTGCACAGAAACAACGCCGGCGTTGTGAGAAAGGCGGTGCGCCGGGCGTTCAGGTGCGACCCCCAACCACACATCCCACACGTCTTTAACACTCGCGCTCTAAAATGAATTTTCCGACGACCTTGATTGTTTTTAACTGGCCTCTCCTGTCCCCCCCTCCTTCTCTCTCTCTCTCTCTCTCTCTCTCTCTCTCTCTCTCTCTCTCTCTCTCTCTCATTTACCTCCATCCCCTCTCACTCCATTCTATAAATAGAAGGGAGAATGTTCAGGGTGATGAGAACAGCAGGAGCAGATGCTCAGAGTTAGTTTCTCACAGAGAGGAGATGGAGGAGTGGCCTTGACTACCTGCTGAAAACACGCCTGAACAACACTGGCCCAGCGCTCAGCTGAACGACCCATTGTACGATTAAACAATAACCATCACATTATCAATAATGGACTCCAGGGCGCTTAAGCTGGCTGGGAAGATCATGGCCGACCTCTCCCAACCGGGCTATGGCCTCCTCACACACCGCCCCCCTCTGGCAGGAGGCTGCGGTCGTCAAAGACCTAAACTGTTCGACACAGGAACAGCCTTCTCCCCTCGGCCATCAGCCTTATCAACAAGGCTCCCCTCTGACTCTCTCCCCCGACCCTTGTAATTTTTGCACTAAACTGACTACTGCACTGACTGTTTTATAGTCCAATTACACTACTATTTTTTGCTCTATGTTTGTATCTTGCACTGTCCTGTCCTGTCCTGTCTTGTCCTCGCACTTGTCCATTGTTATATTGTTGTAAAGCACAACGGTGTCACAAAAAAATCCTATGTATAGTACAAATGGCAATAAATAAATTCTGATTCTGATTGGTGCACACCTCAGGACCTGTTCTGCTCGACATCACCATACTAGTACCAGGGTATTATATTTTAAGGCCGGTCTCTCAAACTCATGGTATTGCTTGCTGTTGAGGATTTCCATTTTAGTCTGCTTTAACTTGAATGCCACTGTCCACACCACATAGCTACATAGCTGTTGAAGACGTGCCCATGCCGTTCAGAACCGATTCATAATTACACTGAAGACATCAAACTATGGCAGCCCTGTCTGTTGTCTGAAGCTAATTAGCATGAAAGCTTCACAACGGAAACGATATAGCACAATAAGGCACTCGTCCACTGTTTACTAAATAGTCCCCCATGGAAAGCGTTAACTGGTTGGAGATATTCAGGATACAGACACCGTGGACAGATGTTCGCCAATTAGCATGAAGTGTCAAGTGTCACGCTACAAATCACACAACTTTTAACAACACAATCAGCCTGCCAGCATTTTGTGTTTTGTATCGGTTACTGTAGCTCCACCTACTAATCATGGTCATTCTTTCTGGTATAGTTACTCATGGTCTCTAGTTTCGAGCTGGTGATTCATTTTTGGTTATGGGGTTGTGGAGATATTCAGGATAAAGGGGATACAGACAGGCAGACAGAAATCACATAGACATGCAGCAACTCAGCAACCACGCAGACACACCGTTTCTGTAATTATAGTAAAGATAAGCAAAATCACTGGGATAGCAAGAAAAGGAAAAAAAAGCAACTTCAACATTATGTGGTAGTGTGTTCATGAGCTATTCAGATTTTCTGTTTCATGCAAATTTCAATTTTGAAAATGTTCAAAGTAAAAAAGAAAAAAACTGACAGGCCAATGATATACCAGGGTGGACTGGGGGGGGCGGGGCAGGTGGGGTAGGTTATAGTAATTTATCAAATGCTGACCGAATTTAGGATGATCAAAGCGACTCTCTTCTGGTCGGAGTCAATAATCATCATGGGTTAGGTCCAAGTTTCCATATCTCATGGAGAATTACTGTACGTTGATTGGACATTGTTGTGGACATTATGACCATTATATTTGATTAAGCAGAATAATCACCGGGCTACAACAGCTCTTGGAGAACACACCCAGTTCTGTGAAACTCATCCATGTTGGAAGAAACATCCCACTCTCTCTGGCCCTGTGTCCCGCTGACACAGCAGCTGTGAGTGTGTGTGGGCGTGTATAGGCTACTGTGTGTGTGTCTACACAGGTGGGAAAAGGGAATGGAGGGGAGCCTGTGAGTTGAATAACAAATTGGGTACATTGCACACCTGAGGAGCTGTCGCTGTCATGATCAGCCGTTTATAATGCATGAGGGAGAGGGAACGATGTGTGTGTGTATGTGTGTATGTGTGTGTGGGTGGGTGACCCAGAATCAAAGCTCTGGATTCTTATATTTTCTATTAAATGTACTTTACGCGAGAGCATTGCACATAGCAAGTGTGATTTCTTCAGCTTTGGTCTCCAGCTTCGGTTTTCATCTTTGCTCTCCTTCGGTTTATTACTGCTCTCCCTCCGTCAGACCCGAAGTCACACTTGTCACATCGTGTCACGCGCTCTCTCTTTCCGCTCCCTCCGTCTTCACAGCCCGTCTGGCCCAGCGGGTGTGTGTCCGGACCCCCCCCCCCCCCCCCCCACCCCCACCGAGCGCTCAAGGTGACACGTGTTTGCTCAGGCGCCGTCGAGTGGGCTGCGTCCAAGGGCCTCGCAGCCGGCCCACCTGGCCCTCTTCCTCTCTCTGCTGCCTGATCCAAACAGGGGCCCCCCCCTATGAACAGGAGGCACAAACATCAGACCCTGGGCCCCGAGACAGAGGACGCGATGCGCCGCTGACCCCAGGAGCCTTTCCTCGTTTCACAGAGACGCTAATCCCCCCTGTTGCGGGGGTCCGGCGGAGTGGCAGGTTGACACGGTTCCAGCGCTCTGACACACTCATTCACGGCTCATTGTATAAGCGAGTGTTTGGGGGAGCGGCGGGCTGTTAGGCAGCCCGCTTGATGTTTTTCTGCAGGGTCAGCAGAGGCTCGGCAAAGCTAGCGCCGTGGCAGATAAATCAATGAAACCCAATTAAATCAATGAAACCCAATTAGACGCCAAGAAAAGCCAAGGTGATAACGGCCAAAAAAGCACCAAGTTAGATCCTCAACCGCCTTTTCCCCTCAGAGCAACTTTGTGGAAATACCAAGATTTAATTGCACTCTTTCTGGTTCACTAACACCATCTCCACGAGTCCCAGCGCTTGAAGGAGCTGTCTGTGACCTGTAAATTGAGACAGAGTGCTATAAAAAGCCCATGAGGGATTTTAATGTTTAAAAAACTGCTCTAGCCAAGTCAGATCATTTAATAAAGACAAAACCTATAGACCCTGTGTCTTGTCTTATGGGCGCATCAGCCTTGTTTATCGTTTGTATGAATCAAGTGCGTCGTCGTGGATTTAGGTTTACTCGAGGACAGTGTAAAGATGGATGAAGTGTCTCTAAGATGTCACACGTGAAAGCGTGACAGGCAGCACGCGCAAAGGCTAATTGTCATCCGAGGTTATGATCTTGGGTTATTCCTCTGGGGATGAATGCCGTTCTGTTTCCATATCAAGGCCAGAATTAAAGGCAGTGTGTCTCTTGATCGCCCAGTGAGCCAAATGAGGAGACCTCTGCCGCAAGCAACCTGCCACTAGCATCTGCTGCTTTGCACACATGCTCTATGCTTCTCTTGCTTCTGCCAGTTATATGAGACCAGTCTGCCTTTTTCTTATGTATGTAACTAGGAAGAAATACACACACCCCGCTCTATGACTACCGATGAGCTTCATAAGAAGACTGTCCCTCTGACTGTATTGATGTCTAATCCTCTTCACATTTCAAATCATGTCTCTTGTTCTGTGTACTCACAGTCAAAGTGATGCTAATTGGACAGAGCAAAGACAAGTCGACAGAAGTGTTGTCATGATTGTTTTTTCGCTGTAATTCTATCCCTGGGTGAATGTCAGACAAGAAAGCTGAAAACAGCAACGCTTTGCCTAACACACTTACCATATGCAGATATGTGGGAAATGGGGATGTGTTCTGAACTAATTAAATGAAAAACAGCAACTTAAGCATATGTGATAGCCCGCTGTGTATTCATGAGCTACTGTATATGTTTTCGGGGTTGTGCTGTAAATTGCAATTTTGAAAATGTTCAAAGTTAAAAAAGAAAAAAAGCCTGACAGGGCACTGATAAACCAGGGTGGACTGGGGGGGGGGGGGGGGGGTGGCGGGGCATGGGGGTAGCTTAGTAATTTAGTAACTGCTGACTCAATGTAGGATGATCAAAGCAACTACATCTACTGATCTGAAGGATGCAGTCAATAATCATCATGGGTTAGGTCCAAGTATCCTTATCTCATGGAGAATTACATTAGACACTGCTTTGGGAGCATCCTAACGATTATTCAGCATGCTGGGAATGTGATTTAGGTATTGATCTTCATGAGCCCTACTGAAAAACAAAAAAGTTATCCCCAGAAAACAGATAACCAAAACCTAACCACGCACTGAGGGAGCTTCTAATCCCATTACCTCTGTGATTAAACGCAACCGTCTCCTTCCCCGAGCTCCTTCAAACCCCCCCCCAGTGGAGAAACAGATGCAGGCGACATCTTGGATCCTCCCAGCAGTCGGTGTATAAATCCATGGCTGGCCTGTGTTCTCAGACAGCGTGATGGTCCAGTTCTAAATCACAGAGGCCAGACTGTCTTGGGTTGACAGTCCGTCTCCTGGCAGATCAATATAGCGATAAGGGGGGGAAATGGATTTCAAGGCACAACCGAGATATAGGGAGAGGCGCTGGCGCTCCAGAGAGGTCTATAAGCATGCATATTAAAAGCCAGAGGGAATATTACACACTGGGAGTGATGATGATGACTCGGTCCACCTCATTTACTCCCCGAAAACCTGTTGAGGAGAGCAGCAGCGGGCGGTAGATAAAGGCAGACGATGGATGGCGATTTGAAGAAAGGACAGTGTCCCTATTCAAAACAAATGTTAGGAGGAAATGGAGATTTCATTAGATCCCCGGGGACCTTTGTGTTTAAACGAGGTTTAATCATTTATGGCCAATTTGTTGAGCTCGACGGGGAGGGGGGGGGGGGGGGTAGTCTGGGATGGTTTGAGGGAAATACTGATTGTAGAACTTTATCGACCCACAACAACACTGTGTCTGTTGTGTTTTTCTCTGTGAGCGCCTCGGTGAATGTGCGAGTGTTAATGGTTTAATAAACATCCTCATCGTCGGCAAGACGACGGGATAAGGTGATAACTGTTGGATATTTCAAGAAAAGTATGAACACACAAATGGAATTAGGATGATTTGAATCGAATTACCCGGAGACACCGTGTGACTTGCAGTGGGATAGAGATCACACTCTCTAGAGAGACTTTCTGTTCCCAATCTCAAACCTCAAAGAGAAATCATAGAGCCATTTTCCTTTTTTTCATTTGGTGCTCAAGGAGAGAGACAAAGGTGCTATGTCCTCCATTATAGAGCATAGTAGTACGGTACGTCCGCCATTATAGTCATAATAATCTATCCACATGGGCATTTTTAGACAGAAAAGAACAGATAGCATCCTTCAAGAATGCATTCATCATATGCTGAAAAGACGGTTTCTACGGTTATTGCAGTAGTCCTTTAACATTGCTAACAGTTTTCCGCCTTTCAAAATCAATGACTCAACCACCATGTTAATATGTCAATTGGAATACTGATCAAATGGACGCTGAATTAAGTGCTATAAAAATGGAGAATGAAAATTAGTATTTAAAACTATGAGCCTTGACCGAACAGAAATGAAGCGATGATGGAACGAGTGAGCGAGCAAATTAGTCGACAAACTGCCACATGCCGTTGAAAATCAATAGCCTAGCTTTTATCTCATCCATATAGGACAAGCATGGCTTGCCTCTCTCTTTCTGTGGTCTCTCCTCAGTCCTATGGTCGGCCTTAAACAGCAAATCAATCGCTACTGCATCTCAGTGCCACACCAACACAGAGCAAGTGTGCCCCAAGCTAAACCTACAGCACAACCCCTCAATTAAGGTCAGTCACACGCAGGTCCAAGGTCCGATAGTCACCGGGGGATAAGGGAGCATATGGGAGACTATACAGTAACATCTCTCCTCTTTGTTTGAGGACTAGGCTGTAGTGCTGAGGTTCTCTGCTGTCTTTTCTCAAGACATAACAAAGTCTCCCAGCCAAAATGAGACATGACATACCACAAAGACCGACATGGCCTTCAAACTCTGTTTTGATTTCACATGCACATTTTTGGGATTTAACCCAGACAGCACTTCTTAGATCATCAAAATCTGCCAGGACACAAATTCATAACATGCATGTAAATGACAAAAATATGAAACATTGTATGGGTAACATGGTGGCGTGCACTGGTATCGCTGAGAATATCTGAAAACCACATACATGTCTTCAACACAGAGCAGACACACACAACTCTGTTTGCCTTTATTGTTCGAATGACATAAAAGATTGAAAGAACTTATTTGACATGAGAGAAGAATGATCACAGAAGTGCTGCAGTCCTTAGAGAGCCTCTATTGAATGCGCGACAATGAATCTTGATTGGGACTGATAAGAGCTTCGAGAGCAAGGACTCTCCTCTCCCATTACTTTGTTCCAGGGTGACCTGTGACACTTCAGGGACTGAACAGCTAACGAGGTAATTAGCCAGTAGAGAGAGAGGTCAAAATATGCGTTCTGATCAAAGAGTTGACATTCTTCATGAGTGATGGAATGCTGAAGCTCTGAATATTGAAGCTCATAGCACTGTCCCATTGCTTTGGCTGAATCTCAGAATTACACTATCAGAATACTATTAGAATACACAAAAACAAGTCCATACCCAGGGATGCGCGTGCACAACTATGATCACAAAAATGCTGAGGCAATATCATGGTTCAATGTATTTAGTTTCTCTAAAATTATGTCAGGATCCAGATTAATTGTAGCTGTTGCGCTACTAGGTCGGGGCCGGGCGGAGTAAGAGGAAGAATGAGACAAATGAGAGATATAAGGGTCTAGGTGTACATATACACAAACTGGAGCAGGCATATGTTTTCCTGTTAACTGCTACAGTTAGGAAATGGAACAAGGTTTGAGGTTGTGACATGGCCACAGCTCTTTCATGTCCTGGCCACACAGTGAACTGACCACCGACATGGTCAGTGCTAAATGACTGATGTAATGCGAACACCCAAAGACATGCCATGCTGTTGTTAACTAGCCAAATAATGAATCTTAGCTGTGTTTTGCTGAAAGTTGAAGATTGAGGGTAGTTGTCATTTTTCGTTGAAATTGGTTCAGTCCAACTACTGTATCCTTCTCCTATTATGTAAAGCACTATGTGCTACATTGATTTGTATGAATGGTGCTATATAAATAAAATGGCATTGACATAAGCACACATTTAGTTTTACATGAAAACATGATTGGATTTTGATAGAATTCTGTGGCAACCCAGCGCCCTCACAGTCCAAAGTGGCCGCTAGCTGTGGGACTGCAGTTCCCAGAACCCCACAGGTTGTGGGTTAGAGAGGTGAATGACTCCCTGGACTGATTTTCCACACCTGTCTCAAAGCAATCAGCCACGTCCCCTCACCAAAAATTGGAAAACCCAGGCCAGACTAAGAGGGGTGAGGCAGAAAGCATGCTGCCTCATGTGTGGATTTTGTTTGAGATCTTTCATTTGTAACACTAAGTTAAGTTTATTAAAGAGAAAACGTCTGGCTATTTGCTGCAACTTGCTTCCCTTGTCTCTGTGTGCCACTGCCGTTTTGGCATTTGTGGTCTTCCCTATCCCCTGGGTTGCCACAATACAAAGAAACTATGAGGAAGTCTGCATGAGGTAGAAGAGGAGGAAGAAGATGACGAGGAGATAATTACAAATACACAAGGGTGTGCTCAGGCATTTGCCCAGACCATAATTTAAACCTTTAATTAAAACTAAAATCATGTCACAGCACAATGCCTATGAACGCATTACCATTTTATTCTGCATCCCCCAGGGCTTGAACTCTTGGTGAGTTACCTGCCATGTGAGAAGTCGTAGATGGTTTCACACTGACAAGCAATCAAGGGTTACATGTAAATGTCACAGGTGTATGTAACAGGTGTATGCAACATGGAGGTTTCATCAGTTTCCACAAAATGTTTGTTAAAGGCACCACAAGGGGTAAAAACTAAACCAACGACTAAACAATAAAACTAAGGTACACACTCAACAAGTGGAGAACAAAAGACAAATCTTACAAACTTACAATGTGGCACAGGAAACACCAGGGACAATGAAGTTATGGACTTCAACATTCCTGCCAGTTCAAAGCATATGGAAGTTTCTGCTCACTTGGGCCTACATGTTGGTGGTTAGGGCTGGGTATCGATTTGAATTTCAAGAATCGATTTTATTCTGATTCACAAGGTTCAGAATCGATTATCACGATTCAATATAGATTCGGTTAGTGTTACTAAACCTGTTTTTTGTTTTAGCTGTAACCTTAATTTCATGACTGCCAAGTTATGCAACACATCAATACTAGGGCTGGGTATCGATACTGATTTCCAAAAATGAATGAATGAATGAATTAATCATTGGATGAATTAATGAACTATTCATTCCTTCATTTATTCATTCATTCATTAAATAAAAGATCGATTTTGGGATTCATGAATTGATTCTGAATCATTTGATTCCGAATCGATTCAGAATCGAAGCATCGATTTTTTAAACCCAGCCCTATTGGTGGTTGTTGCAAAGTGATAGCATGTACGGCTGATTTGCTATGATTTTTTTTTAAGTTTTAAACTTAAAAACTTCTGGCATAGGACTGGACCTATGTGCAAAGTTTGGAGATTTTTCATGCATGAGAAAATTGGGAAATACAAGAGGGACCTGCAGCAGCTGAGGCTACCCGGCCCTAATAATTCCCCTTCAAGTGTTGACGTTTGTGTTAGATTGGGTTGCAGGTTTCTTTTGGTTACCAATCGATAATTGACAATGTAGCCCTGGTCCAGGGGGATATTTCACACAGCTGGCTAACTGAGTAAGCCTGACTTTTGCAACGAGTAAAACCTGGAAACTGTTCAAATCTGGAACATGGACTGAGGTAAAAAAAAAAAAAAAAGCTTTCCGGGTTTAACTTTGTGCAAAAGTCAGGCTTACTCAGTTAGCCAGCTTTGTGAAACAGCCCCCTGGGGTGTATTCCACAAAGCTGGCTAACTAAGCCTGACTTCTGCACAAAGTAAAACCCGGAAAGCTTTTTTCTTTTCTTCAGTCCATGTTACAGATTTGAAGAGTTCCCAGGTTTTACTCATTGCAAAAGTCCGGCTTACTCAGTTAGCCAGCTTTGTGAAACAGTCCCCTGGGCTATTGCCAACATAGTTGTTTACTTCTGGGGATGCGTGCGCACAACTCCGTGCAGACTTGGCCAAAAATGTGTCAGTCCCTGCCTATGCCAATGATCAAGGCTCATGTGCAGTTTAAGATGGATTGGCCAACCCATTGAAGAGATAAATGGAGTCAAACAGACAGTTTCCTGTAGGATGTAAGATATTGCAGGATGGTCTGTTTATGTTTGCTTGTTACTTTTGTTGCATCGTTGTTTATTTAAGATGTTTACCTTCTATAGACATAAGTGTGTAAGCTAAGTGTGTAACCTATGTGTGGGTGTATTGTGTTATCCCTGAATCAACCACACAGTCACCATGACGAAGTGGATGTCAAGGTAGCCGCTGACCTCAGCCATTTTCTCTCTGTGTCACCAAGGCCACCAGCCGTTATGAGCCCCACCGCGGCAGCCAGGCTGGTGGTGTGAGAGCGGAATAATGGTTAAGGAGTCACGGGCTCCCCCAGGCCACCAGGCTTCAGAAACCTGCACTTACGGGAGTCAACAGCAGTGTCAGCAGCACAGGCCACTGCATCACACAGCAGCCTCACGGGCAGCAGACCCAACAGCAGCGCTGCTGTGCTCCGTCGTACTATAGCCCACACTGGCTGAGGGTTGAGGATGCTGTACCCAAAAACCAGCACTCCAGGAGCTTCAACTGTGCCACAAGCTAGTCGCTGCTTCTATTTCTGAAACAACATTTATTGTTCCTCTGATTGGCTGAAGTGTAATATCACATGGTTTTCCATAAAGAAACAGGCACAGCCGGTTCTCACAGGATCAGGGTGGCTTTATGAAATATGAAACGCGATGTTGCTTGATTGAATGCTCCAAGTCATAATTGGATTCCCACTCCGCCCAGACTGGTACGGATGGAAGATAATGGTGACGGCGTTAATCAAAGAGAGAATGTATTTTGATCCCACCCTCAATTAGATTAGAAATAAACTGAGTAATTTGTACAAAATTTGATATGAATTACCTACGGGTCATTCAACTTGATCTCTAACCCAATTGCAAGCAGCTGTACCAAATAATATTAAGAATTTCCAATTGAAATGAATGTCATTGACGAACATGAGATGCCAATTAAAAATCAGTTTAATATTGGGTTGTTTCAGTTCTGTTAAGCAAATTAAATATCTCATATTGAATTTGTTTTATTATGCTACACAGCAACCACTACTATAAGCTAATTGGAATAGGGGTGTTATTGAAAGGTGAGGAATATAATATTCTACGTTTCTGCATTCTACTTGCTGTCATTAATTCTAAGTTTTTAAACTCATAATATTTGACTGTAATTGGATACCACAGTACTGTAGTGTGGCAAGAATGATATGGACCAATTCGGTTAGCTTCTGGATTGTATACCTCTTTCAGAAACTAATGCAACCCACTCTCCTCTTGAGTAGCCTACTCTTGAGTTTATTCATGATTGCATATAAGTCAATATGTACAAAGGGCTGGGAATCTATAGCACCAATGCAGTTGTTCATGGCATGAAAGCACAGAATTAGCTTAAATGTTTACTCCATGATAAGTTGTTGGCATGCTATACTTAAGTGTAGCTTGTGAAATAGATCAGAAACATTCAGGTGCAAATAAACTCATTCAGCTTCCCGTAGATGTCAAGGCTATGGATGACAGTAAGGTGGCTTTCTCAGTATGATAAAGGGTTAAAGGGAGAGATAGATGTCACATTTGATTAGCACTGAGCATGTCATTTGCATATCCATAAAAACAATTAACTCGGTTAATCAATTGATAATCTATTTCCTTTCATGTAATGTGGAACCTAAAGTAAACAATTTGCTGGGAATAGTGATACATGCATTTGACCCATGATCAATACTTTCAGGTTGAAGGGGCACACTTGTCCTTGATCCTTTTTCCACAATAAAGTATATATATACTATATATAATTTATATATATTATCATAGTTATCATAGTGTTGGGCATGAAGAGAGAAAAAGTGTTGAGATATAGTGATTGAAAGAGAGAATAAGTTTCCATTACACAGGACATGAAGAACTTACAATACAATATTCCCTGCATTGTCACTCAGCTCATATTAACCTACTAATGGCCCATCCTGGAAGAAACGTTTCTTAACCTCAAAGTTATTGCCTTGTTTATTAAAATTAAATATGTTGACTTTCTCTGTGCCTTTCAGATAACTTTCAGAAGGCCACTCAGGGAAAGTAGCCTATACAAGCACCTACCTGCAAAATATCCCAGCCCAGGCCTCTCTGCAAAAGTCGAAAGTTAAGTCATTAACTGCATGGTCGCCTACAAACTTAAGCCTAGGCCTACCTACTAGTTTATAGACGAAACTAACTTATTTATATTTTCAGAACGCAAGTCAAGGCCAGCATTTTTTTTCCAAGGGCCGACTATTATCGTGTTGTTGGTTTCGAGGGGGCTCTATAACAAGGACGGGTTTGTAGAGTGGAATTGGAGATTTGGCCAGTAGGGAGAGATAGTGAGATACTGGAACGGCTCTTTTGTATTGGGCTGCATGGGAGGAGGCAGCAGCAGCAGCCTCAGTACCAGGCAGACGGACAGTTCAGACCGGAGCGGAGAGTGGATTGGGGAGCTGCCTGCTACATGCTGCTGCCTTTGTCGTGACGGGAGCGTTTCGCCACAATCTCTGCGTGCAGACATACGGATATTTATCACGGATTTCAAGAGGAAATAAGCAACAGAAGGCAAATCCATGTACTCGCACGAGGGCAGGGGGTTGCTTCTGCTGGCGCTCTGTGCAGTTTCGCTGGTATGTATTTAGCAGAGTTGACCGGACAGAGCAGTTGAAGTGCTTGTGTTGTGTGACGGTGGTGCGATGCTGCGGGATGAGTGCCCACTGTTGACCGTTACTGGCTCAAATCTCCTCAAGGAGTAGACCACACCAAAGATAGCCTTCATTAAACTGACTAGCCTACGTGTTTGTAGACTATACATCCTATATTAGATTATATTATATTTTGCTACTGGGTAGTCTACTTGGATATGGCTTGTCTCTCCAAACTTAAGGGCTTTTTTTGTAGAAAAAAAGCCGGTTGTTTTTGTTGTGGTATGAATATCAAACAGTCGTGGTCTGGTTTAATGATGAAATTGTGAGAAGTGGTGTAATGTGTACGCCTAAGCTCGTAGCCTACAGGCGGTTTCAAATAATTCTGTGTGTTGTCTTTAATGAAGCTAGCTATTTTTCTGGTGGTAGCCTACGAAAAGAGTTGAATAACGATACGAGGATATACGCGCAACGCGTTCAGACATTTCTTTTACAAAGTAGGCTATTGTTCCTGAACTTGCTGTAATTTCGTGCGTAAGCGTTGGCTACATTTTGTAGGCAGCACAATTCGGCAACAATGTAGCGTATTCAATTGATGTAGGCTAAACATGCCCTCTGGTTACAAAGAACCGACCATTGAGCTATTTCCTCAGGGTGACTAGTCAAAATAAGCCTCAAGGCAAGTCTAGTAAGTGGGCTATCAGCAACATCCATTCAGGTCCACTTTGAGTGGCGCTAATACACAAACTGTAAGCTAATTTAATTTCCGACCCCCAAAATTCAATGTTGGAATCTCTTCGACAGTGAAATGTCTGTAATAACAATTCGTGGCAAATGTTGTTGTAGCCTAATCATTGTTTTCTTCACGAACTAAGGGTTTAATTCTGTTATTTCAGCATTAAATAAGTGAACTCATAACAGCCCTCTTCTCATTCATACTATATAGCTAGCCTACTCATTCCTCAATTCCTTCATACTCTAACAACATTTAAGAGATTCTGGTGTGATAACAGTTTTTTCTTTCAATTTAGCCATCTTTAAATACAAGACCATGTGCTGACCGTTGCAGTCCCTACATTATCTTTAAATGCATTGTGTGCTTGACAGGCAGCCCTAGCCTGCACCTCCACCATATTCCGTTTGAATTCCACTGATTAAGAATGGCAAGTGGCACGGATACCCACAATGCTCTTTGTCTGTCTGGGACTCATTTAGAATTCTTTTGAGGGCCCTTCTAAAGGAATACATGTATTTTGGGGAGGTGCGGTCATGTGCAGATACCCATCCAGTATATGTTTGATCGGATTTGTCTGCTTGCACAGAATATGAATCTATTCAAATCAGAAATTATATGATTCTTGCTTGTTTGGCTAGTTTTTAATTCTCTAGAGATTGAATGGATTCGGAGGAAGTTAAAAGTGCCTCACGTTCAGAATGCTATTGAATATTTTGACAAATTTCTGTTAACATGTGTTCCATGAAATCAAGTGACCTAGAGAAATAGAGAAAGCGTGAAAGAAAGCATGTGTTCAGGGTCAGGAGCTCCAAGTAATGTTAGTTGGATCCCAGCCCAAAATGAATGTTTCGAGAGAAATTATGATAGAGTTTGATTAGAAATAAAGCCACACACTTTAAAAGCTCCCAACATGACAATATTGGCCCGCTAGTTGTTTTACTGTTCCCGTAGTTCCTGCACTTAAAATGGTCTGTTTGTCCAGAGCTGTGTGTGATCAGAGGGGCCGGCAGAGAGCTATGCCCGTGGTTTGGACCTGGGCCCCTCCGGAGGACAAATGGAGCTTGTTCTTGCCTAGCCATGCTTTTTGGCTAATGCTTAACCCTTTTGGCCTCATTATCCTAATTGCAGCCCCCGCTATAAAAACAACAGATGCTTTTGTACAACTGCGAGGACTTGAGAACGTGACCAGGAGGTTTCAGAGGTAGTCAGAGTGCATTTTGGAGGGGTGATTTATGACTCATTCCCCCCCCCCCCCCCCCCCCTTCCAGATCCCAGCAAAGGGCAGGGGCACCCCACCATGCAAGCCAGGCTTCTCTGAAGATGTCTACAATGTAGCAGTCCCAGTGAGCACAGAGGAGGGACAGCCCCTTTTCAATGGTAAGTTTCTGACATATTCCTCCCAATGCCACCTTGTTGTGTATGTTTCATGCGTTCACATTTGTTTCACTGTTTGTGTTTTGCTGTGTGTGCGTATGTTTGTGGGTGTGTGTGTTTGTGTGCATGTACACACACACTCACTCTATACATAATGTTGAGAGCTGGAGGGTGGAAGCAAGCATCAAACATGTTTAAACAATTAGTTTGGCAGTGATGTGGGCTTAGAACCCATGTTGTTTGGCTTGTAAGCCAATAAAACTTCAATCTGGATCAATTTAGCCCTGCATCTGATAGTTTGCTTGCACCGTTATTTTCACAGGGGAATTCCTCCATTTTTTTCAATCTAGGCAAATTGTTGCTGGAATGGGAATGCATAAACATAGGAAAATGTTGCTCTTTTGTTAGTTATGTTTTATCCCCTTTGCAGAGTAAGGCACTTTTGATACTCTGAATTACATTTATAACATTAGACATGATATAAGAAAAGAGTTATGATTGGGTACAGTTACTGTTAATCAAGGCATCACAATAGAAAAGTTGCATGTTGTGTACTTTTTGTGTCTAGTTTTGTATGTCACTGGACATGTATATCTTACAAAACTCATAGCTTAGCTGAATGAAGGCGTTGGTATGCTGAGCAATGTAATGGTAATTACGATGTTAAATGCAGTTATGTTGCATTTTCACATCAACATTAGGAGCACAGTCACCATTTATCCTAGTTATCCTGGTTTTACCGGCTTACTAGGCCTGGCAGACATGTAGTGGAACGAAGTGGTCCATTGCTATAGTGCTTCATTATGCCAAGAACCCTCAATGGCAGAAGTTGTCTCTCATGTTTCAGACCTTGTCCCTGAAGTACCTCAAGCCTAACATCAGTACCCTACACACGTTTTGTTACCTGCTTTGAAATCCAACACTGAGCGAAAACTCATTTTTCAGCTACTTTGTAAAATGTAAATCTTATTTGGAATTGGGTATAGTACTAAACATGACCAATACTGTAATCTTTACAAAACAAGAGTTCATGTACAGACACTGAACACAGTCACTATAGTGATAGTAGTCACAGTAAGCACCCTGAAATGCTACAGAGACTCACAGAGAGTAATAAAACAAGAACATGTCACCAATGAGCCATCAGAGCGGTTTGAGCCTTCAGGTCATTTCGACCAGAAGACATTCCCCCTGGCGTTGGATTTCACAGTGTGTGCCTAAAAGTCACAGTCAACCAAATGTGAGTCAGTGAGAGATGGGAGGGGGGGGGGGGGGTGGAGGAGAAAGACAGAGAGAGAGAGGGAGGGATGGGTGGAGGGAGGGGGGGAGGGAGAGAAAGAGTGAGAGAAAGCAAGGGGGAGGGTGGAATTGGAAGAGCTTTCACTGGGCCTTACCTGCTGCACAAGGTTCCCTTTGATCCTCGGGGTGATGGATTTCCCTCTCTGTTGGGTTGTGGATGAGCCGTGACCACGGGGTAATCAGGTTCCCTTTTGTCTGCCCTCCTTTCCTCCCTCCCCCCACCCCCTCCCCCACCTCCTCTTTTCTCCCTCCCCCCCACGCCCCATCCTTCTGTGGAGGGTTCCTTGACAGAGAAGTAGGCTACTCCTGTGTCATTGTTATGCGCCGTGGCTCTGTGGCCATGGGATGATGTTAATGAAACTCCATTCACTAATGAAAGGCTCCTGTGGCATGTCTTGAAAGACAAAGCTCCCACGGTGTGGAGCGTAAACCCCACCCTCCCCCGTGTTCAAATTCACTTTCCCCATGCTGGTTTGGGGATATTGTTTTTAACCGGGAAGCAGGGCCTGTTTTCAAGGCTCTCGCCACATGCGGTGCGGACTGCGGACTAATGCCGTCGCGTTTCACCGTGAGATTGCCTGCCTGCGTTTCGTTGCTCTCGTTAATTGCACCCAAAGGCCTTAAATAATGAATGCATAGGGACTGAGCGACTCTTGCTGCAGTCATTCTCTCCAACGTACCTTGACTGACTTCGTGCTCGTTGTTACGGAAAACCCTGCCTTATGTCAGAAATAATCCAGCAACCTCATTGTCATACGCACAGACCTGTCCTCATTTAGAAAGCTATTAGGCGGCAGTTAAACCTGGGACTCTCTGTAGAGTTGGGGTAGTTTGCTCCAGTTTGAAGAAGATAGTATTCGGGATATGACTGTAATACTAGTGGTTAGGCGGTATTAGGTAGCAGTCATATGATCCCCTGCCTCTTGGGGATGCTGACCCCATACAGACAGTGGAAGGTGTGTGTGTGTGTGTGTTGAGGGGGGGGGGTTGCTGTAAGGTGTCTCCTCCATCCACCTGAGTAAAGGTTTATTCCGGTAATGGATAACGATGGATGAGCAGGAGATTAGACAAGACGAGTATTGCCAGAGAATAACATGCATTTCAGATGCTAAATAAACAGAATCTGAATCTCAGCGCTGCTCATGTGTTGCTTCGGCGCTGAATCCTTTAACTGCGTTAGCCAAAGTCATTATTTGAGAACTAAAACGGAATTACTTTTGAAGACGTGTGCAATCAGAGACTAAGCACTGGCCAGCCCTGTGAACGCGCCATCGATTTTCAATGGAATCGTTCAGGTGGGCTGTGACGACGTTGCTTAGCAGAGCAGCGGAGAGGAAAGCTAGGCAAGGCAGACAATTATTTATCTGTGAGCCGTCCTCTTCAATGATGCGTTAAGGAGGACCTTAGCTCTTTGTTTGCGGATGCTAAAACCACGACGGGCTTGGGAGGTTTCACCCATTTCGGGCCCCGCGTGACCTTGTCCCAAAGCGGGGAATATTTGTTCAGGGCCGATACCGAGTGGCGAGGAATGTCCAAACATGAGCTCTAGACTACGGCGTCACATGTCACGAGATAAGCAGAGTTTAAACATTTATTTTGTAGTTTCCCGTCAAGCTGGTTCATTTCTAGTCAAGAGTGACTCATTCTGTGAAATCCTATAGAATGGCCGGGAAGCATTGTGTGGGCCTGGGCTGACACAAAAGCTGTGTGTCAGATTAGGTTTTTTAAAAAGGGCGCCGGCAATGTGAGTCAGAGCGTTATTCAGCAGAGGCTCCCCTCTCCAAAACCAGGCTAATGAAAAGGCCCAAAAGCCTAATTGAACTTAATACTCTCTTATGCAGCCACCCTGTCACCCCAACCCCCCACCTCTGTATCCTACATTCATTTTTCATTCTTCCCTCCCCCCACCTGGTCCTTAGTTTCAGACATTTTCGCTAATTAAGCGTGCTCTGGCGATGAAAGAGCACTGTGTTTATAGTCTACTTCGGCCTCGGTTCAAGTGCTTTAAACTGCGGTGCGCTAACTGCCGTCCGCTAAGCTGGGTTTCAGGCTCAGAGCTGGCACGGTCGAGACACAGTTGACCGATTTCACAATGCGGTTTAAACAAGCAGTGTCAACATTAGCCATGAAAGAGTTGACTCACTCAGCCGAGGCCTCTGATGTTGCTTTGACTCAATGAAACGTATACTGAAAATAAAGGCCTCCTGGGCATAAGAAATCACACCGCTTCTCATTACTTGGTCGTTAGGGCGATCGCCTCACAATCCTCTGTTTGATTAACACCAACCTCTCCAACCAACATAGGTTTGACCCCCTTTTGACTAAGAAAACATTGAGGTGAAATAAATGGTAGGTTTGTGTTTGGACCGGGTCCGTTGGGTGTTGTTGTTCTGGTTCCCTGCGTGCGCCGGCTCGGTCAGGGTTCTGACGGGCGCCGCTACAGCCGGGGCGGCTCTCAGAGGAGGCGGAGCGGAGCGAGAGAGGCCCGCGTGTTTGGTCAGACGTGACCCCACACGACCCCCTCCTGTAAAGGGGGCCTGACTCAACCCCTTTTACGACTCTAGTAGTGGGTGAGGGGTGGGGGGAGGGGGTCCTGGCGAGCGCTAGCCGAATGGAAGACCAGCCAAGGGGGTCACGACCCTCACCGGGGCGGCCCCCCCAGGCACAAGGCCCTTCTCCGCCCATGTTATCCTGACCTGCGCAAATGGACATTTGTCACTGCGGGGAAAGGAGCACTCAGCCTCAGTAGATCTGGGAGCTGCGGTAGATGATTCTACAGGATGTGGATGATTCTACAGGATGTGGATGATTCTACATCCTCCGCTCATCATAAACAAGAAGGGATTTCTATAGTATTAAAGCCATGACACTTTAATACGACTGTATTACTTGTAAGAGTCCGTCTCTGGGGACACTGCGGTGTCCTTGCGAGTGTGATTATTACAAACGCTGAATTGCTTCTATAACCTCAGTGGATTTTATTGAGGAGTCACAAGAGCAGGGGAGGATAGAATCAAGTGCGATTATATTCCTGTTATGTCTATCACCGGGTTAAGCCTGGTGTCATCGGTGAGCACGCACTCACCGAGACACAATGTCTTCAGAGCATTTACGCTATTAGGGTACACGAGGTGAACGGCGATATCCGCGCCAATCCTGAATAATTCAGCAGCGAGACGAGGCTTGAGCGACAGTCAAATCCCCGGCGAGGAGGAAATCCATACAGGAAGTGCAGAGGAACCATGCCGCCCCGGGCAGACGAGCCGAGCGCCGGCGGGAGGCGGGGCGGGGCCTCGCTTCTTTCCCATTACCGGGCAGCACGACACCGCCCTGCTCCCACAGTCGGAAATCAAGTGCGGACCCACGGCTGCGCCTCCCTGCTTGACCGCCTAAATCCTAAATCCCATCCCCCCCTCTTCCATCCTGCTTTAAGCCGAGCCAGCGCTTCCAGCCCAGCACTCCCCCTCTCATTCCGCCTCGCCCCTTGTTTTTTATTTTTTATTTTTTTTCCGGATCAATAAATCCAGGGTCTTTGTTTGGACTGATCAATACGTTGTAATGAAAGCAGCGCTCCAATTCCCAGCCAAAGCATCGCGGCCCGGTTGGGGATGAATCGGGTTTATTCTTTATCGTTATGAGGCCCTATAAATTGCCATCGGCCGTCGCTGTTGTGTTTTTGTGTGTCCCGGGCCCCCGCCGCCACGGCCTGGATAACCGCCACACACCGCGCGGCCTGATTGGATCTCTGTGGTATATAGCCTCAATACCCCGACCCCTGATGCAATTTTCGACGGCGATATAACATCGACGTCGCGTCGAGTCCGGCGAGGTGGCTAAGAGCGCCGCAGCGATACGTCACATGATCGCAGCCCTGCGGACTTGTAGCCTCAGGGCGTATCAAAACAATCAAATGCTAATGGTTTTAGCGTATTAAAGCAAGCGCACCCGTCCATAGCTAATATGCTGGGCAGGTGGGGCGGAGGGGGGGGTCTTCCTTTTAGGGTTGGCCCAGTGGCCGTGTGACAGGAGAGGACATATTTTATTTATGTCTGACCTTTTTTGCCCGCGCCGCCTTATCGAACAGGTAGTCTGCACATCGTCTCCTCACATTTGGAAGCAGATTGGTACTTGTGAAATGCCTGGATGCAGATAACGCATTTTGTGCCGGCTTGACATTTCTTCTCATCACCCCGGCTCATATCGTTCATATCAGCCTCCAGTGCTGCCCCTTGCTATCAGCGCCCACACAACAGTGTGTGTGTTTGTGTGTGTGTGTGTGTGTGTGTGTGTGTGTGTGTGTGAGAGAGAGACTGACATTGGGCAGCAGTTAAGGTGCCTCTCTATTGTGCCTGAGAGAATGTGTGTGGGTGTTCGTCCTTGGCATATAATTAGCCTGTTCAACCCAGACGGCCCTCTGTGCCACTGCTTGGGGCTCCGGCAGCCGAGGCGTCCGGAAGCCACAGCTGTTGCTAAGGGCCATGCACCCCGATCCGCCAGTCAAATCAAATGCCCTCTCATTCAAATCTCCAACCGACCTTCAGAATGCAAAGCGTTTTTGTTTGTTTGTTGATTTTGTTTTAAAGAGTAGCACACTTTAAACTTTAAACACACTTGATGGGTTCCTGGCTCTCACAGTGTTGTGTATATACAAATACTAAGCTATACAAATATTAATTTCATAAGCTTATTCATGAGAGGGGGTGGATACAGATTGAAGGACCAGGCTAATCACTAGGTGTAGTGGCCCTTCTCTCTCCCATGAAGGTTATGTGCTTTTATTGGTTATTTGGTTGTGGACCACACCTGGGCCCCTCCAGCCTTGTGCCGCCAGTGCTTGGGTTTCTGAAATTGATGTGTGTGCTTCAATCTCAAAAACTGTCAAAAGGAAAAAGATTAATCTCTTTTTCTAAAACAATCCTTTCCTCTAAGCACTCTGTCATGAGGTGAGAGGTTGCGGTGGGTTCGTTCGTGCATGCATGCATGCGTGTGTGTGTGTGTGTGTGTGTGTGTGTGTGGTGGGGGAGGGGGAGCTGGAATCCTTCTTGTTGATGGGCTCCACGTGCCTGGGGTCCGGCACTCTAATTCGGACGTGTGAGTTTTATTTAACATGAAACATATCTGGGAAATGTATAAACAGCCCCACTATGTAATGAGGTCGCGTATAAATAGCAGTATTGACCCGGCTTTCTGCACATATGCCTCCATATTATACCGTATGTAGGCTAGGGTTATTTTTCACTAGTGAAATTCCAGAACCGGTGAAGAAGGAAAAAAAAAAACAGCTTGCACTTGGCAGACAATAGATCAACACTGTGGAGTGAAATGTTTATCTTACCACAGGAGCGGCTTGTCGAATTTTAGTAGCTACACTTTTTTTTTCTCTTCTCTTCAGGCATCTTTGGGCAGCCTAGTAAACAGCTCCATGGCTCTCCTCTAGATGCCCGCTTCACAAAGAGAGTCCTGTTTGTAGCGTTGGCCTGGCAGTTGATTGAGCAGTGTTCAAACCCCCCCTTTTTTCTGCTCTCCTCCCATCCTCTGTTCTACTTGTTTTTCTCATTATGTTATAGCGAGCTGAGTGAGCGGAGAGGCTAGCCCTCACGTTCCTCGCTGCCCCCCCCCCCACCTCTCCGTAACTCGGACGCAACGCGACGTAGGAGGAGGGAAAGAACACTCGTTCTCACCCTTTTTTTCTTCTCTCTCCGCCACGGCGTTTCGTTTAGGTCGGAATGAAGCTGAAACCCTCGACCTTCCGTGTTTGCTTTGGACCGGGGCGTGGCCCTTGGTGGCACAAGGGGTTTGATCCCGTAGCCCTAGCATCTCACAAATCCGTGGACGAGAGAAGCTCGTGGGCGGGATAGCAATGAAAGAGCCTTCAAGAGGAGCCAGAGCAGCCCCCTCGTCTGTAGGGTCACAGAGTGAAATTAATACTTGAACATATTTATGAGACGGCGTGTGCGAATTGAGAGCAGAGAGATTCACTGAAACGTAGCGGAGACCCGTTCATCCGAAGTGTTTTTGACCTCGTCGACGCCGAGGTTTTAACGCCCCATGCTGGGCTGTGGAGAGATGCTACAAGAATTGACATGGGCACTATTCCACTGACAACAAAAGGGAAATTTGAGGCAGGGAGACATTAATTGACCCAGATACTGTAAGCACGTTCACAAAGGCCAATATCCTGCCTGGAAAGAGCCGCCCCGCGGGCCACGGCAACTATTGTGTTCCAGCGGGGGGCTTCTATTTCAACGCGCCAGCGCTTCCTTGGACGCTAGCGTCCGCGTGTCACCGGGTCCTCTCTTCTGACATCCCTACCCTCCCCCTCCTCCATCCTCCCTTCTACCTCTCCTCTTACACGTCCCTCTACTCCACCCTCCCCCTCCCCCGGGCTCACGAGCACGCCAGCCACCCCCCCCACCGCCGAATGATTGATGCGCTCTAATTGAGCGATGCGCTGACACCGGCGGAGCGTTTTGCTTAATGTTACACGCCAAAACGCTCTTTGCTTTGTTTTTTGTGTGTGTTTTTTTTTTTTTTTTTGCAACGACCTTGGCAACCTTATGAGCCCAGTCATGAGGCTGAAGCGCCGTTAGGATAGCGTGGGTAATATTTTTGACAAATGGGCCGGTGTTGTTTTGTGGAGCTTGTGTTTTAGATATTTCCCAGAGGCCTATGTTTAGCTGAAGAGGGCTCAGTGTGTCGGGCGGTTGAAGGGAGAGGCAGGATATGAGTAACAGCGACTGTCAGCCACTATTCACAGATCATATCGAACCCGGCACCGTAGAGGAGACGGTTATTGATATTTGGTAACGTGTCTTTGGGGTGGGGGGGGCGGGGAGGGGACTCATTACATTGATTTATATCATTTTAATCTCCGGCATCGAGGCGACGGAGGACACGACGGCGATGGCGCTCGCCTCCCATCTCCCACCCAAACTGTTTGCTCGTCAGACACAGCGGATGCGTCTGTCCCCCGCTCGCTCGGAGTGATCTACCGTCACCGGGCCCCGCCGACGCCGGCTCCTCTGCCGCGCCGGCTCCACGTTACGACCGACGGAGATTGCTAGTTACCTGTTTCCGCCGTGCGTTGCCGCGCGTATCGCCGAATCGCTGTCTGGCCTTCCTGCCGATCCCTGGGTTAATATGATCTCACCCTGCGTCGATATTTACAGAGGCTTTAAATAGTGAGCAGCGTGTCGCCCGGTTCTACACTGCTGTACCGCGGGCTCGGCAGGATCCGGCCCGGAAGCGGCTCGTAACCGCCGCTGGGAGCTGATCTGCCCAGAGCATCACGAAAGCCTGGCCCGCACCAACCGGCCCAAACGATAACAAGCAGTATTTAATCCATGAATGCCCTACTGTCCTGCTCAGGACGGCGTACGTGCACTCCTCCGAGCGAAGGTCGAAGGTCACTTCCACCCTGACCCTCCAGAGAGCCTGCCCACTCAATCTCGCATCCTGGCGTCGCTCCTTCACTCTCCCACTAAGTATTCTGAGCAGCGTGACCTTTGTAGAAGATAAGCTTCCTTCGACCGATTTGAAGTTTGGAATAACAGCCCCAGCCATTAATTTATGGCATTGCTAACCATATGAGGGCTATGAGGCAAGGTTATTGACCTTTCACGCCTGTCAGTAGTGATAGAAAGAGCCAGGCGCCAGTGGAAAATGAATTGGCCTTATTAAGGAGACGAGGGCTTTGAATCAGAGCTTGGGGCATCTTTATCCGTCAATTTTTCTTTCCAATGGGAATTCAAATTCTTAGGTTTTACACAATTTGACCAATTCTCTTCTGCCAGAGTAGAAATTGATGACATATACCGGCGCAGTCGCGTAGAAGCACAAAGCCTCAATCTCCACCGTCTAGAGAGTTCAGGGGGGCGGAATGTGTGAACTGATTGTAGGATTAACACTCGCAGCGTGCGCTGATGCTGCCGTGACTCATCTTGAACAGAGGTCATCGCTATTGGATGCAGGCGAAGGATTAGGGAGGATTTGAAACGAGCGCTCAAGGACTTTAACGCAAAGGGGATTTGGCGGCGGAGTTGCTTCTCGTCGCGTTTTTATTCAAATCAAAACGCAATCTTTTGTCTTCTCGGGGGGCGTGCGATTGGTCCGAAGGCCAGCGAGGGGGTCGGTGGAGCCCGAGCCGGGCAAGTTATGCGAGGAATGTGTGCTGGACAGGGGGAGAACCCGGGGCAGTGGGCAGGGGAGGCTGACCGCATGTTTTTCTGGCCCGGTCGTCCCTTAAAGCCCCCCAGTATGAGCGGCCTCAGTGGGAGGCTGGGGAGCCTCGCCGGGTCTATTGCATTCTCTGATTTGATTTGTCCGGCCTCGCCACTTCTCCGTTTATAATCACGCTCCGTTCCCCCGTCGGCGCAACTAAAACCCCATTTTTATTGCCTGGGAAGAAGCTTATCCGGGTCGATCGGTTAGGGATTCGTAGACGTCTGCACACAAGCCCGTCCCTCTGGAAATGGAGGAGGTGGCTGAAGTAGAAAAACATGGACGCAGCCGTAATATGTGACTTTGTTATTTTATTGGCCGCTTGTCCCTGGTGGGCCCAGATGAGGCCCTTGTCTAATATGAGAGGTTTATCAGAGGCTGTAACTTCGCCCAGCGGTTCATACCGCGTGTCCACAGAGACGCCGGGCCTTGCTGTCGTCTCATTGGAGGAGAGGTGAAGGACAGAGGATCATTGATGCTGCTGCCTTTGGATTAGCTTGTTGAATTTCGCAAGTGTTTGTTTTATCGCTGGCCCGATGGCAGATAGATGAGGTAAAAGGACAAATGTGTAATTTTGTGTGTGTATGTGTGTGTGTGTGTGTGTGTGTATAATATAAGTACCCATTGATGAAACACAGACAATCTGGAAAATGTGCTCTTTTTTTTTTAGTGCGGAGGTATGCGTGGGGAGAGGGTGCACATTTATTTTGGGCCTTCCAGGCTCCCTATCTCAAAGCCCTCTCTTAGTGGGAGGTATGGAGAAGTGGGTGCCAGTTGACGGGGTAACATAAACAGAGATAAGTCTCCTCTCCTGCCTCCTAATGCCCATGGAACATAAACCATCTCCCTGACACAATATTCGTTTTTCAGTCTTGACTGTTGCTTTTAGGCTAAGTGGAAGGTTTGGGGGGGGGGGGTTGAGGTGTGCGTGTGTGTGTGTGTGTGTGTGTGTGTGGGGGGGGGGGTTCATTCCCACTAGGGGGAATGGTGGTGGGGGTTCATTCCCGCTAGCCAGTTCTGCTAGCCAGTTCTTTAAATTGCCCCTTATTGGATGAACTGTAGAAACACAACTATGGGGATTGGCCATTTGAATGTGAAAGGCTGGTTTTCTCTCTGCGTCCAACAGAGAACGCGTTGTCTAGGAGTGCGAAGGTCATAATCACACAAACAAGGCATTGTGTGGTGAAACGGCGCTGCTGTCTATTCTGTGCTATTCTCTTTACCAACCAACACTGTTCATTGTCAGACATTTTTACATGTGGCACTTTCAGTGAATTATGCCTCTTGCAATAGAAATGGGAAGAATTTGCTTTTACTTCAGTGACTTTACATCAGGGGTGATTCTAGGATAAAATTTTTAGGAGTGCTCAGCCACTGGAGCTCAAACTGATTTGCCAAAATGCCCTTTTTAAAATGACATCCACTGACATTATGTTCTAAGTGTACTTCCGGAAAGCGTTTAATGTGGGAAAAACCACATCCAACAATCTTTCACCATCGGTACACCTTCTCACCTTTCCCACCTTCTCTCTTCCTGCTTTTGCTCTCCCTCTCTGTCCTCTCTCTCTCCATCCTCCTCTCTCTCTCTCTGTCCTCTCTCTCTCTCCATCCTCCTCTCTCCCTCTCTGTCCTCTCTCTCTCCATCCTCCTCTCTCTCTCTCCATCCTCCTCTCTCCCTCTCTGTCCTCTCTCTCTCCATCCTCCTCTCTCCCTCTCTGTCCTCTCTCTCTCCATCCTCCTCTCTCCCTCTCTGTCCTCTCTCTCTCCATACTCCTCTCTCCCTCTCTGTCCTCTCTCTCTCCATCCTCCTCTCTCCCTCTCTGTCCTCTCTCTCTCCATCCTGCTCTCTCCCTCTCTGTCCTCTCTCTCTCCATCCTCCTCTCTCCCTCTCTGTCCTCTCTCTCTCCATCCTGCTCTCTCCCTCTCTGTCCTCTCTCTCTCCATCCTGCTCTCTCTCTCCATCCTCCTCTCTCCCTCTCTGTCCTCTCTCTCTCCATCCTCCTCTCTCTCTCTGTCCTCTCTCTCTCCATCCTCCTCTCTCTCTCTGTCCTCTCTCTCTCCATCCTCCTCTCTCCCTCTTTGCACTGACAATCACACACAAACATATTATATTCAACTAGAAAATGACACATAATGTGATAATAAAGGAAGCAAACAGAGTATTTGTGATGTAAATAAATGCAAGAAGAGGTTGCCCAGTTGATAACAGCATATCAATACACTGCTTAGTTATGTGAAATGATTGTGGGGGCCGCTGCGATGATTAGTATGTTTGAAAAACAGAAGCTGCCTTACTACAGTACGTTGTCTTGACTACACTTTTTTCACCTGGTTCTTGCTCTCTCTCTCTCTCTCTCTCTCTCTCTCTCTCTCTCTCTCCCCTTCTCTATCCTCCAGCTAACCTTCTTTGACACACACTGATGCAACTATAACCAGACACTTTTTCTAAGTCACAGTCACGATACATTTGACCCAACGTTCTCTGTCTGAACATTCCACAATATATATATGAAATGTCCACGGTATTAGAACCGTGACATTCCCTGTTTTTACGGTATTACGTTTACGGTATTACACAATAATGCGCTGCTGAAACTTCACATTTCAAGTTGCTTGCAACAGTTAATTTTGTAATTTAATATAAGCTTGCTATTAATAAACTGAGCTTAATTACAATAGTGTGTATTTTCCATCATGTGTTGCACTGTAGGGTTGAAATGCCGTATACCGTGAAATACCGTAAACCGTACCGTGCAACTAGATACGGTACCGTAATGCAAAAATCCATACCGTCTCATCCCTAATATACACATATACAAACATTGGTTCGGGCAAACTGGAAAAGAATATTGGATATTTAACCTGTTTAAATAAAGCTCCTATCCTCCTATATCTGTTGTCCCTGGGCTAAAATGATTTCAGAATATAATACTAAAAATAATGATTAAAAAAAGGGCTGCTATGATGAAATATAGGGGTGCTTGGAGTCTAAAGTCCCCCCTGCTTTTCCTAGTGTCACTGATGAAGGATGAATACGGCAGTGTAAGACATCAACAATCATCTCCTGCTTCGAAATCGTCCAAAAGTCGATGGATTTATACATGCAGTCCTGGCCCATAGCCACGCATGCAGCTGGGCACCAAATAACCCATGATTCATGGCGATGAATCATACAAACCTGAGTGGGCGACGCTGACTGGTGCTAGGGCAGGGCGGGACCGCCCAGCGGACCAACCTGAGAGCTAACGTCGGGTTAAACGCCTCTTTGCGCCCGGCTGTCTCGCCGCCACTATCAGTCTAGCGTCAGAGGCGAAAAACGCGGCCGGCGATGCTGATAACGGGGAGGGACCGCCTCTCCACACCAGTGGAGGGGCTGGTGTGTGTGTGTGTGTGTGTGTGTGTGTGTGTGTGTGTGTGTGTGTGTGTGTGTGGGGGGGTGTATTAGCGGCTGGCTGCTGTTGACAGCTGGAACAGCATTCCGTGCCGCCTGAAGGCCTTGTCTGCCCTCCCCTCACACAACTCCCTCCAATCCCGGCTCTGATTATCCCGGGCTTTTATTTATCGGCCCGTCGGAGGCGTGGCTGGACGCTCTGATTGCAGCCGCATCGATTTGTGCCTGTTTGCACTTAGGCGGTCCAGACACAGGACTCACTCTTAAATCTGTGTTTGTTTTCAGTCTCTCTCTAGCTGTGCACACACCCCGCCGAGTCTGCTACGCAGGGGAGGACACACTCCCTGAGCCTGTTGGCATGTGTTGTCCTTGACCACCTCACGGTCTTAGCATGAGTGTGTGGGCAGCTGTGCACCAACGTTAAATGCCATTCTGTGGGGGGTAAGCGGCATGCGCCGGGCCCCCCTCCAAGTGCGTTTCATCCTCGTCCGCAAAATCGCAACAGCTGGGGGCGGAGCTTTGTCGCTCGCCAGCCTCCCCCCCCCCTCACTCCTCCGTCTGTCCCTCGGTCCGAGGCCGGGCCGGACTTACCCGACGGCAGCGCCGAGCTCGGCGAAACGGGGGCGCACGTGTTCAGAATTAGCACTGACCTAACAGTTTTAGAGTGCGAGTTTTGAGTCGCCTAGCGCTTTAAAGATGTGCGGTCGGCCGCTTGGCTTTCGTCTTCCTACTCTCTCTCTCTGGGTGTAAACAGGACACTGTGATAGGAGGAAGGGTAGAGGAAGAATAATTTATGTGCTGAGAAGAAGCCCGAGACGAGCCCTCCCCCAGGGATTAATGGGACTCTGTGTTTCTGTTCGCAGGAAATATGAAAGGCTCTTTGTTGGTCGAGGCTTCGTCGCTGCCAGCAAATAACCACCCCTGTCATAACGAAAATCCTCCCTAAACTCTAAATGCATTGCCTTGCCTGCCTCTCATCGTTCAACCTTTCTTTCTTGCTCGAGCCAATGGGCTTTCTGTCAGAGTCGCACACTTACGATTCCGGTACCGCGGGCTAACGGGAGATTCATCGTCACCGCTACGGTTGCGGGACGACGAGGAGCGCCAGTGATGCGCGCTCTCCCCTGCGGTGCCATTGTTTGGTGATATCTGTCACCGTGTCTCTGTAGACCCAAGTACTACGGCTGTGCTGGTCTTCTGTCTGTGTTAATTACGTTTTAGCCTATATGTGAAATATATATATATGGCCGGACAGTGCGCTAATGGTTTATTTCTATTTTTTGTCTGATAGGCAGTAGTTGTAAAGGCTAAATATATACCTCCCTAGGGGGGTAAGGACAAACGCCCGGCACCTCTCCGGAGGTGTGCCTTTCATCCGGTCACGCCTCGCTCTCCTCGCACCTGGAGGGCGGGACAGGAAGGTGAGAGGAAGACAGGAGCCGTTAATTGTTCCAAAAGTCACCCGTAAAAACGAGACGGGACGACAAAGGATTGCTGAAAAGAAACTCTCTTTATGAGCATTTCATGGTCATAAGTGTAATTGTTTCAGTGTCTGCAAGACCAAACATCTCCTGTTTTCCTTGACTGTAAGGGAAGGATTAGATGTGTCAGATGCTATTGTTTTGTTCCTCACTGTGTGCCTCACATTGGAATTTGCAGCCAGGCTGTTAAGCACTTCAATACAGTACGCAGATTAACGTGTTTATACAAAATCCTCTTTTCAGTGTGTCTGAGCTTACCAGGTCTACTCAAAAGACTTTCATTATTTCTCGCTCTCTCTCTCACTCTCTCACTCACTATCTCTCTCTCTCTCTCTCTTCCTCCGTCTCTCTCTCTCTCTCTCTCTCTCCCTCCCTCTCTCTCTCTCTCTGGGCATTCTCACATGCTTCCCGCAGTTTTATTGGGCAGAAGGAACGAGAACAATGTAACATGGAGAAAACACCGCACCTGAAAATACAGTCATTTGTATGCAAACCAACTTCCTATTTAAATGCACACAGCAGAGCTACTGCTAAGTGGAAAAGAAAGGCGAATCATGTTTTCCATGTGCTTTTAATGACCATGCTCGGATGCACGAGAGATTTCGCTCTCCCAGCTCCGTAGTTCTCGTTCGGCTTGAGTTTGCGTGTCGTTCTATCCCCCCCCCCCCCCGCCCCCTGAGTCCCGAACCAGGTTGTAGATCTTGCTCTCCGTCCACCTCAGCGCAGCGCCACAGCGGAGAAAGAGAATCTACTGGCTCCATATTGACTTCACGGGGGGCCGTCTCCAATGGATTTGACACGGATAACACTGTCGTGTTTGTTATGAAAGTGGGGAGATAGGGGGGGAGGGTGGGGGCGGGGGAGGGTAGGAGGGGGGGGACTTAATAAAGCAGGGGCCCCCAGCCGAAGAGTAGAAGGAAAAGAGAAAAACGGAGAGAGAGAGCTTCAGTGACGAGGGCTAAAATGGACAGAAGCTCTGGGTTGCCAGGGGCGACCGGTACTCCTCCGTGCGACCTGCCCTTTCTCTCTCCCCACAGGGCTCGGCTGGGGGCGGAGCTCCGGGCAGAATGAGGAACCAGGACTTTGAAAAGCCCGAGCCTAACTACAGTGCAGCAGGCATGCGCGCACATTCGACGCCATGCAAACCATACGAATGTCTCATAATTCAGTTGGCCCGGTCCCAGTCCCTGTCTGGAGCTTGGACCCAGTCCTACTTTAATGAGCTTCTGGAGTTTTATATTTCACCCATGCTTTCATTGTAATGCGCGAGGAAGCCATTCATCTGTTTAATTCACTGGTCCAGGGGTTGAAGTCTGGGTTGGCATGGTAGTGGGGGGATAATGACCATCCTCTGGACAGGATAAAGCTGATGAGCTCTGCTGGGCATCCCGTCTCATGTAACCTAATGTGGGAGTGAAAGACCGGAGCATTCCGGGGTTTGGAATACACTGGAACTATAAGTCGGAGCATATTCTCTGGCCCCTATAATTGGCCATTAAAGGCCCCATGTTTGGAGATGGAACAGCCAGATGTCCCCGACGTGGCCGGGGGTCCGTAGTGAGGGGAGTGGAGGGGGGGTGAACTGGACATTGTCCCTCATTAAAGTCACCCGGGGCCAGGCCGATGGGGCCATAAAAGCCCTTTAATGTTCTTACCAGAGGAGCTCCTTAGTTTGCCCACCGTTAGGCAGCCATAAAGGAAGGGGGCCCGAATTCCCAGAGATTCTCCGCTGTCATGGCTCTCGGCACCAGCTGTCCAGGCCTGTTTAAATCTTAACACGTGGGCGACGACCCCCACCCCCCCCTCCTCTCCGTTTTGGTGTCTTGCCATAATGCAACATTGACCTGGAACGGACAGCTCCCCCTGGTCTCCTCAGCTCCGGCCGCTCCTCCCAAACACTCCCCAGACTGATTGAGCGGGACATATGCAAGGACAACATTAAGGATTCCAGTATTTGGTGTAATATCATCCGGCTCCTTGTGTCATATCACCGTGATTGATTAATGGGGGGGGGTTCTCGCATTACCACGTCATTCTTGCCTCCATATACAATGAAACCCGATATGTTCTTGTTTTTTCCGTGCAGCGTTCTCAGCCGTCTCCCGCTCTGAAACGGAGATTGAATTTACGCCGAGTGTCGGTGTTGAAGTGTCGCCTAGGCGTGGCAGCGGCCATCTCCTGTTGACCCCCCCACCCCTTGTTTGTCTATGGGCTCTAAACCGACACACAGCTGTCGTGAGCGCAAGTCTGGCGGGTCACTGGAATGGCGATGACCTCCTAACGTGGCGTCCAGTGACACGGACAGGCAAATGTTTGCGGTTCCAGGTCCTCTCCGGCATCCCGGGTCGCCACAGCTGTCACATCCCCTTCCAGCCCGCCCCCCTCCCCGTCCCAGAATGCAGCACGGCACGTCGGCCGCGTGCATCCCCAGCCAGAGAAGCTCAAAAAACATCCAGTAATATTCTGACTGAAGCCCGCGTGCGTAATCTTCCGGCACAGTTGTCTTCTTTGAGACCCGAGTCCCGAATCAACAACAGCGGATTTTGCGGAAGGGGGAAGAATCATATTGCTTTATTTAACTACGCTTCACATCGTCTCACCGGTAATACATTAACTTAGCGTGAACTAAACACATCCAGACGCACTTGAAATTAAAACGCTGCCAGGATAAGGTATCACCACCGACACTCAGTTGCCCTTGGTTACGGCCCTCCCACTCCCCCTTAACCCCTTAAGTGCATTGTTTACCCACTCTGGTGGAATGTTATGGCTGTAGGCCTGCGGGTCAAAATGGGCGCCAGTTGAAAGCGTATTTACACCGGGCTTCTCGTGGATTTGCGGCCACGGTGGAGGAAGCCCTCGGTGTCCAGGCTGCGCTGTCGGGCCCAGCGTCTGACAGATGAGTCGTTTTAATGTGACGGCTGAATGAATCCCCACTGTTTCCAGCCCGGCGCCGCCAGGCACGGAAAGGCTTCAAACGGGGCAGGGCTTTAAGCTCCCCTACCTCTTCTTCCTGCTCTTTGTTTCTGGAGGCATTTACTCTCTCTCTCTCTCTCTTTATCTCCCTCTTTCACTCTTTCTCTCTCAATCATTCTCTCTCTCTCTCCAGTATCTCTCTCCCTCTCTCTCAGTCGTTCTCTCTGTAGTATTTCCCTCTCTCTCTCTCTCTCTCTCTCTCTCTCTCTCTCTCTCTCTCTCTCTCTCTCTCTCTCTCCCTCCCTCCCTCTCCCTGCCTCCATCTGCTACTCTCTCTCCGTCCCGAAAGCAGATATCCAAAAGAGAGCTTCGGGTTACAGCGCTGCCTCACAGATACTTTTCAAAAGGTGCACAGAGAGAATAATGCGATATTGCAGAGAGGTGGGTGGGGAGCGCCGAGCGCAGAACAACACGTCTGGGGTTGCCGGGCCCTGCCGGCTAAGCTCAAGGCATTCAGCAACTGCCCATTGTGAGTCCTCACTCAAAGGGATCGGTTTGTGATGGAGACGCACTTTGACCCCCCGCGCCCACATTATGTAAATCAGTGCGCCAAAGAGAGGGGAGGATACACCAGTTTCCCTGCACTCGTAGGGAATACTTGCTAGTGTTAGCGCACATAAATGTTTGTGTGGGGGTTGGGGGGGGGCGCACTCCTGTTTGTGTGTCATTACATGTTCGTGTACCTGCCCCCCCCCCCCCGTGCGCTTGTGTGTCCAGCATCGCCATCGCCCCGAGAGGTCTAAGCACTGCTGCTGCTCTTGGAGGAGGAACACCAGCGCTGAGCTGGTTGTCATGTAACCGAGCCGGCGCGCTGTGTTTGGTTTTGGCGAAGGCAGAGAGGGTAACCAGAGCCCCCCGCCTCCCCCTCCCAAAAGCTGTCATTGTCCCCGCCGCATAAAGGACGGGGGAACACGTAACAGAAGACGGGACGGCATGTCGAGGTTCCCGGACGACGCCCTTTCCCAGAGCCATCCTCGCGCTGACCGCTACCAGTTGGAGGCTTGCGCCCCCCCTCCCCCAGAGAAACCGGAGAGCTCTGAAGTGCCCCCGCGAGAGCGAGTTAACATCCATTTGTTATTTTCCCCCTTTGCTACACGACTAGAGCCCGGAAAACATATGTAGGCCCCTCCCCTTTGTGTGTCGGTGTAATGAATATGGGAATGGTCCATTTGACACCTTGGTAATGGAAGTAGCACAGGTGGACTTAATGGCCGTCTGTGTTCAGAGTTGTCTTTTGTGCTTTTTCTCCTTTTCCTTCTTTTTGGACTGTGCCCCGGACAATGAGTCAGTTTAAATGGAGGGGCACATTTGAGTGGAGGCAAAAAAAAGCCCCTCGCACGCAGGAGGCCTTCGGAAAAGTTTTACTTTGGAAGTATTTTATTTTTTTATTGTGTTTGCATGTGTGCGTATGAGTAAATATGTCTTCCTTCATCCAAGAAAGGATTTTAACACCAGTCTGGCAGTTTGTAGCAACACTTTTGAGACGTGAAATGGAATTTGCTCAGTGTGAATTATCATTCGGATTTGCTCCGCAGTTGTCAAGGGCTTTGTTTCCAGACGTCAATCTGACATCTGCTCGGAGGCAACTGTTTCGAAAATAAATTATGAAATAAAACAGCTGATGGATTTCTCAGTGCCACGGCTCTCCACGTTGGGCCTTTTTCCCTTCCGATGCCATCTGCTTTTCTACAGCAAGGCAGCAGAAGTCAATAAGTAGGTCAATAATTCTATATTTCCAGACTGTGATATGATACGTTATTCAATTTATGTAATGGGACACTGTGGCTTTAGTCATACACGAGGCCTTTCTTGTATCCTTGTCTCAGCATGGCCCCGGAGCCCGCGATTCAAACCATCTGTTGACCGGGCTAAAAGCGCACTGTAGCGTCAACAGTCCAGGCTCGGCCCGCGTCCTCTGACCTGCTCACGCCGCGCGCCGCAGCGGGGAAACGCTGTTTTACAAAACACAAAAGCCCTAGATGGTATCATCCCACGCCGAGACTAGCGTGAGTCACATGCTAGCGGCTAACCTTCAGAAACGATCAGTGTCATGTTTTCCAGGTCAGGAATGATTGGAGGTGGCAAGGCAGACGCTGTTATGAGGTTTAGGGTTCTGCCAGCACAATGCTGACATCATAGAATCGGTAAGACTGTAAAAGTGTCAACCAAATGCAGTATTATTTATTGTACCTGCGTCTGGGTGAGAAGCCCACCTTCCCGATAATGCGGCCGTACATTGGCTATAGAGGGAGACTTACAGCTGGCAGTGTCCGAAAGGCGGTCGTGAACTGAGTTACAACCTTTAAGCCCTCAGCGTCCAAGATTAGCGATTTAAACACAGCGGGATATTAAAGTTTGTTATACAGCCCCCATCAACAACCATGGAGAGGCTGTAGGCATGTGTTATTGAATTCATGTAAGGTGAGTTATCGGGCAATACATGTGCACTGTCCAAGTATTTTTCAGGACCTGTCCCGAGGAGGTCCCAGAGAAAATAGAGAAGCAGTGGAGGGTCAGTTTGGGGTCACTCGTATTAATATCACACACAAGAACACATTTTTAACACTCAAGCACAGAAGGCCACAGGCCAAACAAATCAGTGTTTTTAAAATGATCACAAAATCAGATTATTGTTGGCACATGAGTTTTATCATCCAATAAAAGCAATGAGCCTAGACTAGTGAAACGCCCAGGCCTGAACCCCCGCTAAGTGGATGAGAAGCCTGTGGTTGGCTAGAGAGAGAGATGCGCCCGGAGTCCTGCCCGGAGTAGAGCAGGTCAGTGACCACAGTAATAAGACTAGCCACAGTCTAGGTACCAACCCCCCCCCCCCCCACCACCACCAACCACACACACCCGCTGCCGGTCTGTGCTCATGTTCAGAAGGACAGGATCAATCCCAGTGCCCACAATTGCTATTCTTACACCTGGAGGCCTAGCAGGGGGCATTTCAAGAAAATGGGACGCCATGCACCTGGCACAATTTAATCATCAAAGACTATTTCAAGTCCAGAAGCGGCGCCGTACCCGGTGGACGGCGGTGCCCGGAACGTTGAACCTTCTACCCCCCCAAGAACCCGATCCAGCAACCCTCCAAACAGGAAGGGTAGCTTTAAAAGCGCAATCGAAAAACGTTCTTTCTGAAAAGCGGACGAGATCACGGCGAATCTTCCTCACGACATTCGCAACGTCGGCTTCTTGTCAAACGAGATAAGTGGTCAGAGTTTATGAGTGTGTGTACCGGTAGCGTTTCCTGTATCTGTTCTGCACCTGTCTTTTAAGAGGATGAGAACACTAACAGTGAGCTTCCTCACGAGGAGCTGGCAGTGGATTAGCGTGTTGACAGCGCGGTTTGATGTTTAATCACTCATCGTGTGCGAGCTGTTCAAAGAGGGGAAGAAAGGGCTCTCGGTAAACACAGAAGAGCACTAATGGCCGGCCGGCGTCCTGAATCCTCCTTCCGCCGCCGCGAAGCCGCGTACGAACGAGCACAGGCGAGGCTGGGCAGACCAGCCATAGCACTTCTCCATCTCTCTCTCTCTCTCCTTTCTCTCTCTCTCTCTTTCGCTCTGTCTTGCTTTCTCTTTCTTTCTGCCCCCCCTCCCCATACTGGTGTCTTTCGCGAGGGGAACGGGAGGCTTGAGGCAGAGAAGCCCCTTCATCATCCGCTGGGTGAATGCGATGTCCTGTCTAAAAGCCTCGTCTAATTGCAGGACAATTATCGCGTTTAATGATACTTAATTGACAGGCCGTTCTGCTTTGGTGGCTTTTTCCCCAAAACAAAAGGTGTTTCAGTGTGGGCGAACAGAGTTTTCTCTCTCCCTCTCCCTCTCCCTCTCCCTCTCTCTCTCTCTCTCTCTCTCTCTCTCTCTCTACCATAAACATTTTTAATCAAGGGTTAGAGTCATTATCAGAGCACTAAAACCCCCACAGAAAAATTGGTGGAACATCAGTAGTCGCCACACAGCCGCACACATACGTACACACACACACGACATTCCCTGATTAGAGAGGATACGCTGGCTTGTTTGAAACACCGGCAGATGTCACACTGACCCTTTGCTCCGCCGACGCGCTCCCAGCGCCGGGCGACGACACGTTTTCCCACAAGGATTGGCGTAAAAAGGCAAAAAGTCTTGGAAAAAAAGTTCTCGGCAGACCTGCCCCAGCCGAAGTGGAGACAGATTTGTTCGCGGCCGTGTTTGCGGTTTTGGTGCTTTAGCCGGAGACAAACCGAGGACAGATGTGTTTGGAGTCCCCCCCCTCCTCCACCCCGTCTCTCCAGATCCACTAATCTGGGACTCATTGTGACAGTAATAAAGCACAGCTGCACAGATCCTCCCCAGAACCCCGGGAGTCCAGCTGATTGCGTCGAGGAACAGCCCTGTCATATGGAGACCATCCATACGGCAACTACTTACCCATACGCTCTGACATCCATCCATATCCCCCTGACCCACCAGAGTCTGCACTGGATCCCGGAGCCCCCCTCCCCGCCCCTCCCCCCCCCGCGCCCGTTACAGTACAAGATGGCCGCCAACGTCTCCAATCTGGCTCCAATTATAGAGGTGCTTCAGATCCATGGCCGTGCGAAGGCTGCACCCTATCCGTATCGCCAGTGTCGCAAGTCCCCGTTGCCAAGGGTGTCTGACTCAACGGATGTAGGTTTTGGCAATAAACCTTGTCATTCATTGTCACACTGCCCAATCAGTGGTGAGACTGGCGACGCAAATTAATCTGATTCGGGCCAAGAGATTCTCTCTGGCTCCGCCCAAAACGATTGTGATTGGTTTAAAGAAATACTGCGTTCCCCCCCATTGCAGAATGGTAATATGTCCAGCCAGACCAGTCTCCGGCGCTGGCACAGCGTAAGCGAAGTGTGGAGATAGGTCTGGCTATGCGAGACTACCAAGGGTGTGATGCAGAATGTGCTCACATATGCTAATACAAGCCCTCTCAACATCACGTCTTTAAATTTAACATTGATGGCATGTAAAAAATATCTTAAAAAACGTCTTAATACCGCAGTCTTGTAACTCACACTTTTTGTGTGAGTTCTGAATCCAAACTCACACTGTTTGGATTAAAGATGCAGACGTCTTGAGAAAGATCAACTATGATCTACTCCACCGCCTGTAGGACGTGCACACCCTTTAAAAATGATCAAATTGTTTGTGCATTCCAGTGACCAATAGCTTCCGCCATGTTAGTTTCCAGACTAGCCTCGTTACTCCAGCGCAGCGGTATGTCAATTCCGTAGGTCGGGACGTGTCAAATTGTTTCTGCTCACGGGTAAAAAGGAACCCATGCATATGAAAGCGACCGGCCTTAATAGGAGAGATGTGTGTCTCTCGCCGAGCGGCGCGACACACGACTTCAAGAGGCTGAGCAGGAGAGACTACGACAACGAGAATATATAACTAAGGCGGTCTTCATGAGATTCTTATGTTAATCTCCAGTGACCCGGGGTCTAGCTGCTCTGTGTGACTCGCACTCTAGTGCGCCCAGGCCTGCCTCCCGAACAGCTTATGTTAAGGATTTCGCCCGTTTATTTCTTTCTTTAATTTATTTATTTATTTGCTTACAGCCAGACCATCAGTGCAATTACAGGAGTCTGAGCCATCAGTTCCAAAGGAATGTGATTCACCCAGCCTGCAGATACAGACATTAATTGCTTGCACAGATGGATGATCCTATCCCACTACCTCCCCTTCTCCCATACTGCCTCTCACCCCCCCCCCCCCCCCCACCAGTGCAGCAAAGAGAGGGGATGATGCACCAATTCCCCTGCACTCGTAGGGAATACTTGCTAGTGTTAACGTGCATAAGTGTTAGTGTGGGTGGGAGTTGAAGGGGAGGCGGGGGGGGGGGGGCGTCGGGCGCGCTCCTGTTTGTGTGTGAGGGGGTGGGGTTGCGGGTTGGGGGGCTGCACTCCTGTTTGTGTTGGGCGAGGGGGGGGGGGGGGATTAAACAGGTCGAAGTGGGTTAGCGGAAACACACGTTTCCCGCGTGCAGCCCGATATCTTCAGGAAAGCACACATCAGCGAGGGATTAGCGGGGTCGTCGCGCAGCGCCGGCGTCTGGGTGTTCTTCTCGCAGATGCATCGCTCCCGCTCTGTTTTTGTTTCCCCCGGCTTGCACGCCACGGCAAGCTGTCATGTGTCTGAAGAGCGTTGAATTTGAAGGCTTTTTGAGGAGGAACACCGCCACCGCCTTTAATCTCCCCAGTGTGTATTTTCTCCTCTCTTTTTTTTTTATCGTTTTCAGGGCCGGCTAATTGTGTTTCAAGTGGAATTTGACATATATTGATTCAAACGTGTAGTGGCGAGCGTGTCCACGCCCGTGTTGGCGGCGTCTTTAATCCCCCCCTCTCTTTGAAGACGCCTCTTACTCCTGGGCGTCATTGTTTTGAGTTTTTTTTTTTTTTTTTTTACCGAGCAGGTTCGTCTGAAGCCAGGGCCTTCGGTTTATTTTCCTGGTGTTTTGGTTTGCTTTTTTTCCCCTCTCCAGGAGTTTCGGCGGGCTTTTCATGCGTGGCGCCGGGCGAAGGGTGAGGGGCAGGATGAGGGGGTAGCGCTTCAGTTCAGCCGGGCGGAGTGAGACGCTCCCACCGTGGGCCTACTTGCTGTTATCAGTAATTAGAATGAGTTGTCGCTGGAAGTTTAAGTACAAAGGGAACTCGTGGATAGAACCCATATGTCATTTTATCCATTTCTATCCTGGAGACGTTTCTCGGCCAGCTGCCAGATATGTTGGGCGGGACCCAAAGTCCTCTTCTTAAGTCTTGCGGAATTTATGTGAGAACTGTTAGAATATCCATCTGTCACAGGGCATTTTGTGCAGAGGTTGAGTGTGGACAGCCAGGCAGAAAGAATCAGCATGCATGCCACCAGGTTTGCTTTCATTGTTTGTGTGTGTGTGCGCGCGGGCGTATACGTGTGTTCGCGCAGTCGTCTCTGTAATTCTAACCCTTTTTTTTTTGTTTACTCCTCCGCAAGTGAGGAGCAGAGCCGAGCCGAGCCGCTCCTCCGTACGGTATAATGCTCTTCTCCAGTCTTCTCCAGAGCCTGGCAGCCTCGGCTTCCTTTGTCTTTCACTTCATTTCCCACCCAAAGAGGATCCAGGAATGGTCCTGTCCTGTCTCATCTCCCCGGGCCTCCTCGGGAAAGAGCCCAGCGCCGAGATTCCACTTAGTCTTCTCCCAATCCGCCTCCAGCCTGCCAACACCAAAACACGCAAACGGCAAACGCACAACTAGGCTTTATGCTTTTGGAGCATAATTGCATGTGCGTACTATTTCTGTGTCCCATTCATTTATTGTCCTGCTCTTGCTTTTGCACATCTGGAAAGCTGAAAGCGCAATACCATACACTCTAAACATTTCCCATAGAGGATTGCTAATTGTGCTTCTTTGTAAAACTCTTCCTAGACTGCAGAAAGTATTCAAATGTTGTTGTTTTTTTGGTCTGGCCTATATCTATCTCTCTTTTTCCAAGGGTAATTAAAGACAATAGGTTAGTTTCATTACTAAGGGCGTATGTGTGCGTGTGAGAGTGCGAGCGTGTTGCTGTTTAGAGTGTACGTGTTTAGTTTTGTAATTGGATGCAGTGGACCATATCAGTCTTTACCTGAGCTAGTAATTTGCATGGCTTTGATCGACAGGACGACTATACAAAGCAGGCACACGTGTCATTTCCAGAGAACGTGGAGAGAGCAGAATACCCATACCTCCTTCATTAGGCATCTCTCTCTGATAAATTAGTCTAATTGGTGAATAAACTAGGAAAAGGCACCTTCAACGGTGCCATTATTTATCATCGGATAGTTCCCCAAATGGTATTATTTGCTTTAATATCTTACCACTTGATACAGTATGTATTTGTATCGTTTGAAGTGATAATGTGGGGGATATTTAAATGACTCAGTGTAACAGGCTGCTTGTGCCTTCAGATACTTGTCTCCATATGACAGCGGGAACTAGTGCATGTAATTAGGAATATTCATATTATTCTGTCACAGTTCCTCAGACTTCACACGGTGACACTTTGAGAACTGTGAGAAAACCAGCCTGTGACCGGTAGCGCCGAAATGTGTTTTTCTTACGGAATGAGATACCATTAGGGGATTATGGCACTTGTAACAATAAGTATTATCGCCAGACAGAAAGCAATTGAGAGAGGGAGGATTGACCCGGCGGCGTTCGGCCTGCGGAGCGTAGATACGCGCGGGGTGTGTGACACACGTGTGATTACGGGGGCACCTGGCAGCGTGCGGCCCACCCACGTCGCCATGCACGGTGGTTATTATTCGAGGCGGCTGCAGCTCCGAGCGCCGCTTAATGAACTGCGTGTCGAGCGGCAGAGCAGGAGGTTAGACAATTTGTCCGAATTTAATCATGGACCCACTGTACAGGCGTGTTAATTTTATCAAAATTGATAACGTACAAATGGTTTCCTGGCTCACAGAGCCCCCGGGAAATGTCTTTGTCTTCATACTGTTTAATTCAGACATCTTTTGTCTTGGCTTGTTTAGACTCTCTCTCTCTGTCTCTCTCACTCTCTCTGTCTGTCTCTCTCTCTCTCTCTCTGTCTCTGTCTCTCTCTCCGTCTCTCTCTCTATCTCTCTCTCTCTCTCTCTGTCTCTCTGTCTCTCTCTCTATCTCTGTGTGAGAACCCAGGACCCACCCCACTGATAAACAGTTATTAACACTACTCATGTAATTAAATCTACATTCACTTACTTTGTATCACTCATCTTTCCCACCTCTCTCCGACCGTACCACAAAACTCATTTTGTGGTAGTCAAGGGCCTCGACTCGAGGGCTGTTGTCTTAAATCAGAGATTTACCTCGACAATAAAATCATATTCAACACTCTGTACTCTGTCACCCTTGCACGAATAATGGGAAGTTAATTTTGACTTAATTTTAACCACTCTAGTCATTCAAACCATCAACGACTTTATGAATAATCCACAGCCTCTCAACATCCCTGCTGATTTCATTGTCATGCCGTGACAGACCGCGGAGAAGAGCTTGGCAGACGCTGCCCTCAACACTTCTGCTGGGTTTTTGCCTAGAACGAGTGAGCAGGCGCATTTTTTACATTCACAAGCTGACTGAATGGAAATGCTGAATGTACCCACACCTCACAGCAGACTCTCCAGCGAGCTGCCAGGAGAGGTCGTTGGAATAGGCGGTGTTGCCAGTCCTGGTTGGAACTCGCCGATGATGCCGTCCTCCGGTATTTTTAGTCCTACTTCACTTCGGACGACGCGATTTTACTCCACACTTTTAGCTTAATTGACGATAATGGAACTCCCCAGAGGATCCAGGCCCAGCTCGCAGACAGTATTGATCTGACGTGATCTCAGCCACATGCCTGTCGATAGCGAATCCACACAATAGAATGGAGCGTTTGTTTGAATGCCCCGCCGTGGGGATTGATGGCTGGTTGAATGCCTCTGCGAATGCTCTTTATAAACAGATATTGGACTCTTTATATTCTAATGTGGTGTCCGGGGTGTGGACAGGCCAGACGTTGGCATGGGGCTTGATGGATAGTGTTTACCATAGCACGGGACATTGAACGAGGAGAGCCCAAGCCGGCCCTGCTTTAACACTGTCAACAGTTGTGACCGGGGGATTGGAGCAAGAGACGTGGCCACGGCTGCTGCTGTCAAATGTTCTTGTTTTTGTCCTAAACCCCTGCGGCTAATGGCCCTGTGTTTGCTTCCCGGAGGGAGGGAGGGAGACAGTAAAGCATGGCACAGCGAGCTGTAGTTCTGGTCGGGTAACTCTCACTGACATGTACGAGAGAGAGAGAGACAGAGAGAGTGAGACGACACGGAGACTGGCCAGGGCTGACGTGTGGAATGACCTGGCGACGGGCGTTTCTTGGCCGGGAGAGCCATAACAATGGCGACGACCCCCCCTCCAGGATCCCCTCAATAATCCCGGGATGTCTCTGTCTTCCTCTGATTTTTTTTTTTTTTTTTTAAACATTTTTTATAATGATGCCATTCGGACAGCAATGATCAAGGGGCAGAAATGAGCGGCTTTGATGCCGGGGTTCGGGAGATCAAAAGACCTAGCTAATGCCCCATTACAGGTTGCACTCAGGCGGTTTAGTGGCCTGCCCTCGTGATCCTGCAGCAGGCTCAGATAAATACAGTATGTACTGTCTGGCACTGTGGATCATGGCAGCCAGATGATCAGCTGCTGATTGCAAGGTTAATGGCTGGCTTTTGTCCATGGGTTTGTTTTCTTCTTCTCGGAATACCAGGGAGGGAGATGTGAGTGGGCTGTGTACTTTGTGCAATTAGATAAATCTGGGCCTTATGCCACATCACTCCAGGCTAGTACTGCTAATGGAACATACCAGAAGGCGGTGTCACGGCCTTTACGGTGTGTCAGAGAAAGTGCGGAAACATCACCTCACTTCCGTGCCGGTGCGCCTGTGGGTTTGCGCTGTGACATCGACACGGCGCAGCAGAAGGGCGGCGGCTCGGGACTCGCGCACGCACACCAAAAAAAAAGGCAGCTTATTCAAAACCCGAGCGGGAAAAGGGCGCCGCCCCGGCGAGCCTCCCTCCCTCCGTCCCCCTCGTTATCCAGGGGCCGCGCAGATCGGATGGAGCGAGCGACGCCCGGCCGTTAACGAGCGATCAAACCCCCCCCCCCCCCTCCCGCGACCTTTACGAGAGCGCCGTTAAACGAAGGCACAAAGTTCAACGCCTCGTTTCTAACGGCGTTGATTTAGGCCCCGCGCGGGGGAGGGCTCTGATAGCGGGGGCCTCGCTCCCTGGAGCCAGCGATGGGGAGGCGGAGAGTCGCCGGCGGTTTTATATAAACACGCCAATCCCTCACTTAGCCCTCCCCCCGCTAGGTTTAACAGTGCAAATGTCCACTTCAGTTCTTCAAAGAAATATGTACCCATTATCTTTTCCTTTGATCCCAGAGAAAAGGGAACGCGAGACCCATGATAGCTGGTGGCTGTCATCGCTTTGTTAGCGTTTTAAATTAATGGGTACTGGAGGGTACTCCTGTTCTGCAGGTCTCTCATCTGTCTGTATTGGCGACTAGGCAGGCAGGCCACGCTAAAGGCATCATAAAGAGGCAGAGAGTATTTGACACCCCGCTAATGTGGTCAGTTTAATACCTTCCTAAAGCCGCTGTATCAAGCCGCCGTCCTGATAGCTCGCCAAAGAAAATCCCACAAGCTGAGGCCTACGCGCTGATAAGTGCAGAGGGATGTAGCTTAGCCTTATCGGCCCTTGGCTCCAATGACACAGTAATCCACCCGATGCCAGGCTGTCATGGCGCCGAATGAAACACACTAGAATCATTTTGTTTACCCAACAAAGACTCCTGACAAAATCGGATATCTCCATGCTCCACTCTAGTAGAGATGGGGGATGCTTATTTCTAGTGGCCAAACTCTGAAGTGGCTAAATTGTTACCTGGCGGCTACTATCTGCTAGCAGCCATTCTGTAGAAAGGAGCTGCTCCCGTGCTCCTAGAACGAGAGGGCCCCCTGCACATCAGCTCAAAGGAGATGCTAATTGCTACCGGCCATTGTTAAGTCAGAGCGCAGCAGGTAACAGGCTTGCGGTCCGTGTACCACGGCGCTCGCGAGCCTCTCGAGTGAGTCCAGTGTGACGACCCGCCGCGACAGCCCAGAGCAGACGACTGCGGCTAATTTCCTAGCCGCTAGCCACCGTCCAGCGCCTTCGTACGTAAGTGGGGGGAAGAGCTACGGCTCTCGGAAAGGAAATGGAGGCGACTCCAGGGCCTGGGGGGGAGTCGATCTGCTTACCTTGTTATTGTCTTCCGGATACAATGACTGTCAGACAGGCCAGCTGCCCCCTCCGGGAGATCAAATGGTCATACGCTGATGTGAGAGACATGCTAAGTGTAAAAGGAGAGGCAAGAGAACAGGAGAGAATCTCATTTTCTGGGAGGAAGGCTGTTGGCTCCCCTCGGGGTTTCAGGGTGAGTTTAGCATGTCAGGGGAGCTTATAGGTGGGGAATATCTGAGATGGAGCGTGCCGCTGTGGATATTGCCTCTGGGTTGTCAGTACTGCTGTATTTCTGGGTGTCTGTCCATGTGGGCGTCTGAGATAAGGGATCGTTACGCCATTGCGCTTGTTTGCTATGATGCTACGCCATGTTCATTTTCTCTCGTTGTGACCACAGTATCATAGAGAAAAGCACTCTGATGTTGGATCTGGTCATCGACATCAAACCAAGCAATGTCTGCGGTTAGTTAAATGTGCCGCTATGTACTTTTCATTGCGTCCATATCGAGGTCTCTTAACTATCAAAGCCACCGGAGAAGACTGAAGAACAAATACAGCTAGTTCCTTTTATGCAAATCTCTTGCATTTTAAACACAGCCGCAAATGTGTTGCTCTCTTTCGGTGGCATTTGGAGTGCTCTGCATTAGTGAAACGCCTTCAAGTGCCCAGTCTGGCAAAGCCTCAATCATCACCACCCCCACATCTAGGCCCTGAACTGTAAACAGTTTACTTTCTCAGAACCGGTTCCCCTCGACTGAAGACCGGGGCTGCAACTGCCGAAGCCTTTACTCGGCGAAACGAACGAGTCTTGGGTTCTGAAGACGAGGAAAGAAAGAAGAACAACCAGTAAAACGTTACAGTGTTTACTTATTACCCTGGAGGCGGCAGAACGTGTCTCACTAAAAGCGTAAGCACCACCTACAGGGAAGCGGGAAGCAAATGCATGCATGCATAATTGTGCATAGCATCCAGCTATGATTCCTTAGCAGGAGCGCTTTTATCCTCGTTATTTAATAAGTGGGCAATTATCAAATAGAAAGAACATTCTGAAGGGTATTTGTGTGGTCACACTAGATACAATAAAGAAATGCAGTTTTTAATTCACTTGATGAGTCCGCCTAAAAACGAGCGTGCAGGCAGAGATCTCAAATGTGTTAAACCACCCACTGTTTTTAGCGAACGTAGAGGAGTACAACCTCCGCTGGGTCTTAGCAGGGTCTTTATAAACGGCAGGATTTACACGGGCCTTTCACCGAGCACTTTTCATTTGGAGCCTCTGCTCCATATTCCATTGACTCATAGCCAATTCAGGCCAGTGTACGCTGTGAACTAGATTCAGTTATCTGTGGTCCTGAATAATACATTTTGTCAGGGGCGTCCTGGCATTTGCCCGAAGGGATTGCCTTTGGGGCTTTGGCCGGGGTCTGCATTTCTGCCAGGCTACTGATGAAACACCTACGTTGAGTATTTCACACCTGTCAGTGACATCACTTCCCGGTGATGAATGATGGCAATATTAGGAAGATACGATACGACGAAGCGCTGCCTTGTCACATTTACAGCACATTAGACGATCTTCAGCTTGCTTTTACTCACTTACCACCAGTACCTTGGCAGACAGGCATAAAAACGACCACTGCAGAACATTTTATGCACTCTCTACACGACCACAGACCAACTGTTCATGGATTTCCACTGTGTCATTGTGTTGGAGAATTACCCATTTTTTAATTTGATTTTTCAATTAAGAACTTAAGGCCCATGTGACTATTGTTGAGACTGTTACAAATTAAGCAGATGATGATCTCTCTCTGTGCATCTGTGTGAGCGTCTCTCTCTCTCTCTCTCTCTTTTGTTTGTTCCCGTCTGAGTTTAGGGGATATCACGTGCCTGAGCAGACAATGGAGGGGTAGTTTGGGAGGTTAGCTGGGTTTTTTGTGTTGCTGGCCAGTGAGGGTGGGTGGGGGGCGGGGCCTTTCTAAGCTGTGAATGGGACCGTTGAATCGGAGGTAATTTCGGGCCCCGGTGCAGGGCATTAGTTGGATCGGCCTTTCTGCTGAGTGGCCCGTTTTTCTTTTCTGTCTCTCTCTCTCTCTCTTTCTCTCTTTCTCTCTCTCTCTCTCCCAGCAGCCCCCCCTCTGCTGCATCGGCATTTCTGTCCACCAACCAAAGGCCTTTATCTGCGTATCCATGACGACACGTCTGATAGGGTGTGGCAGCGGAGATCTCGTTGGTCCGTTTCCCTCGGGGAGCCAATCCATCTAGATAGAGATAGCGTGAGATAGCGTGGGGCGTCCGGGCCGCGGCGGCGCTGCTCTGGGCCGCGCTGCCGGGGGGGGGAGGGGAGTGTGATAAATGAACAGGCACTCGCTGGACATCCCCATTCATTATCAATGGGAACGGCGCCGCCCGCTGGGGGTGTGCGCAGCGATTGCCATGACGGCGGGCTGCTGAAGGGCCTCCCAGAGGGGCAGCTCAACAAGCAGGACTGGGGCCACGAGGGCTCACAGGGACAGATCCGCTATCTACCCATGATGGAACACACACACACACAGACACACACCCTCACACGCACACACACACACTCACATACAGACACACACACACGCACACACACACACTCACACTCACATACAGACACACACACACTCACACACACACACTCACATACAGACACACACACACTCACACACACACACACACACACACGCACACTCACATACAGACACACACACACTCACACACACACACACACACACACATACACACACACACACACACACACACGCACACACTCACATACAGACAAACTCACATGCACACACACACACACACACACACACACACACACCCTCACAAACACACACTCACATACAGACACACACACACACACACACACACACACACACACACACTCACATACAGACACGCACACACACACGCACACACACACACACACACACACTAGGAGCAACAGTTGTAGTTTACAGTCACTGAGACCGCCTCTTTGCCAATACGATCACACTCTTAAAGGGGCGCTCAGAGATTTTGAGCTTCTAGCTTGTCTTTGCATTGGACGTGTAGTAGCAGGACGCAGAGGTTTCTGACTGTAATTCTGCGCTCGATCCTGTTAACGTCAACCGCCACACTACAGAAAGTATGGGGGAGTTGAGCATGGCATCCAAAACTCCCCAAAAAGCCATTCAAATTGTTTGTTACACTATAGGACATGACTTTCGTGGTCTCTCCGGCAACTGTTGCAATTGTTGGAATCCGACGGAACTTGTAATATTTCATCAAATATCTAGAGTCAAATTCACCACTGAGATCTGTTGCTTTTGTGCACCGCACACAGACCTACCTGCAGCTCTGCCATTAGACGTCTCTTTTAAAGATGGGTTGTGCTTCTGGACACCAGTGTTTGCGCTGACCGCACGGGTCTGCAGGTCTTTGACCTGAACATTAGTGTCCAGACCCGGACCTGCGTGGGGCAGAGCGATCAAAGGCCCAGGAAATCAATACACTTAATTAAGGAGAGTGCGAGTGTGATTCTCTCACGTCTCCCTCTTGACGCTCGCGCCGTCTCTCGGCCCGCTGACGGACGCCGGGGCGCCTGTCATTTTGAGCTGAGGCGTTTTGACACATCGCTCTGTATTCCTCCTCTGTCTCCGAACGCGAGCAGACTTCAGCCCGGCAAGGTGATTTGCCGGAAGGCTTTGAATTTACAGACGTCTGTCTTGAAGGGAACACCTTCAGCCAGCGAAGGTCAGCCGCGGCTCTGAAGTCTGCTCCGCCTGGGTTAGGACCGACACACACACACACACACACACAAAAAAAACTAATTGGACGAGCTTGCTTGAACAAAGCCTTGTGTGGAGATGGTCAATACAGGCTGTGTTCCAGCGCATAGGCAGAGGAGATAGATTCCCTCCCCGCGTCCCGTAGATCAGAGCGCGCTCGCTTGTTCCCGGCGCCAAGCCACCGACCAAGCCTTTGTTCGCAGTCCAATAGAAGACGAACGGGGCATTTCTCAGGTGAAACGGCGTACTGTCCAATGCAGTGCCTTTCTTTTGTTTGTTTGTTTGTTTGGCGCCGTGCTCCCTATCAGTCAACGAGACAAAAAAAAAAGTGCCTCCTCAAGAGATTTGTCCCACTCTCCCTCCTAAGCCAGAAGCATATTCCCATTTATCATCCCATAACACAGTGAATAGAAAGCAACGTTTTCCCACTTGCTCAGGGCGCGTGCTTATTGATTGGAACCCTCCTTTGTCTCGTCCTGTCCCCATCTCCAGCCTCTCGTTCAGCCGGTGGACACGGCGGCCGTTCTTTTTGGACAACACGGTAGATTTGCTTCCCCCCAGAAGCAGCAGAACCCCGGTGCGGCGAATGTGTTTTTCCACCCTGTTGCTTTCTCCATTTTCACATCTCCACAATAGTTTTCTGCGGTGTAGAAGATTGGCGTGTCCCCTTTCGCCTTTGTGTTTTGTATCGCACAATGAAAAAACGGAACAGGTATTTCTTTTTGTGTGGCGTCGCGCGGAGGGGCCGGATGGGATGAGACAGGGAAGAAACACCCTTATGGTAAAAAAAAAAGAAAAAGTAGTCTCACATTGTTAATTCTAGTCACCGTCACGTTATTACTAGGCCATGAATAGTCCTCTCTCTCTCTCTCTCTCTCTCTCTCTCTGTCTCTCTCTGTCTCTCTCTCTCTCTCTCTGTGTCTCTTATTCCATGCTATTTTTACACACTGCCCTGCTAAGCACACAGTAAATTGGGCGGCAGGTTAAACCTTTGGGTTCCTGTTTTGAGCCGGGGCTCAGTACCCTCTCGTCTTCTCCCCCATCTCCTCCTCTCCTGTCCTCCTCTCCTCTCCCTCTTCTCCCTCTCTCTTCCTCCCCACTCCCCCCCCCCCTCCCTCTCATCTCCTCTCCCCCTCTCCTCTTCCTCCCTCCTCCTCTCCCTCTCCTCTCCTCCTCTTCTCCCCCTCTCCTCCTCCCCCCTCTCTCCTCTCCTCCCCTCCCCTCCCGTCTCATCTCCTCTCCCCCTCTCCTCTTCCTCCTCTCCCTCTCCTGTCCTCCTCTTCTCCCCCTCTCCTCCTCCCCCCCTCCCTCTCATCTCCTCTCCTCCTCCACCTCCTCCTCTCCCCCTCTCCTCTCCCCAGACGCCCAGACCGACGTGCTCTGCGTACTCTGAGGTCGTCCTCAAGCCGGCGAGAGAAGGGGAGATTAGACGGCCTCCTTCAAGTCCTTTGTTAAGCAACCCTGCGTCTGGTTTAATAATTCAGAGCCGCGCCCCCGAGGAGAAATGATATATCGTAACGTCTGATCTCTTCAGCTAGGAGCAGCTTCGACGTCCTCTCTGTGCTGTTTACCGTTCCGTACCGTCACACCGAGGGCTCAGGCGGGGGACACGTTCGCACGGGCAGGTGTGTGTGTGTGTGTGTGTGTGTGTGTGTGTGTGTGTGTGTGTGTGTGTGTGTGTGTGTGTGTGTGTGTGTGTGTGTGTGTGTGTGTGTGTGTGTGTGTGTGTGTGATGCGCTGTCACTCACGTACAACATGAACCAGTGTTGTACCGCTGCCACCGGACTGCTCAGGGATGGTGTACTTCAGCTCCCATGAGCCACCTGTGTGTGTCCGTGTGTGTGTGCGTGCGTGCGTGTTACACTCCGATGAAATAAACATCACACACTTCTCCACCTCGCAGGGTGCTGAGAATCGGTAGCCATCCGCGGCAAGCATCCCTTGTTGGTCTTGGGGGACGCGGCTAGCTCACAAGTTGGAATCTATTTTAGTAGCTCAGCTAATTTGAGGCGATGCTTCCCCTTACCCAGACAGAGCAGGGCAATTAGCTACAGGCTAATTGGCACGCGGGTCTTCCAACGCGACGTTCTGGTGGTCCTCGTTGCGATTCGCCGAGAACATCGCTCCCAGCTTTTTCCCTTATTCCTTTCCCTCCCCCTCTCTCCTCCACTACACCTGTTTGGAGCAGTGCCTTTGGGGCCCAGGTTGATATAAATTATGTATGAGTTTAGGAGGCATCGGAGAACCTTTATGGGCTGCGCCTCACAGTATGAGCAGCGTGGGAGGAATCATCTGTCCTTCCGTCTTATGTGTCTGTCAGTCCGTCCCCGCTGGCCTCATTTTAAATATCCTGTCCTCTCTCTCTCTCTCTCTCTCTCTCTCTCTCTCTCTCTCTCCCTCCCTCTCTCTCTCTCTCTCTCTCTCTCTCTCTCTCTCTCTCTCTCTCTCTCCCCCCCTCTCTCTCTCTCTCTCTCTCTCTCTCTCCCTCCCTCTCTCCCCCCCTCTCTCTCTCTCTCTCTCTCTCTCTCTGTCCCTCTCTTTCTCTCCGTCTGTCCCTCAGTGCGGTTCGTGGACTGCAGCCTCGCCGGCCCCGTGCTCTTGGAGACCGGCAGCCCGTCCGAGTTCCGGATAGAGGCAGACGGAGTGGTCTACGCCGCCAGGAGCCTCCGCCTCCCCGACCTGCGGGCGGCGTCGCCACTGGCCATAACGGCCAGGAACCCCGCCTCCAAGCAGCGGTGGGAGACCCGGGTCAAGCTGAGGCCCCCCGTGGGCCAAAGCCAGCAAGTGCGTCCAGCCCCCCGCCCCCGCCCCACCACATCACACACACACACACACACACACACACACACACACCGTTCTCTGTCCGTCTGTCGATTGCCTCCATGGCGGCCACCTCGTCGGAAACGCCGAACCCTCCGCTTCGCCCCTCTGTTGGGGGAAAAAAAAAGAAGCTTGAGCTTACTAGACGCGGCGCATTCACAGATGACTTGCTCCTAAATCGTAGCAGGTGTTCTGGGAGACTGGATGGATGCGCGCTAATTAAAACCTAATGTGTCAATTTACCAGGAGCGCAAACATATACTCAGCACTCAGCGCGGCCAGCGGGTAGCCGCAGCAGATGTACAATATACCATAGCTCCTCATGAAGCTGATTTTCAATAAGCCTCGTCGCGGCGCCGGGGTATATAGTCTCGCCGCTGAGAGGGAGGAACGCTCCCCTAGCGGCGATTCGGAGGAGGTGGGTGGGTGTGGCAATCTGTCCGTTGGCTGCCGAGAAGAGCTGGCGGAACCTCCGCCCCGCGAACCGGGATCCGAGTGCGGGGGTTAACCGTCTCGACCGAACGGACGCTAACAACTTACCCCTCCCTCCTGCTCTCACCTTCCCTTCTCCTCCTCGAGGGGTTAGAGGGCGGGGCCTCCCGCAAGGAGCCCACCGTTTCGGCGTTATCGACATAAACGAGCTTGTTTAGCGAAGACCCCCGCCGTCAATAACCCCCCCCCCCCCCCAAATTAGCGACACAGGCCGCCATCCCAGAAAGCCAATCTCGCCAAGCCCTCCTCATTACAGCCACTCCCCTCGGTTTATGGTACCCCAGATTAAACATTAACAGCGACAGTTACGTCTAGTGACCGTCGCCGGGGCCACGGGCCAGCCTTCTGCCGGGCCGAAATTAAACCTCTCGCCCCGGAATGATTTAGCGCGGCTTGTGGAAACGGCATCGTTAGGCGCCGACGCTCATTTACTACAGCGACTCCTGCAGGTATGTGATTTTAATGATCCCATTACTCACCGACGGCCGTTCCCTTATAGAGAAACGCATCCAAGACGGAGGAGCACGCCATGGGCTCGGCGCGGGTTTGCGAAACGGGGGGGGAAAGGGGAAGACCCTTTTCGGGCGGCAGCTGTAGCCGCGGTGATTCTTTGAGCGCTAGCCACCGTGCGGCGCTTGGCCCGGGGAGGCGAGCGTTGAAACCAACCGACTGACGCAAGCCTGCGAGGTCATATGCTGCCAGTTATCTCTGCCAACGTAATTATTGTCATGGATCATCATCATCGTCCTGCATCCCTTAATCACATCAGCGATTAGGCTCTTTATCAGCGTCTCGGATGCTGGCCCAGCCGGGAGGGGGACGTTTTAATCAGTGACAAAGCAGTGATTTCCTGGCTAGCGTCAGAGTGACCCGCCCGGCCCGCACCGGGCACGACCTTCAACCCCAGCTATCTGTCCTCCACCCTCACAACCGTACATCTCCGGCTTATCAGACCCTCTGGCTGGTCTGAAAGAGGTGGCTTGGAGCTCTGCCCAAAAAAAACACACACACACACACGCCGACACACACAAACACACACGCACACGCGCTCAGACACACGCACACACTAGCACAGTCACATACACACGCACACATACTCAGCCACACCAAGCACACGCAATGTTAAACAAGCGCGCGCACAAGTAGGCACACTCACGGACTTAGAAGCACACACACACACAAGTAGGCACACACACACACACACACACACACACCAGACCATCAGTCACGGGCAGACTGTCGTGGAGAGTGTAGCAGTGCACCGTGGGTGCGGATGCACGCGGACCTCCAGCACTCCGGAGATGGATGCACGTTAGGCCGAGCAAACCCACCACTCCATTCATCACTCCCGGATGCAAGTCGCAAATAATTACCGCTCTCTCACTCTGGCCCATTTTAATAGGGTAATAGATATTTCTGAGGCATGCTCCCTCACTATCTGCCCGCCCGACTCCTGCATTCTCAGATGTGTGAAAGCTGCATAATCGGATTTCAAACACGATTAGTGGAAGCGCTCCGACAGCTCCCCACATCCAAGGGGAGGGGAATGTGGGCCGCTCTGTAAGGCAGCGAGATGGTAGTTAATTTGCGCCCCCGTCCAGGGAAGTTTCCGGTCAGTTCTCAGGATCGGGCCGGCGCGTGCTAAACCGGCCCGCCCGCCCACGCGAGCGGCGGATGCGTCCTTCAGCCGTACCGGCGACCGGCGCCGCCGTCCGTTCGCCGACCTCGGCGACAAACGGGACCCCTTTCTTTTATCTGTTTGTTGTCGTCGTTTTTTTTTTCTTTTTTTCTCCATTCCCTCGAGCCTTCGCAAGGCTGTCTGAACTTTTCTGGCACCGCGTCCGTCTCCAGGAGAAGACCGTGGAAGAGGCGTAGACAGACGGAGCCGTCTGGGCATCTAGGCCTCGCTGGCGGCGGCCTCCTTGGTTCCTCCTCTGATTCAAACTGGCTCATCAACGCGCGCACACACACACACCTCAAAAATGTAAAGACACAATGGATCTGAAATGTTGGCCGTAAAAAAACCAGTTTGTTTTTTTCCTGGAAATTACACCGCTGTGAAAACCAGCAAAAATACAACGATGATATGACTAAGCGGACGGTACATTAGCGCGGGTCGCTAAAAGCACGCCCACACTGCCGTTGTCACCATCGTGTGTCATGCGAATGAAAACATCTGGTTGGTACTATTGATGACGTGCCCAGTAACTGGTTAACCGGTGGCGTACCCCCCCCCACCTGCAGGTCCAGGATGCGCCGGCCCCCCCTCCGGCCGCCGAGTCCCGGGGGCCGCGGGAGGTCGTGTTCCCGTCGCGGCAGCAGGCGGACGGCGGCGCCGGCGGACTGCTCAAGCGCATGAAGAGGGACTGGGTGATCCCACCAATCAACGTGGCCGAGAACTCCAGAGGGCCCTTCCCACAGGAGCTCGTCAGGGTGAGACGCGCAAAACACACACAAGGACACACACACACACAAGGACACACACACACACACACACACCTAGGCTTATGACAGGAGTGGATGCGGCAAGAGCACGCGTTACATTCGCGAAATGTCAAGTACTCGTCTGTTTGCCGGTTTCCTCGCATACTGCACTTGGATGTCCCTCCCTCACAGAGACGGTGCGGACGCAACCCGGTATTATTTAGCGTGAGGGACAAATCCGGAGACCACCGCGGGCTGTTTGCCGGCCCGCCTGTTGAGATATTATCCTGCTTTTATCATCATTCCTATCATGGCTCAAGGACAGCCGCGGTCTCAACCGTTCGCCTCGAACACTGGCCGCGGCGAGGCGGGTGCTAGGAGGTAGACCGAACACAAAACGCTTAAGAAGTAGATCCTCTCTCAACAAAAAAGCCGACGGCTTCCTGACTGAGCGCTAAGCCCCCCCCCATATGCCGCCTGTGTGTGTGTGTTACATTTAATCCAGCGCAGGTTCGGGGGGGACGCTGGGGTGGGTTTAACAGATGACACGAGCGTGATGGTCTATTTACACGAGTCTGATCCACACATGGGGGGGAGGGCCCGGATCTTACATGCGGGAGCGGCAGGGATTGAAACACACACACACACACACACACACACACACACACATACTGTATATGTGAACACACACGCACAAACGTGTGTATATGTGAACACACACACAGTCAAGACCCCTCTATTCCGCCAACTCATAGAGAATCCGGCCTGTGGTTATTTACTGTGTAGCTGAGTATCAATCATCGGCACGCCCCCCCCCTTTCTCCCCCCTACAGATCCGATCGGACAACGACAAGAAAAGCTCGCTGCGCTACAGCGTGACGGGCCCCGGAGCTGACCAGCCCCCCACGGGTATCTTCATCATCAACCCCATCTCTGGAGAGCTGTCGGTCAACAAGCCACTGGACAGGGAACACATATCCAACTTCCATGTAAGTGGCACCCAGAGACCGTGACCGAGCCGAATTTGACTTACAACAACGCACTGGGGGGAACAAAATCGAACCGATGGAGCTCACGATATATAATATTACAAATGTACCATCCGAGTGGTTTTATTCTGCTACCGTAGGTATGTGCCCACTATGTTCATCCCAATAGGCCAGCTTGATCCCAAGGTTCCTGTACAGCCCAAACAGCCTTCCAAAGTGTCCTTAGACAGGAGTGCAAAACGGGAATGTCTGACTTCCATGTCTGAGAATTTGAAGGATTTCATTGGAACCTCCTCAGTATGTTAAAGACAACATCCCGGGAATATCGAGTCACGACACAGAATACCTGCATTCCGTACGTCTTTGTGTTGTCCGATCGAACATTACCTTTTATTGCCTCGCTCCGACACCAGGAGAGCCCAGGTGAGTGCGGATGATAGTATTGTGATGGCTCACTAATGGATTTTATCAAGAGGGCCGCAGCAGAGCGACAATTGTTCAGGGTGCAGAAATACCGTAGATGTTTAGAAGAGTGGGCGCCTTTGTGTTTTTGATGAACGAGAGCATGTGTGGAGTGAAAAGGAGGTGAGAGATGTTGTTTGAAAGTTGTTTCAAGGTGAGCTGTGGGTGGCTCTGTGATAAGCACATTTTGAACTTCTGAGTGCTACAGTCCTAATGGACTGTTTTGTGTTCCTTTTTGTATTGCGCCCACCACATTCCATCAGTTTGGTTACAGTACGTGTGTGCGTGTGTGTGTGTGCGCGTGTGTGTACGCGCATGTGTGTGTGTGTGTGCGTGTATCGATCCTCCGAGTAAGAGTATGTTGTATGTGTTCCTTCATGTCAGTGTGTGTGTGTGTGTGTGTGTGTAGAGATGACTGATGTGTGCGTTTCCCCCACAGTTGAGGGCTCATGCAGTGGACCTGAACGGTAACCAGGTGGAGAACCCCGTTGACATCGTGATCAATGTTATCGACATGAACGACAACCGGCCAGAGTTTGTCCATCAAGTCTGGAACGGCACGGTTCCCGAGGGCTCCAAACCAGGTAGGGGTGGGGGGGCGGATCGAACGCACGTACAACTCCAGGGATGGCCATTTTGTTAACTTGGCTACTGCTCAGAATTGATACAGTAAGATGGCTAACATTTGCGACCCGGTGAGGGATTATCTTGGCAGTGTTTGAGACGATGCTAAGGGGGCGATCACACCTGGAAGAGACGCTAGAAGCGCGGACGCTTCAAAGACGCTTGAAACGCCTGGGCCAAATATGACGATGACGAGCTGGCGCTTCTCGCGTCTGACGCTCAAAAGTTGAAAATAGTTCAACTTTTTTTTTTTATTCAGCGTCTACAAACGTGCGTCAAAACTGACGCGCCTGCAAGAAAAGATGCTTGAAAGACGCCCGTCGAAAAAGAACGCCAGTCAGACGCGCCGTATCATAGGAAATCAATGGTTTTATCAATGGTAGCGTCTCATTTCTAGCGTCTTTCCCAGGAGTGGCATAATTGCTGAGCATTTTCATCTATTCTTTTTCGCATAGCCTGATTTTAGGCAATGATAACGGAAATGCTAGCTCGCTGAAATGTACCACTGTAAAACTGAGGTTGCACTCACTGCAAAAAAAAAAAAAAAACAGCAAAAAAACATTTGCATCTTGTCTCTGTCTTTGCATTCCTCAGGGACCTTTGTCATGACGGTAACGTCTCTTGACAAAGATGACCCCAAAACAGGCAATGGGATGCTGCGTTACAAGATCCTCTCCCAGAATCCAGAGAGCCCCAGCCCTAACATGTTCACCATCAACAACAAGACAGGAGGCATCATTACCGTAGCAGCAGGCCTGGATAGAGAGGTACACAATGGAGCTCTCTCTCTCTCTCGCACTCTCTCTCTCTCTCCCTCTCCTCTCTCTCTCTCTCTCTCTCTCTCTCTCTCTCTCTCTCTCTCTCTCTCTCTCTCTCTCTTTCATACTGTAAACTCTCTCTCATACACTCTCTCCCTCTCTCTCTCATACACTCTCTCCCTACCTCTCTCTCTCCCCCCCTCTCTCTCTCCCCCCTCCCTCTATCTCTCTCTCTCTCTCTCTCTCTCACACTCTTTCTTTTCCCTCTCTTTCTCCATGTTTGCCTATCCTGGCGCTCTCATTAAAAGCCTATTTGAGTAGCTCTAGAGCAACAGTCTTGTTAACAGCCATCTATCACTGCCATGTATTTACTACTCTCCTTTACTGCGCTGCACACTGCATTTGTTATTGTTCATCTAGATATACTTGCCGTTGTTTATCCAAATGAGTTCTGGGTCAGGCGGATATGGAGACAAACCGAGTTTGGGTTGTTTTGCTGACATCCGCTATGCCTCATGACTAATGAGCGAAACCGAGAGTCGCCGATTACCATCTTCCGAACGAAGACCCAAAATGGACTCTCCCGCTTCATAATAATTTATTCTAACATGGAGGCAACATGCACTGTTGAGCAGATAAATGTTTCCTTTTTTCTCCTTCCTCCGTTTGGTGCTATAAATGGTAGCACTCCGGTTTAATTGGACAGCCTTGCTTACTGGGAAATAAAGCAGGTAAATAAATATATAACGCCGAAGCCAGTTGGTGCTATTCTGGCGGGGGCAATCTGGCTAGCCGGCTGCTCAATCAATTCCACCCCGAGGCTGCCGTTATGTGTACGGCAGTTGCCACCGTGAAAGTAATTTGCCCGGTTCTCATTACCTAGCAACTGGTCCGTCACCTGAGTGGCTTTTTAATGTGAAGGGAGTCATTTGTTATCGCCGGATCCCCCATCATGACTCATCACGGTCCACGTAGCGGGAGCGCCGCTCGTGCTCAGACTCCCGACTTCCATGAACCCCCGCCGCAAACCCCCGCCTCTCCCTCCACGGGGCGCGTATAAAGAGTAGGGCGGGACTGTCCGTCTTTGCAATTAGGAGACAGGCCCTTTCTGAGTTGAAAGCCGTCGGGCCCACGATGGATCGAGATGTAAAACCATCATGGCTACCCATCCCCCCCCCCCCCCCCCGCGCCGCCTACCTTGTGACCGAACCTAAACACTGGCTAAACAACGTCTAAAACGTCCTGTTCTTCTCTGTCGCCGCCCTCCGCAGAAAGTGCCCCAGTACACGCTCATCATCCAGGCCACGGACATGGAGGGCAACCCCATGTACGGCCTCTCCAACACCGCCACGGCCGTCATCAAGATCACCGACATCAACGACAACCCCCCGGAGTTCACCGCAGAGACGGTAAGGAGAAGAAGCCTCGACCCCCCCGGTCCGCGTCTCACGGCGGGGGGGGGGGGGGGCGAGACGCGACGGACCGCAGTCAGACATTTTTTTGAGTCTAATCCTACAGACATACTGTACACAGTGACGACCCAGCTGTCCCAGATCGTAGCTAGGTCTACTGTATAACGTATGCAGCGCCCGCGCCCCGATTAGCTGATAGCCAGCCACGCGTACAGCAATATCCGTTGCAAATGTTGACACGTTAAATTGCCAAGACGCCGAGCACACAAGCGTGTTTGTGAAGGACTGAAGGGTGTAATGGTATCGCTGTTGTGCTAAGAGAGGGATGAGTTGCTACAGGCATTTATTTACACGGGGCGGGCACTAGCGAGCTAACCGGCGCGTCCGTGTTTTTCTGCTGCCACAGCAGTACGGCTAACTGCTCCCCGTCATGTTTTATTAATGCAGTTCTTCGGAGAGGTGCCGGAGAACCGGGTGAATGTCATCGTGGCCAACCTGACGGTGACTGACAAAGACCAGCCCAACACCCCCGCGTGGAACGCCGTCTACAAAATCACCGGGGGCGACCCCACCGGCAGGTTCTCCGTGCCAACGGATCCCACCACTAACGAGGGCCTGGTAACCGTCGTCAAGGTGAACCCCTACCCCCCCCACCTCCCCAAGAGAGACACTTATCCCCTGAATAGCGACCCTAGAGTGAATCGCTTATATAGAGCTGTAGTTTGTAAGCTATGGGACATCTGTTGTAGGTGGAGGCCATGTAACAGACCACGGCCAATTGAAGTGTAGTTTGCATTCAGAACAGAACTAGTTGTATCAATAGTTTGTTGATTTTTTTTCAGTTGAGCATTAGAGTTGTTTGTTTGTTTGTTTTCTCATGACATACCGCCGCGTTCCCCCTCCCCAGCCGATCGACTACGAGATCAGCCGGACGTACATGCTGACGGTGGTGGCGGTGAACGAGGTGACGCTGGCGCGCGGCATCCACTCGCCGCGCCAGTCCACGGCCACCGTCTCCATCCAGGTGATCGACGCCAACGAGAGCCCCTACTTCGAGCCCAACCCCAAGCTGATCAAGCTGGAGGAGGGCCTGCCGTCCGAGTCCGCCCTGACCACCTTCACGGCCCAGGACCCCGACCGCTTCATGCAACAGAGCATCAGGTACGTCGACGCCGGCGCCGAGTCTTTCGCGGGGAATGTTGAGATCAGGCGAACCGAACGCGCCTCCTCTCCTCTTAACCCTTCCTCTTACCCCCCCCCCCCCCCCCCAGATACTCCAAGCTCTACGACCCGGCGAACTGGCTGTTGATCGACCCCAACACCGGACGCATCACCACGATCGCCGTCCTGGACCGCGAGTCGCCGTACGTGAAGAACAACATGTACAACGCCACGTTCATGGCCTCCGACAACGGTACGCTCGCCACTTTGTGAACGGCCCTGAGCCGAGGTTTCCAGATTTTCCTCATCATAGGCTCTCTAATGCACAGTCGGAGCTTTTGTCCACTCAGGACGCCCGCCAGCGCGCACTAAGCCACCCCATGCGGCATGGACATTGGAAAGACATAAATGCTATCTTTTTAGTTGTGGAAAAAGGCTAATGCTACAAGTGCTGCGGTACAAAGTGAGCATTGTGCTGTACCGGCCACCACATCAATCTTTGGCCGAGGTTAACAGGGTGTACCAAAGCACAATGGCCCACACAATGGCCGCAAAGCGGCCGGCATAATAGCAGCGGCCCCGACGAGGGTTCTGTACCAGGCGCTAGTGTGGCCACCTTGGCGAGGGTTAATGTTCTAGCCACCCCCAGAACTCGCCTGGATGTGGACACGTTCAACCCCTGCCCCGAACCGGAAGAACGCACCTCTCTGCTCGGGCTTAGCTTGTTCTGCGGAGCACAGCCAGGGGCAATAGGCTTAAAAACCTCCACCAATGGAGCGGGTTTCTGAGCATTAATAGGTCAGGATTGGATGACTAGCTCCTTTGAGCGTGGCCTGAATGGTAAGAAGAGACTCCCGGTCGCGTGAATGCAGACAGGCAGCTCTGTCTGTCCCGCGTTAGTATTCTCCACTGGTGGCCTTCGTCAGGAAGACGCACGCCTTAGAGCCCACGCCTGCACGCCCGTACACACACACACACCACCCCCCTAACACACTCATACACTCACAAACACACACACCACCACCCTCACACACCACCACCCTCACACACACACACCACCACCCTCACACACACACACACACACACACACACCACCACCCTCACACACTCATACACTCACAAACACACACACACACACACACACCACCACTCTCACACACTCATACACTCACAAACACACACACAAACACACACCACCCCCCTCACATGCTCATACACTCACAAACACACACACACACACACCACCACCCTCACACACTACCACCCACACACACTCATACACTCACAAACACACACACACAACCTCTCACACAGACACACACACACACACACACTCCCGCACTCTCTCACACACACACCAACACCCTCACACATACACCACGCACTATCTCTCTCACACACGCACACACACTCCCCCCTCCTCTACCAACCAAATGTTCTGATGTCTCCCTCCATCCCCTTGAGAAAAGCTTCTTAAATTAGAATGCAGTTTGGAAGGGTTTTTCCCTGCAGTGTCCATGTACAGAAGTACAGAAGGGCCCTGTTCTAGCAAGACTCCTAGCTGCATTATGACACTGTGCAGGAACTACAATGGACTCAAATCAGGGAGATCACTTCAATGGTATGCTTATCGATCGGCAGATGTACCGTAAAAATCAATATTTTCCTAAATATATCTGTGTGTGTGTGTGTGCGCGTGTGTGTGTGTGGGCGCGTGTGTGTGGGCGCGTGTGTGTGTGCGCGTGTGTGTGTGGGCGTGCGCGTGTGTGTGCGCGTGTGTGTGCGCGTGTGTGTGGGCGTGTGTGTGCGCGTGTGTGCGCGTGTTTGTGTGTGTGTGTGTGCGCCTCCAAGGCGTGCCCCCGGCGAGCGGCACGGGCACCCTGCAGATCTTCCTGCTGGACATCAACGACAACGCCCCGTACATCTTCCCCCCGGAGGTGGAGATGTGCGAGCAGCCCGAGCCAAACGCCTTCAACATCACGGCGATCGACGGCGACCAGAACCCCAACGCCGGGCCCTTCGCCTTCGAGCTGTCCAAGAAGCCCGCTGACGTCCGGAAGAACTGGACCATCACGAGGCTCAGCGGTAAGAGACGCGGGGAGGGAGAGAGGAGGAGGAGGAGGAGGCGGCGGCGGCGACCCCTCCGGCGTTACCTCAGCAACAGTATGAACCTGATCCATGATTAGCCTTGATCCACAATTAGCCTTCTCCATCGGGTCAAGTGCGTGCCGTGGTCTCAGCAAACGGACCCTTCTCTCTCTCTCTCTCTCTCTCTCTCTCTCTCTCTCTCTCTCTCCTCTCTCTCTCTCTTTCTCTCTCTCTCTGAACAGAGCTTTCCATGTTTTTTTTGTGAGGAGGCTGTATAAATTAGATTATTAACGGGCCTTTGGTTCAGCAGGCAGCTTCTAATTGATTATGCTAATTATCAGCATAAAGATGGAGGAATGACTCATTTCTTGTGCGCTAGCGATTAGATGTTAGGAGCCTGAATGCATTGAATAAATATCTTAATAGGATAACAGCCATATGGATTATAGGAGCTGGATTTTCGCCTAAGCAGCATTATGAAAATGTCTTCAGTCGGTTTATACGCTAAGAATTTTAATCCTGACCGTTTTGGATTGGATATGCTGCCACAACTTCCAGGTAGGAATTTGTGTCGAGTATTTCTTTTCCGATATGGTCCTAATCACATTCTAGCATATACTGTGCAGATGGCACATTTGGAGTTGCGCACGGGGCTCTTGGACTTAAGAAACATGGATGTGCTGTGTTATTGAAGATAAGCAGTTGAATTTCAGAAGTTGAATCTCTCTATCCCTCTCTCTCTCCTCCTCTCTCCCCCCCCCCCCCTCTCTCTCTTTCTCGCAGGCGACTACGCCCAGCTGAGTCTGAAGATCAATTTCCTGGAGCACGGCATCTACGACATCCCCTTCATCATCACAGACTCGGGCAACATGCCCATGTCCAACACCACCCACCTGCGGGTCAAGGTGTGCCAGTGTGACCACAACGGCGAGTGCACTGACCAGCAGCTGCTCAGGACAGCTGGCCTGGGAACCTACTCCATCCTGGCCATCCTGCTGTGCATCATCATGATCCTCAGTGAGTTTTTACTTGTATTTTTAGCTACTCTTCCTGAACATTGAAACATATCACTACATATCATATATCAATATAACGTGTCAAACTTAAAGTAACAATAGTATCAATACATATATTAGTATAATGAAACATTACAACATTAAAAATAAGAGTACATATCATATAGATTTTCTGTAGCAATACAAAAAATAAATAAATATATATATATATATATATTTAGATGCATGTTCTCCTCCAGACCACGCCCCGCCCACTCCCCAGGGGACGCAGGGGATTATAAAAAGATGAACGTGTCATCCCAGAATATCCAGATAGATTATTCTGGGATTTGCCAAGAGATAGCCCCGATCACAATCCTGACCAAGCTCCAAGCTGGATTGGATTGGATTACATGGGTATGAAAATATGTGATATGTTCTGTAATATGGTATCTATTTTCTCCCTTCTCCCTATCCCTCTCTCTCTCTCTCTCTCTCTCTCTCTCTCTCTCTCTCCCTCCCTATCCCCCTCTCTCTCTCTCTCTCTCTATCTGTCTCTCTCTCTCTCTCTCTCTTTCTCTCTCTCTGTCTCTAGTCCTGGTGCTGGTGCTGGTTGTGTGGATGAGGCGGCGCGATAAGGAGCGCCAGGCCAAGCAGCTCCTCATCGACCCTGAGGACGACGTGAGAGACAACATCCTGAAGTACGACGAGGAGGGCGGTGGAGAGGAGGACCAGGTAGAGTACACACACACACACACGCGCGCGCCTTGACGTGCTTAGACATCCCCAGGCTCAGTCTACGCTCGGTCCTCTTCTCTCCATCACTTCCTGTTCAGGGCCGTCACTTCCTGTTCAGGGCTGTCACTTCCTATTCAGGGCTGTCACTTCCTGTTCAAGGCTGTCCTCCCTGCAGTCGGTCCAGCGCCACGTCGGTTTAGCACTACATACTCACCCACTCCGACTCTCATGTCGGAATGACCTCTTTTAGTTAGTACAAGGGGGTTGCTGCAGAAATGGGTTGGCGTTAACGCAAATGGATTGTATTTCCAGCCAGTGTCTGAAGCTGTGTTGGGGGATGGGTGGGGGGGGGGCTCAGGGTTGGGCCCAGTCCTAAATGAGCCTCCCAGACGGGCGATTGGAGGACTAATGTAATGTAATTGAGAGACAGACATCTGCTGGGTCTGTAATAATGGATCTAAAGTAACTATATGACGTGGGAAGCCATTACACATCTGTTGGTGAGCGGCCAGGAGGGAGTCCACACACACACACACACACACACACACACACACACAATCCGGTATGTGTGCCATGCATACTGTACACACACTCACAACCGCACAAACCGATTTTAAAAGAACTGTTCGAAGAAACCCAGTGATATATGGTAAGACCCTCCGAAATGCAAGGACGGGGGGCGAACAGATTTATTGAGGGAAAACAAGCTTCCATTTTGAGTGGAGCGGGGGAGGGCTGGATGCTGAGAGGAATTGGTCTTGTCTGAGTCTGGGAGTCAGCGTCGGATGAAAAAATGTACCCGACTGTTCCCGGCGATGTGGACTTAATAATGTTCACCTCTGTTCTCCCTATCTCACCCGCTGGGGAGGAAATTGAAGTGTCAGAGTATCGGTCGCTCTCGGAGTATTAGATTTTAGTTGCTCGCTGCCATTGTGGGGATTTTTTTTTTTTTTTTTTTATCGGCCTGGGAGGCATTCATTTTGCCGATGGCGGACAGCTGATCAGGTCCTGCTCGCCAGATGCTAGCGACCCATAGAT